>NC_090993.1:12867500-13195000 GCF_041146395.1 Eulemur rufifrons
ACAGGTGGGATAAAGGTAAACCCAGCCCACGGGATTACACCCTAAAATGCAGGGCCCAGTTTGACCGGCGTGGGGGCAATTCAGGCCAATTGCCAGAGGGAGACTGATCGGGCGGCTGGGGTATGAGTCCTGAGAGGCAGTGTGGATAGCAGTTAGGAGCAAAGTCTCTGCAGCCAGACTATCCAGGTTCAATCACTTCCGTGACCTTGGACAAGTGCCTTAGCCTCCAGAGCCTCCGTGTTCTCATCTGTGACGTCAGGAGGGTGGCTGGGGAGAGGAGACGGGGCAACGCGTGCTCAGGAGAGTGCCTGGCAGGTGACTGAGTCCACGTGTGCAGGTGTTAGCACTGTCATGGTGTGGGAAGGCCAGACCCACGCTGCTGGGTGTCACTGTCCTCTGTAAACCACGGGCTATGAGCTCCAGATCGCAGGTGCATCTGCCTTTAGAGGAACAAGCGTGCCGGGGCTTGGGGCCACTGACCAGGCTCCCCTCGGAGGGGGCAGGCGGAGGGTGGTGGTAGTGCTGTCTCCCCCACCCCTGTGCCCCTCGGGTTCTTGGGGACCCCCTGCTGCTGTGGCTGCCCCATCCCGCCAGCCCCCACCCCCTCTGGCCATGTCCCAGCCCCTCACACTCACCAAGTTCCCCCTGGCAAATGTCGGTCCTGGTGGCCCCTCCAAGAATGAACTCTGGGTTTTTCACGATTTCCTGGAGGGACAAGAGTGTGATGAGAACGAGGCCTTTCACCCTGTGGGCTAACAGGAGGAGGCAGCCTCAGGGTCGCTCTTCTTCCTTGGAGCAGAGGACGTCCTCCCCGGGCTCGGCATTCTTCCCTGTGGAGGGCCACGTAGGGGGAGAGGCCCCGTGGATCTTTGCCCCGGACAAGCCTGGGCTCGTCTCTAATAAATCCCATCCCCTGGGGAGAGATTCTGCCTCCCCGGCGGCACCCAGCACGGCCCTCTGGCCAAAGAGCCTCACGCCACGCCTGGCCGCAAAGAGGGACGTTGGCCGTGGACGAAGGACTCCTTCCCTCACTCGGGCACTGGGCTGGGACTCGGGCTGAGTGTTCGAATCCCGGCTCCCCCACCTGTGAGCTTTGTGACTTCTGTGGGCTTCCAATTCCTCATCTTAACGTGAGGTGAGTAACACACACACCACAGGCTGGGGCCTGGGGTTAAACACACCCCCACCCCCCACCCACCCAGCTTCTTTATGTTTTCAGATATGCATTTTGGTAAAATTTTATATATCTATACCATATGCAGAGAGAGATACGCACACATCCCTCATATACTTTCACCTAAGTGCATTGTATATTTACTATGCATTGCACATATTCATGTATGTGTATTAACAAACTCATCAGTGTGCAATAATACATCCATATATAAGATGGAGGGATAAGTATAAAACACTAAACAAAAAAGTCTTAGAAAGCAACTCCACACAGTTCGTATGTTCCTCCCATTTTTCCGAGGCGCCGGGCTCCACTCCTGGCGTTGGACTACGGCAAAGAAGAGAAGAGAGAAAGTCGTCCCTCCCCCACCCAGCTGCCGTGAACTCCACGTGGGGGGAACAGACACCACGGGCGAGAGAAGCGCTAGGACGGGAAGCGAGGGGGTGGGGGCGGGGGTGGGGCCGGGGGCCGCAGGGTGGGGGGAGGCAGGTTGAGAGCAGAGACCTAAGCAAGGGGGCTGAGGGGGCTAAGGGGGTGCGCGACGGTCCAGGGAGAGAATCAGCTGCCCATGCCACTCTGATGGCAGCTCTGGCGCTCGGCAGCTGCCTGACTGTTTGATCTGGGTCAGCAGATGCAGGTAAGTCAGGGGCTCTTCCCACCTGTGTCCCGACACCCAGACTGCGGAGGGGCCCGGGCTGGAGGCGGGACGTCCCCAGCAGTACCTGGAGCAGTGGCCCAGGGCCAAGCGTCCGGGAATGTTTGCTGTTAGGGCCTGGTCTGTTTACTCTGTTCATCATCAGAGACTCAGCCAAAGATACAGACTTCCCTCTTCTGAGCACAGTAAGTCATAAAAAGGGAAAAGCCACGTTTCCAGCAAGCTCTGGAGACGCCGGGTGGTGCAGCCTATAGCTGTGTGCTGATCCCTGCATGTCCCCCGCACGGCGGTGGCTGTGGGGACCCTGGAGCTGTCCTGGAGCAGCCGACAGCCCCTCGTGGGGGTCGGGGGAGCAACACCGGGAGCAGGGAGCCCACCGTGCCACAGTGTGCACAGGGCTGCCGGGGTGCTGGGGTGGGGGGCCGTCTGCATGGGCTAGGGGGGTGGGGGCGTCTTGGGGGGGTCCTGGGTCCAGGCTGAGCAGTAGGGGAGGAACTGCAGGGCAGAAGGCAGAGGGGTGCAGCCAGGGAGGCCTGGCGTGCACGTGGCTGTCTCCCTGTAGGCCCGAGACCCCCACCCGACATCCCCTTCCTCTGTCTGTGCCCCCCTGCACTCAGGCACACAGCCCCCTGCATGAGGCCTGGTGGTGACCTCATCTTCTCTCCATGTTGAGCCGGTCACCCTCCCTGGACCCCTGCCAGCACCTGTCACCCTCCCTGGGCCCCTGCCACCCCCCCAGTCCCCCTGTCCCCCCTTCCGTGTGCTCCTTGCCCGCCCTGGGCTCCCTTGAGGGCAAGCCTGGCTGCCACCACCCCCTGATGTGCCCTGGCTTTGTGCTCCCCCCGCCCCCGCCGGGCACAGCTGTGTTTGACAAGAGGGCAGTGCTGGGGACAGGGCCACTCCGCCCAGGGGCCCACGGGGCCGCTGAGACAGGTGTGGAAGTGCTGAGCAGCGGGGCCTCGTGGAGGGAGTCAGGCCACACTTGCGATTGTCCTGCCAACCCCGCTGCCGGCCAGAGACCCTGCACCTCCGCGCCCACCCCCGGCCCCTCTGCTCCTGACTTCGCAGACGTCCCTAAGACACCACGCAGAGCCCCCAGCTCCCCTGAATGGAAACATGGGGGAGGGGGAGGGAGGACCAGACCGAGGGGACAGTCTCAGGTGCAGACAAAGGAAAAGGCAGAACAGATCCTGCAAATGAATCCGCAGGTGGACAGCAGCACGGTGGACCCGAGTTAAGACCAATAAAGGGAGTGTCCGGCCCCAGCCAGAGGCCGTGGGATGAGGCGTGGGCCGGGTGGCCGGGTGGCCGGGTGGCCGGGCACCTTTGCAGGTGGGACGTGGGGCAGGGGCCTGTGTGTGACAGGGCCCTGGCCTGTGGCTCAAGGTCTCACCCAGCATTCATGGCAATGCTGGAGGGTCCGTGGGCAAGAAGACAGATGGCCTCTCGGAGCCAGGACCTGAGACTCCGGTGTCCCTGGGTGGGCTCGGTGGCCCTGGTCCCAGGAGACCTCTGGAGGAGAGACAAGGGTGCTCTCCACCCTGGTCTGCACGTCCGGCTTTTATCCTGGAGAACTCTACCTTTGGCAAAAAGCAGGTGAGTTGTGGGCTACAGAGTCACACCTGAAACCAGGCGGGGCCCCCTGGCCCCCCTCTCCCCCCAGGGAGAGGATCGTGCTAGGTTGAAATTATAGCAGTAGAAAGAACAAGGACTGACACTTCTTATTATTTATGTGCCAGGCTCTTTGCTGAGTGCTCTGCGTGTGGTGACACAGCTGATCCCCACAGGGACGCCACACGTAAGGTGCCCTGTTGTCCCCATTTTATGGAAGAGTAAACTGAGTCCCTGTGGTGGCTGCTGTGATTCACCTCTCAGACCCCTTCAGGGCGGAGGGCGTGTGCCCGGTGCCGGGAGCCCTGGCCTCTTTGGAGCTTGCTGGGAAGGCCACCTGTGGAGGTCACACGTCTCAAGGGCATCCGTATCCGAATCCGATGACACATCCATAGGTCTACAAACACAGAGGCCCTGTCACCCCACCCCGGACAACTCTGAGGGACCATCCCAGCTCCAGGGTGCCCCCGTGCCTGACTGGGGCCTCCACGGGACCACCCTGCAGCCCCTTCCCTCCCGCGGATGTGACCCTAGGAACACCCTGATGCGTGGGTCGGAGAGGCTCAGCCAGCTGCAGGGAGCGCTGTGGCGGTGCCGGTTCGACCCAGGCTGCCTGCCCCTTTGCCCTCCCTGGTGACTTGCGTCCCGGCTGGGTGCGGGCAGCTCCCACCGGCCCTGCAAGCAGAGGGGGGTGGTTGGCAGAGCTGGGCTCCTCCTCTGCCCTGTTCCTTCGGGCAGGGAGGGGCACCTCCCCCCACCGTGACGTCAACCTCTGGGCCCGGTGTCGCCTTTGGTAGGAGGGGATAACAATGACACCCACTCTCAGGGCCCTCTGGGATTAAGTGAGGTGATCCTGGCAGGCAGCACATGTCACCCGGCCAAGGCACTGTTGGCCGTCATCGTTGCTCCGAAGGTGCCAGACGGTGCCAGACGGTGCCAGACGGTGCCGTGGGAACAGGATAAACGAGCCCCCGCCCTTGCGGAGGAGGTAGGCTCCGAAAAGGGGACCGGCGGACACACAGAGAGTGACATCGCCACGGCAGCAGGGCCGAGGCAGACAACTGAGTGTGCTTGGCGGATAAAGGTTTCACCAGGGAGGCCATTGAGTCGAAGTTTCCCAGGCACGGAAGAGCCTTTCTGATCACGGGAGCGTGCGTGGGGGACACGGAATGCTGCGGGGTGTCCCCCCGCCCCGAGGACGGAGCCCAGGCTGCACTCCAGGCAGGGGCTTGCTGGGAGCCTGTGCTTCCTTCCTCAGCAGCGCTGAGCCAGCCCAGGGGGCTGAGCCCAGGGGGTGACTTGAGCACTTGGGGGCAGCAGGGAGGTGGCTTGACCAGCTGCGTCCGGAGGCAGCGAGACCAGTCAGGGGCAAGGAAGCCAGCGGGATTTCTCGGAAGGGCTGAATCATCTGGAGATGGCCCGTCAGACTTGGTCACTGCAGAAGCAGAGGCAGCTGCCCACGGACCGGGCAGGGCAGGACGGCGTCACACTGGGGCCTGGACCCTCTATCCCGGGTCAGCTGCTGCCTCTGGTGCCTGAGCAGGGCTGTGCCCCTGAAGGTCCCCAACAGCAATAGGTTTCATAAAGAAATGTCCCCAGGAAGTTTCCTGAGTCCTCTGAGCCTTAGTTTCTGAACCTCTGACATTAAACCATTTTAAAGGTTCAGATTGATCAAATAAAGTATGAATCTGATTTTTAATTTTTTCTATTGTTTTGTGGAGATGGGTTCTCCCTATGTTGCCTAGGCTGGCCTCAAACTACTGGCCTCAAACTACTAGCCTCAAGCGATCCTCCCGCCTCAGCCTCCCAAAGTGCTAGGATTCGTTACAAGCATGAGTCACTGCGCCCAGCTGTGAACCTGCTTTAATAAATGCGAATAAATTGCCATTCAAGTTTTTAAAATTCCGATGTCCCGGTGGCTCTGGAGTACTTACTTTTCTTTTTGGGCAGCTTTTTATTTTTTTCCCTCCACCGTGTTGGAAAAGAGGGAGATGGTTAAGGGGAAGAGCTAGGATGAGTAAGCGCCAGGCTCCTCCGTGCAGAGAAAGGGTGAGGTTTTCCTATCAGAAGGGAGACCTATTAGAAGGTACCGGAAGAGATGCAGGAAGGACAGGACATTTTGTTCACTCTGAGTCGATTGCGTGCTCCTCTAGCATGAGAATTATATCCACCACGCCCTGATGCCGACTCTCAATGACAGGCTTGGGAGCCCCCGACCCAGGGCATCTGAGCCCCGGGGCAATGTCATGTGCCCGTGGCAGACATCACCAATGGATCACAGCAGTTACTGCGAGTTAATCAGATTTGCCAGCCCTCAACGTGGAAACCGTCCAGCAGTCTCCGTGAGTCCTTGATGCTCAATAGTGGCGGCCCTGACTCTGTTTTCCTGAACCCCAGGCACAGAATGGAATTGCCAGGTCACGTCTCCTGTGTCTCCTGTCATCACTGTTCACAGCCACGTGGCCACTGTCCCCTGAGGCCAGGCACTTCCTGAGTAGGGGAAGGAGAGAATCACTGGGCAGGTTCCCGGAGGTGCAGCCCCCCTCTTGGCTGGGAGAGGTCATGGGCGATTCCCAGGAAGAGCGAGGTGACCTCAGCAGGGGAGGCTGGGAGAGGAGGGCCTGCAGTCACAGGGGAGGAGTCAGAGCAAGGGCAGGAGGCAGGTCTGAGGAGCACTGGCTGGGAGCATCGGGAGCCCTGGCTGTTTGCTGAACCTACACACACAGGTACACTTTGCTGCATGCAGGATTCTGTAGTCCAGCCCAATTTCCATTTAAAGTAAGAGACATGCGCATTGAGGTCACTAACCCCAGCCCCCTAAGCAGGTGCTTCCACCCTTTTCCTGTCAAGCCCCCTAGAAAACACCGATATTTGCATGGCACCCTGGGGTAAACGAAAAAGCTGCTGGGGCCAGAGGCAACCAGGCCAGGGCTCTGCCCACCTGGGGCCAAGAGATCAACTCTGATTTCCAGGGCTCCTGACTGCACCTGCGGAATCTCAGTTCCAAACGGGAATCTCAGTTACAAACGCGCCCACAGCCTGCAGCCGGGGCAGCTGCCCGCGTGCCATTTGTCCACGGGCTGAGGGCCCAGGAAGACTGAGGGGTGTGGACAGTGCCCCTTAGGGGGGACTATTGCGTACTGTAACTGTTTTTTATTTTGGAAACGTTCCTTTTGCTACTTAGCAGAGCATGATCTACTAATCCTGCCAAAAGTGTGCAACCCCCACACGACCTGCCGGTGTCCTGCCCTCACACTGCTGCCAGCCACACGCAGGGAATCAGAACCTGCTGGAGAGGCTTTAGGTTCCCACGAGAAACGTGCCCGGGAGCTTCCGCTCCAGCTCTGCCAGCACTGCCGAGCGCTCGTTTCGAGTTCCCCCACGTGTGGGGCACCTTGTCGGGACTTGATGTTCTATCCGTATGTGAGGATCAGTTACCTGGTAGGTGGATGTGTGCGTGTGCATGTAGCTTCACACACACACACACACATGCACTCACGCACATGCACACACAGTCACACACATGCACATACATGCACATATGTGCACACACACGGTCAAATGCAAACACGCAAGTGCATGCACACACACTGCCTACAACGGGAAACAGCAATGAGACCCTACCGCTTCATACGTAGCAGCTTACGTTCCCTTTGGCCCTGTCCCAGAAGAGCACAGAGGTTTTGTGTGTGCACATTTAGAAAATGAACATGCTATGCATTTAAAACATCAGCATTATGTCACTGTCGGGAGATAGAGAGGAAGCAGTTATGGCGAATCCTTTGCTACTTAGAAGTAAGATGGGATTCAGAGCTAACAATAGTGATGTTAATGACAGCAGCCATAGCAGTAATGACGCAGCGGTCATTTGTCGAAAGCCTTCTGTGCACTGGACGCCGGCCCACATTAGTCCTTGCAGTTCCCACCTTACAGGTGGAGACCGAGGCTCAGGGATGTTAAGTGACGTGACTGCAGACGTGAGACGAATGAGCAGCAGGAGGCACTAGAACTCAGGGTCTCCCCTGTGGCTCCAGCGCCTCTGCACGGCCCCTCCTGGCCCCTGAGCCACCTGTCCCCACAGGAGCCACTCCCAGGCCAGCACCCACGCAGGGAGGCAGCCAGCTCCGGGTCAGGGGTAGCGCCCTGACTAATCCACACGGCAAACACTGGCACAGTGTCCCAGGCACCAGCTGGCGACTCCTGGGGCCCACACCCTCCAGACTGCCGGGGTGGGCGGCCCCCACCCCGATTCTCCTCTAGGAATGGGGACGCCTCGCCCTGGGGAGAACATCCTGCCCCCCGTGCGTTCCACTCCGCACACGTTTGCTGGGAACTCGCTGAGCCAGGCATCGACCCACACTGAGCATCCTCGGCTCTGGGCCAGAGGCTACAGGCACTGCACATACGTGACCGCGGCGCCGTCACACACGCAGGGGGAGGGGCAGTCTCTGAACCAAGACGTGTCCTTTTGGACAAAGCTTTGACTCTTGCTCTTTGCCTCCTGACAAGACCCTCTCCGACTGCAGTTCCCCGGGCCCGGTGGGCGTCAGAGAGCTCGGCGCAGGGTGGGGAGAGCAGCAGACGTCCCGGGCACCCACCTCAGGGCATCCCAGGCCCGCACATCCTTTCCTGCCTCCAAACTGCGAAGTTTGCAGCGGTGGGCTCAGACGCCGGGCCTCGGTCAGACTGAGGGTACATCTCGTCCTCCCAGCCTCTGTTTCCACTTTCTTCTCCCCGGGAGCTTGCCGCCCTCTCCCCAGGCCGCCAAGCCTCAGCGTCCCCTGGGCCCCCACCCTACTCCCTCCACTCACCCCTGGCCGTTTCCACACGAAGGGGACCTGGGGCCTCTCACTGTAGAACAGCGAGGAGTTGTCGGCTGGGAAGTCTGCGTCCTCAAACAGGGTGCCTCTCTGCAGGCACTCCTGCCTCAGTTGCTCAAAGCTCTGGCCTGAAGAGTGGGTGGGCCGGGCATCCTTGGGGACCGGGTGCGGCTGGGGCCCCGGGGCCCGGGAGAGGTAAGGCATGGCTGCTCCCTGGCCGCGGGCTTGGGTGGGCCGTGGAGGGGAAGGAAGCGGAGGAGCCGCTGCGTGTGCCGGTCCAGAAGGAGCAGCTCCGAGGGCCCCTGGGCTGTGCGGCCCTGGCCTCCACCTGTTTGCCCAGCCCCTCCCTGGGAGACTGAGACGGGACACGCCCTGATGGCAAACTGCAGAGAGAGCCGCTGCCCGCTCGGGGCTCCTGCGGACCCAGAGTCAGCTGTGGGGCCCAGCTGGTTCCTGGCGGAGGTGACACATCTGCTGAGGGCACTGGAGACACCCAGGGGAGAGAGGGTTGCTTCCCAAGGAAAAACAGCGAGAAACCTAATGCATCCAGGAGGTGGCATGGACAGAGTGAGCTGCGTGGCCTTGAGTCACAGCTCCTGATGGCCGACTTTTGCAGCTGACAGGGAGCTTGGGGGATCCTAGTAGGACGTGTTTTGTGAACGCAGCTTGCACGGATCTTGCAAAATCCAGTTTTGGCTGAGAGCAGGGCTGGCGACTTTTCCCGTAGAGGGCCGGGTAGTGACGACTTGCTGCTTTGTGGGCCGTGCGGTCTGTGCTGCCCCTGCTCACCTTGCTGTTGTCGCGCCAAAGCAGCCGTAGCGGCCAAGCAGATGAGCGGGCATGGCTACGGCACAATAAAACTTTATTTACAAAAGCAGGTGGGGGGCCGGATTCCTCCAACCTGACCCCTGGTACAGCGGAACTCACAGAGGACATGCACTCCTTCTCCAGAGCACGCGAGCCTCTCCTCTCCACATAGCATATTAATTAATTTCCTTTCTGTGTAAGACCCTACAAATAAGGCCTCACAAGTGAGAAAAAAGTGAAGGTCAGAGGATGGAGGCCGTTTATAAGAGTATTAGCCACCGCTGGGAGCACTTTACAATGGTTTCTGTGTGGTCCTCTAGGCAGGGGGTCTTGAGTTAATGGGCACAGTTAAAAGACCACGGTATGTATTTTTACGGAAACTCACGGATCCCAGGAATGATCGCTCAGTCTGTCACGCTTTCTGTCCCGCACGTCCTGCGTATGACGTTACAGGGGAGGTGCAGACATCAGAGTTGCCCGTGTTTGGGTTTAACTCTGCTAGGGCTGAGTGCCTGTGCCCCACCCCCAATTTACATGCTGAAACCCGAACTCCCCCAGTGATGACATTAGGAGGCGTGGCCTTTGGGAGGGGATCAGGTCAGAAGGGTGGGGCCCTAGTGACAGGGATTAGTGCCTTTACATAAGATTAGGCCCCACAGGGCTCCCTCCTCCCTTCTGCCACGTGAGCACACAGGAGCCAGGAACCAGGTCCTCCCCAGACACCGAATCTGCTGACACAAAGGACTTCCAGCCTGCAGAACTGGGAGCAAGAAATTTCTGTTGTTTGTGAACCGCCCAGGCCGTGGTGTTTTGTTGTAGCAGCTGGAAGATGCTAGGGCAAACTCGCAAGTTTGGCCTGGGGTGATCTTGGGCGAGTTACTTGTGCGTGGGCCGCGCCCATCTCCACGGTGTGAGTCAGGGTCATGAGAGCTGCCGCGGTGGGATGTACGGAAACAGCGGTTTGCAGAGTCCAGCACACGCAGGGGGTCAGAGGCTGCCATTCCTCCCCTTCCCCCGTCCTCCCTGCACCCCGTGCCTGTCCCTCAGACACCGCTCTCTGGCCCCTCTGGGCTCACTCCGCCACCCCCATAAAGGCTCTCGTTCTCCTGGGTCTCTTTGTCCGCACAGTGAAGGACTCTGGAACCCCCGTGCTGGCCTGTCCAGATGATTCTCTGCTGGAGATGACGGAGCTGCCAGCGAGCGTCCTGCGGCCGCTGCCCGGCCAGATGGCTCTGTCTCAAAGTCACTAAGAAGGGCAACCGAGGGAGGCAGGTGTGACAATGTGAGGGCCATCTGTTTCTGGTGACACCTCAGCAGGGAAATGATCACCAGCCCAGATTTCTGAAATGTCCCCTTCAGACGCCCCAGGAACTGGGAAAAGGACCTTGAAGTCAAATCCAGTGCTGTCCAGAGTCAGGGAGGGTTTGCTCAGTGCCCGACCTGCTCCCAGCTCCAGGACTTCCGTTCTTGTTGCACTCCTGTTACACACGCCTCTCCAGGCAGAGGCCCAGCCCTTCCCCCTAGGCCTCGCCTATGCGTTGGAAGAATCAGTCTTTTTATTTAAAGATTCACTTTAGTTGCTAGGTAATCAGAGAACTGCACTGTCATTTATTGAATAAAGCAAAAATGCACCTGCGTAAGAAACGCACTGAAAGGGTTTAGCCTCCTCCTGCGCCAGAGCCAGTGCTCACCTTGCAGCCCGGCTCCCCTGCACCGTATGACGTCCCAGGGAGGGAGCGCCTTCTCAGGGGGTACTGCCTGGCCGTCCTTCTGCCCCCCAGGCTCCTGTTCCTTGGGATGTCCATGACCCTGGCCACAGGCGGTCAGCTGCCGGGCGTGGCCCAGGCTGACCTCACCTGCAGGGCTCAATGGTGCCAGACGCCACCATGGCTACATCTCAGCGTGGAAGCGTTTATTTGCGTCCACCTCTACCTTTTTAAGGGACTGAAGCCCAGCCCACCAGGAAACTGAGCCTCAGGAGTTTGATATTTTGCCGCAAAGTGCTGCTCGAAGAATTGCATTAGGTAGAATAGCAGCAAGTGGCTATTTAGGAAACATAAATTAGGGTAGAGGGGACATTTAATCAAAACCTGAACACCCAGAGTAACATATTTCTTCCTTGCTCAGTCCCCGTCTTCATTTGAGAGCTGTGTTCACGCTCCAGATGTTGGGAGAACACTGGGGAAACAAAAATGTTGGAAATAATTCTTACGATCGAGACCAAAATGACAAGAGGTCCATTGAGTTAAAAAAAAACATCAAAGTCAACAAAACTTTGCCTTAAACGTTTACATGTAAAGAAACAAACTTATTTCACAAGCTTGGAAACAGGAAATGATTTTAAGAGCTGAGTGTTATTAAACAACCCGTGTTTTCTCAGTTGCACCAAGAGTGACAGTTAGACATGCCAACTCTTTGGATTGAGGATGTCATCTTTCTTTGAGATTTGGCACAATTTCCCAAACTCCCTCCCCGAATGTAGGGTGGGACAGTTCTCTTTTCAATAGTAGTCGGGGTTCTAAAAGAAGCAGACAGTATATTTGAATGGGACAATTTGAGGAAGGTTTAAGAGATGAACCATTGACAAGGTGTGGGCAGGAAAACCACAATAGATTGAGTGGTTCCCCGGGCTGGGCGCAGCACGGCCCCTCTGGAACCCATAGTCCTGCAGAGCTGGTGGGGAGGATGCAGTCACCTGAGGCCACCCTAAGCGGAAGGAGAGGCTGTGAAGTTGAAGCCAAAGAAGCCATGGAGCCCGGTGACACCATCCACCATCCACATAAACCAGCCTCCCAGGGACAGAGCAGGTGGCAGGTGGATCCAGAGGGACCACAGATCAGCCAGCCAGGGCCCAGCTGCAAAAGGGGAGCAGGACTCCTTCAAGCGAGGCTGGGCACCGGTGAGCAGGAGGAGAACAAGAATGCCACTTTGCGTGCTTGTGTAGCAAGTGTTTACAAAAGATGGTGTATTAATTTTCATAGTGATTTAAAAACAATAAGGTGAAAATATTAAGCACGAATTGGAAATCATATAGCTTGAGGGTTTGATGAGAAGTTGACAACCCTTCCCGAGATAAGCAATGACACCGTGGAAGGTGGAGCAGGGTTGCAGTCCACGCTAGGAAGGAGAGAGGAGGAGGAGGAAGGAGAAACCACACTCCACCCCCTTCTCCTGGCGGTCAGGGTGACAACATCCCACCCCCGGGGGATGGTGGGGGAAGGCTTTGGTGAAGTCTGTGGAGGAGGCGTCCGCTGGCCAGTTGTGGTGCTGGCAACACTCTCCGGCAACAGGGCAGGAGACCCAGAAAGTTCTCGGTGAGCAACTGCTGAGGAAATGGTCGATCTGGTTAGAGACTTCTCCTCCAGGGCCTCTGTCTTTTGTTAAGAAGATAATCGCGGCCAATTGTATTTACCAGGTGTGAATTACATTCTTCCCTGCAAGTAGTCTTGCCCTGTACGTAGGGATGATCTACATCTATATCTATCTATCTATCCATCTGTCTCTATAGAGATACATAGATATCATTTATGTATATATGTAAATTATGGTAAAGTACACACAATATGACATTTATCATCCTAACCATATCTAAGTGTTCAATTCACTGGCGTTACGCACATTCACACTGGTGTGCGATCACCACGATTCATCTCCAACTCTTATCCTCCCAAACTGAAACTCTGCGCCCGTTGAACAGTAACTCCCCATCCTCCTCCTCCCCACGCCCTGGAAACCTCCATTCACTTTCCGACTCTATGAATCTGACGACTCCAGGACTCTCATATAAGTAGACTCATACAGTAATTGTGTTTTTGTGACCGGCTTATTTTACTTAGAATAATGTCTTTGAGGTTCATCCACCCTGTAGCATGTGTCAGAATTTCCTTCTCTTTTTTGCTGAACAATATTCCATTGTGTGGGTAGACCACATTTTGTTTTTGCATTTTCCTACTGATGGACACTTGGGGCGCATCCGGCTGTTGGCTATTGTGAACTGAACATAGAGATTTAAACAAAACAAGTATAACGCACGCACACGCACACACAGACTCCGGTATGTGCCAGGGCCCCGAGTGTTAGCGGACCAGCTGTCAGAGGGAGAGGAGGGATGCATGTGCCAACGTAAGACAGTAGATGGGAGAGAAGCTTCAAGAGGATTAAGTTAAGCTTCAGAGTGTCGCAAAACTAGAGCCCAAGCTGTTTTCTGGGCTGGTCTCTCATCTTCCAAATGTCTGCAGAACAAGTCTAAGACATAGTCTCCAGGTGGAAGAGAGCCACACAGAAGTGGCCAACGGGGAGACCAGCTGAGATGAAGACGACTCCAGTCCTCCTCACAGCGGCCCCATCCAACCAGATGTAGTGACCAGACAGAGACTAGGGTGAAACAGCTGTGGAAATTCATCTGTAAGTTATACAGGGTTGGATGGGTTCACCCCTCTGAACTTCATTGCCAAGTTCTCCAGGGGAAAGTCTTCAAGTGCTTTCTATTTTAACAAGCAAGGATGACATTTTGGCGTGACTTATTAAATTGTAGCAAATGAGAACAGCCTTTGGGGTGTAGGTAAATGCAAACAAATCACTTAATAAGAAAACTGGCCTTGGAACCAAAGGCACTCACTGAAGTTTTCTTCTGGCATTTCTCACGGTATTTGCTTTCACAAGCTTTAATCCTTAGATGATTTTTTTTTTTTTTTGGCCAGGTGGACATGTAAAAATGTATTTGGAAATCACAGTAAAGGGTTGAACTTGCAATGTTGTATCGTTTCAATCAAAAGGAATTTTTGCAAAAGGGGACTGACTTTTAATAGATCAATTGTTTGTTTGCACCTGTCTTGTGTGTGCACAGAATGGTTTTAGGTACCTGCCGGCATTCCCTGTGCTAACTCAGCATACTCTGAACTCACAGCTGACCCTTGAACAACACGGGTTTGAACGGTGAGGGTCCACCTCTGTGTGGATCTCCATCCACTTCTGCCACCCCTGAGACAGCAAGACTAACCCCTCCTCTTCCTCCTCCTCCTCAGCCTACGCAACATGAAAATGAGAAGGATGAAGACCTTTATGAGGATCCACTCCCATTTAATGAATAATAAGTATATTTTCTCTTCCTTATGATTTTCCTAATAACATTTTCTCCAGCTTACTTTATTGTAAGAACACAGTATATCATACATATAACATTCAAAATATGTGTTAATTGACTTTATGTCATCAATAAAGCTTCTAGTCAACACTAGGCTATTAGGAGCTAAATTTTGGGGGAGTCAAAGGTTATAATCAAATTTTCAACGCAAAGGGGGTGGTGCTCCTAACCCTTGTGTTGTCCAAGGGTCAACTGTATTTCATCAAGAAACCAGGGTTGTTCCCACCGCTCCCCCTCCCTGCTCTTGGTGGAAGCAGAGTTTTGAGACCTGCCTCCTACCTCTGGCCAGCCCTGTTCTGGGTGCTGGAAATACTGCAGTGAACAAGGCCAGCCCTCAGAGAGTTCACTGCACACAAACCAGGACATAAGTAGTACAATTTCATGTGATGATACTCCTATAAAGAAGCTAGGGTGGTGCGCTGGGATGAGATATGACAGGGTGCTGGGGCACTTCTTTGGGGGTGATCACAGAAGGCCTCTCGAGGGTGAAACTAGGGCCGAGATGTGAGTGATGAGGAGCCGCTGCACGGAGATACTGGGTAGTGGGAACAGCAAACTCCCCTGGATGGTCCTGCGTGTCGGTGTTCAGAGGCGTGGGGTTGTGGGGAAGGTCCCCTTCACCCTGAAGTTCTCAGGTTTGCGGAAAGATCAGCTCACAATTAAGGCCGATTAATGAGAGAGAGGTTTATTTACCATGCCTATGGGGAGAATCACGGAGTGACCACCCAATATCCCAGAACTTTATATACCCTCCTTTTAGAGGGGTGGGGAGATGAGGAATATAGGTAATTCTGCTTCGGGGCAATACATTGTCGCTAGGGAAGATGAACGGATACTTGGGAGAATGAATGGATGGGGGGAAATAGATTGTGTCGTACATGATTCTTTGCAAATTAAATTAACCTGAGAGACATGTATTATATTTAAAATGGATTGGGCCGGGTCTGGTTACATTCTTGATCTTCTTTCCTGAGACACATTGAGATCACTGGGAGGGGAAGGGAAGTCCATTGTTCTTTTTGCTGGGTCTGTCTGGTTTATGCAGATAGAGGGAAGGCCCTTTCCAAAGTCTGTTGATCTTTAAGGGCCTTTGGTACCAGGACGGTGCGGGTCTTAGAGAGGAGGGCAGGGGCCAGGTCACATAAATGACCGCGTGTGGCAAGGATTCGGGACTTTCCTCCAACTGCAGTGGGCAGCCTTGGAGAGTCTCACTCCGAGAGGGACTACGATGTGGCTTATCCTGAGGAAAGGACTGGCTGTGTGCCACGTGGATGACAGATGGAACAGGGCCAGGGGAAGCAGAGAGCCCGGGTAGGCGGCCCACGGGACATCCGGGAGCTGTGTCTGCATTAGGCAGACGGTTAGGGGACACTGCTGGGGAAATATAATCAAAAACAAAGTCTTCTCCTAACCCAGAAATCCTTTCCACAAAGGTATCAAGGAAAGAAAACACTCTCTCACTGAAAAACTGTTAAACCAGAACGTGATGGCATCGCGGATGATCCGCTAAGAGCCCGACGACCGCCAGGACAGAAAGGAATCGCACCTGCTTCTGTAGCCGAGCGGATACAGCTCATCCCACGTGTTCTTCCAGATGGACGGAAATTATTACGAAAGCTCGGCCACTTGTCCACGAAGCCGAATCAGGAGGACGAGGACAAGTGGTTTGAGGAGGAAGGAAAGAGACATTTTATCACCTTGCCTGCAAAGGAGGAGGATGGAGACTCCTGTCTGAAATGCCATCATCCTAATAAAGCAGAAACACAGAGCTTTAAAGGGTGGGCTCTCAGCTTCAGGCGATTGCTGTTCAGCTACAGCTGATGATTCTGACCCTCCCATCTCTGCTGAGGACAATCTCGTGACCTCCACCCAGCACCTCCCTTTACCAGGCCTGGGCTGGGCCTTCTCTCATTGCACAAATGACGAAAGACGGACCCTGCCAGGGCTGCAGGCTGTGGTTCTCAAAAAGGAGCGCAGTATGTGTTAAAGAGCCAGAAAATATTTCTGCTGTTTTTTTTTTTTTCCTTCAGGCCACTCCCTCTGTTGCATAATTAATCCTCAAGTAAGAGGACTCGACCACACCCTTTGTGGCACACAGTTCATCCTGATTTTACCTGGCAATTGGGATGACCGTCATGGCTTTATCCAGAGGAAAAACAAACTTCCCCCGTCTTTTTTTTATCCCGGGAGGCAGTTTTGCAGCTTGGAGCCAGGAGCGGGGGACGTTATCTCCCTGGATGTTTGCCCCCCAGGTCCTTGAGAAAGACAGTCTTGTCTAGTCTTCAGAAGGATTTTATATGTATTTCAGAGAGAGGAGAAATGATAATCACAAGTCTCCCAAGCTAAGTGCTCTGCGACAGGAGGGGAAGGAAGAGCTTCCCTCACTTTCAAACTGGAGAATTAAGCCGCTTGTTTTTAAGTTGTATTTGTCCTTTCAGTGTGCACTAGTGCTGGGAACACTACCGGGAGCGGGGAGTGGGTGGTTACGGCCGGAGGTATTTGCTGAGTGTGGATGAAAGTCCAGGCGGGAGTGCCGAGTGGGGCCAAAGGGCAGGGTGGCGCCCGCCCGCGGGGTGGGTGGTGAGACACCGCACCAGGCAGCAGCTTTGGGCGTGGGGGTTGGTGTCGGGGTGGAGGGTCAGGTCACGGGTGCGTGTTTGTTTGCCGCTAGCCTAGCCAAGTTAGCCCCACGGGGACCTGACTCTCCTTGCCCATCGCCTGGGGGACAACCACGTTCCTGGCAGAGCTTTCGGGGGTGACAGCAGCTAATGCCCCCACAGGCCGACTGCGTGCCAGGCTCTGTGCCAAATGCTTTCATTGCTAACTCATCCAGTCCTCACTAGCACCCAGAGACCGGAAGTCTTCTCCCGGGGATTGCAGGGAATATGAAAATGTGTCGTCTGTTCCCTGACCTCAATGAAAGAGATTATAATGCAAGAGTGAAACAAATGCATGTTGAGAGCACACACTAACCTTTTCCCCTTTCTCTGGCCTCGACCCTGTTACAGAGAATGCAAATGAGGTCATAGAGACGAAATGCTTGGAGGCTAATCTGAACATCAGAAGTCCTTAGTAGGGGCAGCATTTTATCATTGTAGCTACTATTTCGCTGGTGACATCTTCATCTGCACAGATATTACCAACCTCTCTAATGTGACTAACACCCTTGAAGGCAGGAAGACTTCGGATAGTTTATGGTTCCCAGGCTGAGTGAGCACCTTACACCGAGTAGTCACCCAACAATTCTTCACAAAAGATGAGAATTATTGGTTCCTTAGAAGCGATTAAAACTTCCTGTTTTTCCACTTAGGCATAGTGCCTTTGGGGGAGCTAGAACTTTGACTGAACTTTGTGTTCCTCCTTAGTTACTTACTTAGGTTTCTATTTTTTCTTGAGCTTATAGTTGGTATTTAAATTTTGCTAGAAATGGTGCACTTCACTTGGGTTTTCATACTTAGCAGCATAAAGCTGTACAGACTATTTTCTTGCTTCATTTCTAATCTCCTCTGTAACTGTGGTCTGTCTACCCGTGCTTGGGAAACATTTGTTGAGTCTGCCGGATGGTTTTAGGTAACAATCACGGAATAACCCGGTGAGGGCGGGTGCGTGGATGCCTCCCTGGGGAAGGCACCCGGTGTGCACACTTTGGCACGAGACTTGGTATTATGAGACAGTTTCCCTGCCCTGGCTTGGGGTAGGGGGAGCCCAAACAGGGGTAAAAGAATCAATTCCTGGCAAGGAAGGGTCATTCACGTCTGCAGCAGGGAGCTGTGGTCAGTGTGTTTTCCTGTCGTCTGGACTCTGGGAGGAGAGAGAGCCCTTTCTAGGCATCAGGGTCAACCCCGAGCACCACTGGTGTGATCTGGGGGCTCTCCAAGGCCCACTGGGGTGCTAATTTCCTGCCACCTCACCCGAACATCCCATCGCTCATCATCCTCGGTGTAGACAACAGAGATGGCAACCTTGACTCCAGAAGGTCGCCATTGTCATGACCCCTTAGGAGAAAAGGAGACAGAGAACTTCCAGATTTCTTACCCAAATTCCTATTCCTCACCCTGCTAGCCCAGGCGTCTTTCCGGGACGCACTGGGAGACCTGCGGGAACAGTGTGGGCGAGAAGGGATGGGCTGGGGAGACATAGTGTCTGGCTTTCCTCATCCAAGTCCTGCAGTGGGGTTGGGACGAACCTACAGACGAGAGGGAGAGTGAGATGGAGACACAGGGGTGGGGGTAGGGCGGGTGTCTGGAATCGCCTGATTCAGTGTCAATAACAAACACAAAAGACTGAGTTGTGGAGCACAGGTGTTTGGAAAGGATAATAGGAGAGATTCATTCACCCATTAGACTTGGTGCTGTTGATTAAGCATATAATAAAGTGATATAAGTGGTCAGTCCAGCTAAGCTCTTGTTTTCTTTTCAAACATTGTAAGTGCAAACCAGGTAGAGCCCTGTCCCACCTTGGCACGTAGTGTGACATCTCGGGCTAAGTGCCAGTGGACCATTCATAAGGCGGTCAGTCCTTCTTATCACTAAGATGAGCAAAGCAACTGGTGTGGGCGCTTCTCGTACCAATGTTCAGACAGGATGTTCAGCCGTTTAGTGCCCGTGTGATCGCTGGCAGGAGGCCCCGGAGGTGACCGAGGGCTCTGGCTGGCAGCCTGTCCTAGCAGCCTGTCCTAGCAGCCTTTCCTAGCAGCCTGCCAGGACTGGCCTCCCCACTGGGCTCTGAATTCTCCTGTCTGTCTCGTTCGCAGGAGAAAGGCACTCACTGATATTTCTCTTTCCAAATTTCTTTGCAATGTTTTCCATAGAGGATGAACCGAACATTAAATAAATATTATTTCTGGCACTCAGTTTTCACAAGAGATAGCATCTCCGGCCCACAAGGACAGCATTTAGATCATCGAAACTATGGGGCTTCGGTGGGAAAAGGGTGACAACATTTTTCCATTTGGACAGCCATTTCTTATCTAAACTGATTAAATGGTGAGCAGAACTGTTTGCTGTTGGCTGTCCCCAGCCCTGAGTGCCAAAGCAAACAAACACACAGAGTTGGGATCAGGGACATACTGCTGCGCTAGCGTAAGTGCAAATGAGTCTGAATGGGAAAAACGGACTTGGAAACAGTGTTCCTGGCGTTGCAGTCACGGGGCCTCACTCTGCTGACACGGAAACAGCACCCGGGCCTGGCCAGGCCACCCCTGAGCGAGGGAGGCCCTGCCCCAACAACCGTGGACACCTGAGACTGTGTCCTTTTGTATAAGAATATTTTACTCAGATTTATGTGACTAATGGTGAATTTTAATTGGAAAAGTATTTTCTGGAATAAAGTCAGTTAAGCCAATTTAATCTCTTAATCAATTTTTATAGAGTCTAGTTAAATCATTCTTATTCTTCTAAAAGTTAATTAATGAAACATTTTCCATTTTTATTTCTCAAAAGTAATTTTCATCAGGATAAATTCTTTTCCATTTATAATAAAGATCTGAGTAATCAATTAGCTTTTGCCCTCATCAGATTTTCCTGATTAGAGCTTCTGCCACTGAGGATTTTCTTTCATGGGTAGATCCAAAGTTTCCTTTTGTTTTGTTTTGTTTCCTTCCCTATAATCCCTATAGTTCCCAATGTCCCGGGCTAAATTTTGCCGATCTAAATTTTGCCAACAATATTCTTTTAGATTGATTTTCAGTTTGTGACAATGTAATTGCAATTGTAACCATTGTCCAGATAGATTGGTGGACTATTTCTGCCTATAATCTTCATTATGAATTTAATAAAACATGTTGTCTATTTTGGTGTCATTATGTTCTGAATTCCCTGGGTAATCATCCCTTCACATAGGAATGGAATAATAAAATTATACATTATGTAAGTGCTATAAATACAGTGGATGTTTCTAAAGCTAAGTTTTGAATGAAAGGACAATATCCAAGTATACATCTAACACCTCTGCCATTGACAATCTGAATTAACAGAATAGATTAGGGATCATACCTTTTTCTGTAAAGGGCCAGGTAATAAATATTTTCAGCTTTACTTGCACATTCTCTGTTGCAACGACTCAATTCAACTGCTGTAGCATGAAAGCATCCATAGACAATTCATAAACTAATGAGCTTGACGGTGTTGCAATAAAACTTTATTTACACAAACAGATGACAGTCTATATTTGGCCCGCGGGCTGCTGTTTGCCAATCCCTGGAATAGATGAACATTCATTCTATTATTTCTTTCGTAAAACTGTTCTTTACTTGTCAGGATTGACCATGGACTACTATGAATAGAGAGCTCCCGGAAGGCATGTTAGAAAAGTTTTTCTTTTACCTAGTTATAAAAAGCTCTGTGTATATCACTGGGGTCATATGTGGTTTTCTTAGAGGAGCTTGACACCCTGCAGACTTAGGAACCATAAAACTTCCTGGGAGTGAACAGAGAAAAGAGAATCATTTTCCCAGTTTACTGAGAAAGGAAGCAAAAAAAATCAGCCAGACCCACATCACAGGGTTAATTACAGATGGAGCATGTTAGACAATAAAGTAAAATAGCCAAGCACGGCATGGCATTGGCCTTGCGTCCAGTCGTGGCCTGGAGTCATTAACCCATCTGGGCACTGCAGACAAGCTCTGGACTTATCAGGGCAAATGTTACACTCTACACTCTGATGACCCCTAAAAAACAAAAGCAACTAAAACAAACATAAAAGCAAAACTCATTACCAAGAGGTTGAAATTCAGTAGGAAATATACTGTACTTAATGGAATTGAATCCTTGAATAATGCTCTTCTGGCCTCTGAGTGAGAATAAAGGTTGTGTTACTCAGGAATATTTTCAGCTGCACACAATTGCTGGGAAATGCTAATAGTGCTCCAACAAGCAGAGGCGCAGAGGTAGGCAATCAATCATGGGTACTGGTTCAAATAGCTCTGTATGCCAATCAAATGCCCAGGTGTTTTCTATCATCCTTAGCTTGTTGGCTTCTGGTCCTTAACATTTGTTGCCTCATGGTTGCAAGACAGCTGGTCCGTCTCCTGCCATTGCATCAACATTTGAAGGAGGAAGAAGGGGTCGAGTCCGAGCCACTGACTCTGCCAATAAAAGGACAGCAGAAGCTCTCTCGGATTTCTGTTTATGTTTCATTGGCCAGAACTATCTTCCCTGACCACTAATGGCTACAGGGAAGAGTAGGAAATTGAGTATTTCATTTTCTCAATTTCTATGTGGGGGTGACAAAAGGAGAAAGGGATCAGAAATGGGTGTGTGTGTGCGTGTGTGTGTGTGTGTGTGTGTGTCAGCATCCAGCAGTATTAGGCATAAAGTTTATCACCAGTTTCCACAAGAACATGAAACTGGATTCACTGATTATATCCGCTCATGTTGAAATTGACAGGCACACAGCCCATTTCCTAGTTATACAACTGCCACTGGTGACTGAGAGAAGCCGGCAGCGTGGCTGTAAATTCTGAAACACGCTCTCCTCACGGACTTTCCCAGAGCTTTGTTTTCGCAGATGCCTGCTCTCCTCCGGCCCACGCTTGACTGTATCTGAGCCAACAGCGGACCACAGGGCACTGCCCAGGGCATCACGTGGTGTCGAAAAGGTTCAACAGAAGGGACAGACTTCTGGGTGTTCACCCAGAGGACACGAAGTCAGCACCTTCCTGGGAAAGCTGATCACACAAATCGGGTCAGTCTTGTCACTCCCAACTGAAACAGAGTCATTGAGTCAGGGGGTAAAGGGCACAAACCATTGCTCCAACAGTGTGACTCTCTGCAAACTGGCAGCTGAGACCGACCGAGAAACCGGCTTTGTCTAATGGCCACGGACACAGCCTGCTGCGACTCTCAGACTGTTGTGCCCACCGTTCCCCGAAGCCTTACTGGTGCCAAGAAAATTTCTCCAAGCGTTATAAAAATGTGTAACATTTCTCCTTTTTATAGAGTGTCTAGGCTTCTCTTTGTTCCTCGGAGGGCACCGTTTCACTTGCACCGAAGGTGGCGCCTCCCCAGTCTGCAGGTTCCTCAAAAGCAGAAAATAAAGCTCTCCCTTTCCCGGTTCCCTTTTGTTAACCCATTGTTCCCAGCAGCCAAGACAGGAAAACAGCTTGTCTCTGCCCAGTGCTGAGCGGATGAGGAAGACGTGGTCCCCAGCGTAACACACACACAGCGGGGACACCCCCGGCCTCGAGACAGAAGCGTGGGGACGCGCCACTAGCCCGGGTGAGCCCGGAGGACGCTGCGCTGAGGGCAGCAAGCCAGGCAGAAAGAGAAGGACGGCAGGGTCTCACTGGCACGTGACATCTAAAAAGTAAAAGTGAACACGTGGAAGTACAGAGTAAAACAGTGGTTACCGGGCGTGGCGGAGGCGAGGAGCTGGGAGGTGCAGGTCAAAGGTTACAGAGCAGCAGACACGTAGGATGGAACAGTCTAGAGACCCGATGTGCGCCACGCCGACCACACTCAACAATGTCGTACTCGGGATTTTTGCTAGATTTTAGGTGTTCTCGCCACATACGAAAAAGGTCACTATATGAGATGACTGTGTTAATTTGCTGGATTTTGTGACCATTTTACTATCTATGGGTATATCAAAACATCGTGTTGTGTACCTTAACTAAATACAATAAACATTTTATTAAAAACAGAAGGAACAGTTTCCCCTTGGTGAAACAGGGGGGCTGGGGCTCTTTTGTTTTATTTACTAGGAGTCTAAAGCCCTGGTGAGCCAACTGAGAAAATTGTTTGTATCTGAGAGCCGTTTATTGGAAAGAAATAGACGTTTCCCTAAAGAGCCTGTTCTACCAACTGAGAAGTCGGATGGCCTGTCCCAGCCCTGCTGGTGCAGTTGGACAGCAGTGAGGACTCGGAAATGGTGGGAAGTGTCCCCATCAGACGACAAAAACTTAGAACTTCAGGGACCCATCGTAGGATGCAGGACAGGGCTCCGCCCCCCACCGCTTTCCAGTAAATGACGGTCAGTGGTCACCAGCCTCCCACAGGGCACCGTGGGACAGCAGCTCCGATCTGGGCACAGACGAGTCCCCTTTGACACAACTAGTTTTGCCCTGGAAGCAGAAATGAAAGCCCCATTCCTTCGTTTACTCTTCGTTCTTGCCTTACAGATGATTCCAAGTTAGGTTGTATCATATACGTAAATAAATAATCTACTTTCTCGGCTCTGTTTGGTTTTGCATTGGAGGAGGAGTTTGTGTGTGTCTGTCCCGTGACTGGGTGAGTGTACCGGAGATTGGAAAGTAGTTCTAGTTTAGATCAAGTCTCATCTCATAACCACAGAGTAGAATATCCCCGAACTAGACCAGCCCGAGGGCGCCTGGCTGACCAAGACGTCACACGGGGCCGGCCCTGCCGACTCAGCCCTGGCTGGCTTCACGGATCCATCCTGAGTGACGACTTACTTAGTTTCTATGTGGAGCATTGACTTTTCGTTCAACAGATAAATCCTGTCCCTAACTGCCACAGATGGAATGAATGCACAAGAAATAGCACCAATTGGGAAGCAAACTGCCCTACATCTGGGCTGGGTCAAAAGCCTGGATTCTGTTTGAATGGCTGCCCCTTCTGGGAATAATTTACATTCTTGATAAAAATTCTCTAGTAATGTTCTCATTTATTTTAATGAGCTTTAAAGTCTTACAGAGAAGATCCACCCAGCTGATAGTCAGCTTTGGAAGTAGATTGAGGACTTTTAACCAATCTTGCCAAAGGTTTAAGCAGACGTTCTTTATTGGGCCCAATCTAGCAATGATTATTTCCTTACTTTCTCCCCAGTGATATGCCATTATTATAAGAAATTTGGCTTTCTAGAGGCCTCTCCCCTTGCAAAAGTCTGCAGTGAACTTTAGCCTGTGTTGTGATCCCCAAAGACCTACTCTCAAATGTCCTAAACGCTGTATCGCTGTGTGAGTGAACTCTCAGGACCCGAGGACGTGAAAGAAGGGAGCACTCCTGAAGCGCACAGTTCGCAGAAGGTGACAGACCAGGGGAGGTGACCTGGGCCTGGGGAGCAGGTAGGGGTGGCAGAGGTGGAGGGTGGGGAGGGCAACTTTGATCTGAAGGCCCCAGGGAGCGAGCCAGCCGGTGCGGGAAGGAATTGATCCAGGGCTGAGCTGGGGGCCTGCGTCCTGGATGAGGATGCATAGGAGGGACCGGGACCAGAGGAGACAGCAAGCCAGCGGGACATACGGTGGCAGGGAAGGCCTGGAAGACAGAGCAAGGAATCGGGCAACGTGTGTCCAAGCCCCTTTAGTTTATGGGGGAGAGGAAGGAGGGAGCGGCTGGGAGCCCCACGTGTCTAGGTCAGCCACGCAGGGCAGCTGTGTGTCCCCGCAGAAGAGCACCAGGGCATGGCCTGGAAACATGGGTTGGCACCCTTAGTGTCCCACCTCCACCACACACACACACACACACACACACACACCACGTACACCACAACACACATGCATGCATGCACAAACTGCACACGCAAACCACATACACACTTAGTCCATTTAGCGTTGCCATAAAGGAAATCTGAGGCTGGGCAATTTATAAAGAAAAGAGGTTTATTTGGCTCACAGTTCTGCAGGCTGTACAAGATGCATGGTGCCAACGTCTGCTGCTGGTGACAACCTCTGGCCACTTCCACTCATGGCGGAAGGTGGACAGGAGCCGGTGGTGCAGAGATCACATGGCGAGAGAGGATGCAAGAGCGCTGGGGGAGAGAAGCCAGGCTCTTGTAACAACCAGCTCTCCTGGGAAATAACAGAGAAGGAAGTCCCTTGTCCCCACCTCCGGAAGGACATTAATCTATTCATGAGGGATCTGCTCGCAAGACCCAAACACCTCTCATTAGGCCCCCACCTCAGCATTGGAATCAAATTTCAGCATGAGGTTTGGGGGTACAAACATCCAAACCATAGCACACACACCACCTCACAATCACACACATGCATGCGCAAACCATGCACACACACACACACACACACACACCTCAGAATGTGCTTTTCCTGAGGGGGAAATGCCTGTTCCACTCTCTGTCCAGGGCAGGAGTTCTCAACTGCACACCCAGGGACCTCCAGGGATGCGTGGAGCCCCCGCAATTGTGAGTGAAACTGCACGCAGGAGTGCGTTTGTGTGTTCTTTGGGGAATGGGTCTGTGGTTCCATCAGTTTACTGAATAAAGTGAGGCTCCCGTAGGCAGAGAAGGACTCCTTATTCATTTTCTGTAGCACTTACCACTGTCAACCTAAACTAATCAAAAGGGTCAGAACCTAGTTTAAAGAGAGTTTATTCAAGCAAAAAGTTTGAGGACAGGTCACCCAGAAAGCACAGATTCCAAAGAACGAAAATGTTTCCAAGTGTAGAAGTTTGGGGTCATTTATGCAGACAAAATTTAGAGACATTTAACAGAACTTCAGGATCTTTCTATGTAAGGCTTAATGCATAGTCAGAACGCTTTCCTGAGACAGTTCACTTAGGACAATGGCGTCCAGTTCCAACCAAGTTGCCGCAAAGACGTCATTTCATTCATTCATTGTTTCCATCAGTCCCTCCCCCGGAGGCCTCAGTGCCTGGCCCCCGGCAGGGTGTCCAGGGGCTTCTGCTATCAGGGCCCCCACCCTGGATCTGGGTGCGAAGCCGGTTTCCCCGGGGTGTCAGCCCCAGATCCTGGAGAGCTCGGCCTGGAGCTCTGGGTCCCGGAGGCTCGGTAGGAAAGACGGCCGCGACAGCTGGCCCTGCCGCCGTCCCCGTGGGTGGCAGGCACGGCGCAGCAGCAGTTTGGCCAGGTCTTTGCCGCCAACACCCAGCCTCTCCCCCGAGAAGCCCTCCTGCAACTTCCAAGTCAACTTACGTCGCTTCAGAGTGTGGCTCCAAGGACATGCTCCCCCAACCCTGCCCCAGTTTTCCTGGCTTGCTGCTTTCTGCAGCCTGAAAGCATTTTGTTTGTGCCTTTCAATCTGGCTGCACTGTTGTTGTTTATCTGTCTCCAAGCTAAATTGGAAGCTTCCAGAAGGTGCTTTTCACTCGGTGCTGTGTTTCTCCCAGTGCCTGTTGGAGGCCCTCACAGAGGGTAGGCGCCTAATGGCTGTCTGGAGCTGCTCGAGGTCACACACCCCAGGGGCCAGCGGCAGGGTCAGAGTGGCCCCAGGTTGTGTGAACAGCCAGCCCTTTGTCCTGTCTCGGCCTCCCTCCTCCCCCCGCTGGCCGTCCAGGTGGCCTCGCAAAAGCACATCACATGAGGGCTTGGTCAGAAGGCCTGGGCGGGTGGCCTCAGGCCGCCACACCACTAAGGGGACACTCCGGTGTCCCGAAA
Source organism: Eulemur rufifrons (assembly GCF_041146395.1). NCBI lineage: Eukaryota > Metazoa > Chordata > Mammalia > Primates > Lemuridae > Eulemur > Eulemur rufifrons. Next base: position 12,894,020 of record NC_090993.1, read on the forward strand.
CAGTGGCCTTCGCTCCCGCAAACTTCAGTAAATGTGTAACCCGGCCCTGCACTGGCGCGTTCTGTGCAGCAGTGAAACGGTGCATCGATCAGCGTGACGTCCTGGAAGGGGTCCCAGGGCGAGAGTGGCTTCTGGCGTCCGTCCCCCTGGCCTGCGGTCTGGCCAAGTGATGCACGCCCCCTCCTCCAGCCTGTGCGCAGGGCGGCCTGGGAACGGCGCCATCTCCACCCCCTGGATATAAACGGGGCCTCGGTGGCCCGGCCAGGAAGCGGCTGCCTTGTCCTGAAACTGAGTGGAAGGTAAGCTGGGAACCCCCTCGGCCCCTGCTCCGCCTGGCTCTTTCACACGCAGCTGAGCTGTGGGCTGGAGAAGGCCGGGAGTCCTGGGGGTGGCGGGGAAGCGCTGGCTACCCCACATTTGGGCTCAAGGGGGGCGACGGGGGTGGCGGTGACTGTGCACCACAGGAGACGTGACCACTGAAGCTGCCTCTGCCCCCCAAGACCAGACGTCTGGAAGGGGGCTGGCCTCCCCCCGGGACCTCACTCCGAGTCTCCCCAGAGGAACCGCTCCTCCTTAGCAACGGGGCAAGACGGTCAGGTCCTCCTGCTTCCTCTGAGCAGACCTGGGGCCCTTGGGGACACAGGGGACACGCAGAGGAGCAGGGTCACAGTGGCCAAGAGTCCACCGGGTCCTCTTCCCATCAGAAGGAGCAGCGAGGCTGGGGCAGGTGGGGGCTGGGGAGGGAAGCGGTGGTCCGGGTGGGTCAGCCCCCCGCCACCCCGCTGGGTCCCCCCCAGGGTCAACCGCACCTCCCCCGAGACAGATTGCCCGCCCGGGGCTGCCTGTTTGCTCGTCTATAAAACGGGCCTAATGACAGTGCCTGGGCTTCCTCCCTTGTGGGCTGCAGTATAACCTAAGAGAACTAATATGGCGTGAAAGTGTTTCTAAACTTGAGGTTAAGCTGAAAAGGCAGATTTTCATTTTTTTTAAGCAGCAGTATAGCTTGGTACTCAAGCATGTGGACACCAGAGTCGGGGTTGGGGGGGTTCTAGGTTCGAGTCCTAGTTCTGTCTCTTACTTGCTGTTTGACCTGAGGCAAATCACTGGACCTCTCTGTTCCTCTGCAAAACAGCATCAACGAATTCATTTAACAGCTACACATCCGGGACCTGCTGCCTCCCAGGCACTGTCTTGGGAACGTGGGCTGTGTCAGTGAGCGAGACGGCGGGAGCCCTGCTCTCGTGGGGCTTCCGTTCACACGGGAGGGGACAGACCAGACACGGAGCATAATAAATACGCAACTAAATCATGCAGGGTGCAGTGAGGCGATAAAAGCCAGCAGGACAGGAGAGCTAAGCGTGCCCGGCGTGGCGGGGCACGTGGCAGGGGGCCTGTGGCATCGCAGGGTCGGCGGGGAAGGTGAGGGCTGCTGTGCAGACCTGACGGGCTGACACAGGAAAGGCTCAGAGCAGCGGCCTGCTGGTGGCGGCGTCACAGAAGCGGGAGCTGTTACCCTCGCCCTCCGCCTTTAGGAGCCAGGAGGAGGGAGATACAGCAGGGACCTGGGGAAGAGGGAGGGCGAAGGGGTGCTGGAGGGGGGTTGCCGGGGGAGGGTGTCGGGCCCCCACGCTGAGCACCGTCACTGTCACACTCAGGACCCCGATGCGCGCACACCTAGACCAGCTTGGGAGCAGCAGGTCACAGCTGAGAACAAAGACTGCCGCAGAATGGCCCCGGGCCTGTTGGGGGGGGCTCCCCCCGCAGTCGGTTCCCACGGGCGTCCCTGCTGCCGTGGCTTGGTCTCACTGTCTGGGTCGGGCATGAACTGCAACTTGGGCTTCTCTGCAAGGAGGCCTGCGAGGAGCGGGGAGGCTCTCCTGTCCCCTTGTTCCTGGTCACCAGCTTTGCATGTGGACAGCGGATGGAGCCAACACACGGGGAGGTTGGGCAAGACGGCGGCCGAGGTCACCAGTCAAAGTCCCTTTGGCCACTGAAAGACCAGAGCAGGACGAAAGACACTGTGCACCTGAGTGGTGTCACCGTGTGGAGGGCGGTGTGGGGACCCGCCTGGGTGCCAGCGCAGGAGAGGTGGCTGGGTGGGCTTAGGGGAGGCATCGAGTGGCGACAGACCACAGCTCCACGACAGCCCTGATCAGCACGGGGGGCAGGAAGGCTGAGGAGTGACAGGGTAATACGGTCACCCCCTCCACGAGAAGTGAGTGAGACGTGGTACAAATTGTCGGAATTGAACGAACCAACAGAAGGAACATTCATCCCTCTGCGGAGAGGAGCCAGACGGGATGGATTCTCAGGGCAGCCCGAGAGCCTTCTCCTCCAGGGTCTCGGGCCGGCTCCCGCCGTGCTGTTTGCGACAGTTGAGGCAGGAGCAAGGTCGCAGGACTTTGGGGGGAGTGGGGTGCCGGGGCTCCTCTGGCCACCCTGGCCACCTGTGTCCAGGGCAGGGGCTCTAACCCTGGCTGCACGTCGGAGTCACCTGAGAAGTTTAAGAAAACATCCATGCCAGGCCCCAGCATAGACGGATGCGTCCGACTGCCGGTGGGCGCGCCGAGCCGGGCCGGTGGGACTTCGGAGCTCCGCGGGGGGTGGCGCCACGCAGGCACAGCTGAGAGCGGGTCTGGGGTTGGGACAGTGGGAAATTCTGGCTGCACGTGAGGACCACAGGGGAGACTAACAAACCCATTCCCAAGCCGTTGAGTTATCATCTCAGGGGGCGGGGAGGCTTCCACAAAGGCTCCCGACTGGCACACACCTGGGTCCCCCGGGAGAGCGCTCAGCCACTGTGCTCGGGCTGCCACGATGAGCGCCACACACCGAGGGCTGCTCAGCGTTTATTGATTATCTGGGAGTGCTGGCGGCCAGAAGCCCGAGATCAACGCTAGACAGAGCTGCTTTCTCCGGAGGCCCCTCTCCTCCCCGGGGCTGTGGGAGGGCCGTCTTCTCCTGCGTCCTCACATGCTCGACCCTGTGTGTCTGTGTCCCCATCTCCTCTTCATACAAGGACACTGGTCATATTGGAGTAGGGGCCACACTAATGGCCTCATCTTAACTTAATCACCTCTTTGGCGGCCCCGTCTCCTAACACACCCGCGTCCCCTGGGGGTCAGGACTTCAACACGTGAATTTTGCGGGGAGCGGGGGCTGAGCAGGAGGGGACCCGATTCAGCCCATAACGCTGCTTTCTGCACTTGGGTCAGAGATTGGCCACGGAGCCTGGGACCCCTTTCTCTCTTCAGTGTTTGTAGACGAGGATGGATTTGTCCTGGGCTAAATGGCTGCAGGGAGTATTGGGACAGCTAGAAGTCTGGCTGGAGGGCTCTTAACGGTTAATTAATAATCCCCTTTCACCCTTTGCAAATGATTCTACAGGGTTTGCAGAAGTGAGTGCCACGGTCAGAGATGGGTCCTGCTGGCGTGACCCTGAGGGCCACTGTCCTCTGCCTCGCGGCCTGGGCCGGCCTGGCCACCGGGGACCGGGTGTACATACACCCCTTCCACCTCCTCGTCTACAGCAAGAGCAGCTGTGAGCAGCTGGAGAAATCCACCCCGGAGACCCTCAAAGAGCCGACCTTCACTCCCGCCCCGATTCAGGCCAAGACGGCCCCGCTGGACGAGGGAGCCCTGCGCCAGCAGCTGGTGCTGGCCGCCGAGGGGCTTGAGGCTGAAGACAAGCTGAGGGCCGCCACGGTGGGGATGCTGGCCAACTTCCTGGGCTTCCGCATGTACAAGATGCTCAGCGAGTCGGGGAGTGCCACCGGCGGGGCTCTCTTGCTGTCCCCGACGGCCGTCTTCGGCACCCTGGCCTCTTTCTACCTGGGCGCCTCGGACCCCACAGCCCATAAGCTGCAGGCGCTCCTGGGCGTCCCCGGGGAGGACCGGGGCTGCACCTCCCGGCTGGACGGGCACAAGGTCCTCTCTGCCCTGCGGGCCACCCAGGGCCTGCTGGTCGCCCAGGACGGGGCGGACGGCCGGGCCCGGCTGCTGCTGTCCACGGTGGTCGGCCTGTTCACGGCCCCGGGCGTGCGCCTGAAGCAGCCCTTCGTGCAGGGCCTGGCTCTCTTCGCCCCCGTGGTGCTCCCGCGCTCTCTGGACCTCTCCACGGACCCGGAGCTCGCCGCCGAGAAAATGGACAGGTTCATGCAGGCAGTGACGGGCTGGAGCATGGACGGCCCGGCGGGAGTCGCAGCCGACGGCACCCTGCTTTTCAACACCCACGTCCACTTCCGAGGTAAGGCAAACCCCTCCTCAGCCCCGGCCCCGGCCCCGCGGCGGGGCCAAGGGTGGCCGTTCCCTGTCTCTGCGGACCAGTGTCCAAGTGCGGCTGAGCCAAGCGGCCCGGCCTTGGGGTGGGCGGGGCATGGGCGTGAGGATGCGCCGGAGGGAGACCCCTCCAGCAGGGGAGGTGCCTGACCCCCCCCACCCCCCGCCCTGAGCTGTCACGTGCTGTCACTGCACCGTGTCCTTTGCTTTCGTCATTAAATCCCCTCACGACGCAGTGAAAGGTGTTCGTGAAGAAACAGAGACTCCCAGAGACAAAGTGCCTTGCTCGGGACGGCACAGCCACCATGGGGGGGTCCCAGGATTCAAACCCACTGCCCCCTCGCCCCACGGCCCCGCTCTACGCTCAGAAGGGACGGGTTTGCGTCTCTTGAGAAGGTCAAGGACTGGCGTCGCTGGCCCTTGCAGAAATGGCCAATTAGCTTGCTCAAATCCCTTTTGCAGGGGAGGGAGTCTTGACAAAAATCCTATTATGAAAATTGCTTATTTGTTCAACAAATACTCGTGGAGGATTTACTGTTTACAAGACTCTGAGCCGGGCGTCTTGGAGGGGCAAGGGGAAGGCTGTGCAGGCCCTGGCCCCGGGATGGTGGAGATTCCGGGGCGGCAGATCCCAGGGCGGATGTGCCCGGGCCCGCAGCTGCCGGCAAAGCGCCCCGCCGGGTTCTCGCGGCCAGTGGACCCCAGCGTGCGGGGAAGGCCCGAAGCCCCCGCGCGGGGAGTGGGGCTGGGAAGACAAGCACCAGTGTGGGGGTCCCCCAGGAAGATGTGCAGCCCCTGGGGGGCAGGGAGCCAGGCAGGCAGCGGAAAGGACTGTGGAGGCAGAGGGGGGTTAGAAATAGCCCACGGCGATTTTCTCACCACGATAGTACCCTCAAAGTTCCTGTAAAGCCACAAAGGGGGAGACCTGGCCCCCCTGTGGGGCAGGGGAAAGTGACGGGCCGAGCACTGCTCAGGTCCCAGTGCTGACCCGTCAAGGGACAGGGGCCGGCCCACAGGTCACCCCGCTGTGGGTGGCCGCACCCTGTGCAGGGCAGAGGGGGCCCGGGGGCTCAGCCGTCCCTAAGAGGAGCCCCGGGAGGAGGAGAGCTCACCGAGGGATGAGTACCCCCAAAAGGCAAAGGCCAGAGAGCCACTGGCGTCAGAAATGGGGTCTCCCTTTGGGGGAGCGTCTGGCCACCAGGTCCGGACTGCGGAGCCGGGCAAGAAGGAGAAAGAGGAGGAAGAAGAAAAATGCGAACCCCATCAGGACCCGGAAGGCAGCCTGATCTGCAGCCACCCCCGCCTCGCTCTGTGCTGACCTCGTCCGGCCCTGCCCTCCCTCCCCGGCCTCGCTTTCCCGTCGAACGGAGACGCGCCCTGCGGCCCACGCGGCCTGGGAGCTCTGGTTCCATCCCGCGACAGCAGGACGTGTCCCACTAGCACAGACCGCGGTGTGGGAGCCGATGAGTTCCAGGCGCCCTTCGCCCGGGACTCGCCGTCCCGCTGAGGGACGTGGAACCCCGGCAGGTTCCGTGACGCTGCGGACTTGGAGAGATTCGCTCCCCCTCGGGGTGGGGGTGGGGAGCGGCCGCCACCTGCATTCAGACCCCAATGTCCTTTGGGCGGCGGCTTCCCGTTCCTGTTTTAACTTGTTGGAGCAAAAGCGTTTAGTCCTTTTTTCCCTCTAAACTAAAAAGCCACCGGCCAGGCAGGGTGGGCCAGCGCCAAGGTCCCCACGGGGGGGTGTGAGGAGGGACCCTCCTCTTGCCTGCCAGGGCGCGCTGTGGACGAGGGAGACACGGGGTCTGCCTCTGCGTTCTCACGAGACCCGGACCCAGGGTGGGGACCGCGTCCAGGTCCTCCCTGCCAGGAACTGTGTCCTCCAGCTGTCCCCTGCTTTCACGTCGGTGACGTCTGAGTCAGCAAAAAGGGAGATGGACTCTTTTCGACCCTCCCCTGAGACTCCCCAGGGCCGCGTCCCCAGGGGACTGCGCCGTGATGGTCTCTGCTCAACTTCACCCAGTTCTGCTAAGAACAGCCGCAAATGGGCCCTGCACGCGGAGTGAGGGGACGGCAGAGGGTGCAGTGTGCTGGCGAAGGTCGCGGTAGGGGGCCGGCTGCTGTGGGGAGAGGCCGGAGTCACAGTGCTTGAACACGAGTTTGTCCCGTCCCCGGGTGGTCTGACCCGCAGGCCGCTCGGCTCGGCCATTGGCCTCCCTCCCCACCCCCGCGCTCACGCAGTCCACAGCCCTGCCAGCGGGGGGGGACACAGAGGCCAGCCCCTGCCCCCAGGCCCAGGGCAAACCCAAGGGTCACAGCGAGGTCGTGTGACTGTCCCTAGGGGCAGGGGCTGCTGAGAAGTGGAGCCCTTGTCCCCAGAGCCTGCGTGGCCAGCTCTGTACGGGCCCAGAGGACAGCCACAGGCTCCGCCACAGCTGGGGCTGGACCCAGATGACAAAGTGAGTGTGCACCGAGGACTGTGTGGAACCCACAGTGGTGATGTGCGTCATCCCGCACTGTCCAGCCCCGTAGCCTGCGCGACACCCGGAGCCCTCGAGGAAACTGGGGACTCCGGGTGACAAGGGCGTGTCAGTGCCGGTTCCCCAGCTGGAACAGACGGGCCGCTCTGGTGCGGGATGGCAGTGGGGGGCCTGAGCCTGGGTGGGAGCCCTGTACTCAACTGAGCCCTGCTCAGTTTTGCTGTGACCCTAAAACCACTCAAACACTCATTAAAGAAAACAAACAAATGAACAAGTACGGCAAACCACAGCCTTCAGACAAGGATAGGCCTGGATTTGAGTTTACCAGGTCAGGTGCCAGCAGGGTGGGTCCCTGAGGGTGACAGATGCAAAACCTCAGGTTCAGTGCCTGGCGTGTCCCGTGTCATCCGCAGTTGGTGGCTGGGGCTGCCTCAGTGAACTCCAAGGGCTGGATTTTGCAGGAGGAGCCACACTCGGGGTTCCGGGGCGGGTGAGGCCCCGTGGCCAGGAGGATGCAGAGGGCCCGGGCCAGGCCAGGGAAGGAGGCTGAGGCGGGAGGGGACAGGAGAGGGCCCTGCGCTGTCCCCCAGCCCCTGCCCCAGCCCGGCTGACCCCTCCCTCCCTGTCTCTGTCTGGGTTTCAGGGAAGATGAAGGGCTTCTCCCTGCTGCCCGGGCTGCAGGAGTTCTGGGTGGACAACAGCACCTCGGTGTCTGTCCCCATGCTCTCCGGCACGGGCACCTTCCAGCACTGGAGCGATGCCCAGAACAACTTCTCGGTGACTCGTGTGCCCTTCGGCGAGAGCGCCTGCCTGCTGCTGGTGCAGCCGCTCGGCGGCGCCCACCTGGACACGGTGGAGGCGCTCGTCTTCCAGCACGACTTCTCCAGCCGGATGAAGCTCCTGTCCCCCCGGTAGGAGGCTCCGGGTCTCCCCTGGAAAGTGGGGCAGCTGTGCTGTCCATCGGCCCAGGGTGGGGAGGCGGGTGACACACGTCCGGCACTGGCCAAGCCCGGGGCACAGAGCGGCTGAGCTCTGGAGCTGGCCTGTGTCTTTCCCGTGCAGGCGAGGTCGGGGCCGGGGTCGGGGGGGGGGGAGATGCTTTTTCTGCACTTACATTTACCTACAGTTCCGAAGGGGGGGAGAACATTCCAGTCCCCTCTCTGGCCTTCGGGACGCCCGCCCCGTGCACATCTGCGGCACACGGGAGCTTCCCTTGATCCAGAACCCGCCGTCGGAGGCTGGGAGAGGCCAAGGAGGTGTGGTTGGCTCCTCTTGGCAAAAACAAGCAATTTCCTTCGGTGGGGCTCCGGATTTGCCCTGCGCGGCAGGTCCGGATGGGTCAGGCCTGGAACCTGCTCCCGATGACACTCAGGGAACGGGCGGCTTTCTGATGTCAACTCCCGTTTTTATTAAGTGTTTTTTTTTTTTATTGTGGTAAAATAGACGTAATTTGAAATTTGCCACCTTAACCATTCGGTGGCACTAAGTACACGCACACTGTTGTGCAGCTGTCACCACCATCCGGCTCCAGAACTTTCCGTTTTCCCAAATTGAGACTCTTGTACCCACTAAACACTAGCTCCCCGTCCCCACTGCCCCAGCCCCGGCAACCCGAATGTCCTCGCGGCTCGTCCGGGGTGTAGCACGTGTCGGAAGTTCCTTTCTAAGGCGGAATCTGCCGTGTGGACAGGACACGTTCCGTCACCCACTCTCCCACCCACGGACGCGCGGGTGCTTCCGCGTCCTGCCTGTCGTGAACACGGGCCCGCGGCGACTCTTGCAAGGCGTGGCTCTGCCACCGAGATGTCCACGGGCTCCAAGGGACATCAGAAGGAAGAGGCCGTCTATGACGATTGCATCGACATAGCGGCATGCCCAGTGCAGAGGCTGAGGTTGTGCACTGTGCCACTGTCCTTTCCTTGGCTGTGTTGCCATTGGGAACTCTGCGAGAGGGAGCTAGCGAGACACAGTGCGTTATTTTAAAAAATAACAGTTTTAAAATTATTCAGGTAACACACCTTCAATAGGGTCAACCTAAGAAGAGAATGGACCAAAGAACAGACAACTGCTCACAGCTAATCGCCCCAGGTCACCACTGGGAAACGTTCTATGCCCTCGTAGTATTGCAAATGGCGTGAAGGGCTTTTAATTGTATTTTTGCTGAAGTTTTTTCCAAGGGTGAGGGTGGCCTAACGGGCTGAGAAGGGCAAGTGTCCCCTTCTTCAGGGACAGGAGCAAGGAGCACACGCCCACCGGCTCCCTGGTGGCTCATGGCTTCCCTCGCTGTGTGGCCTGAGGAGTCACGGTGGAAGCCTCTCTGGAACCTTCCTAACGGAGCGTCATCTCCGCAGGGCCATGCGCGTGACCGTGCCCCAGCTGGTGCTGCGCAGCTCCTACGACCTGCAGGACCTGCTCGCCCAGGCCAAGCTGCCCACGCTGCTGGGGGCCAAGGCGAACCTGGGCAGAATCAGTGGTGCCGACATCAGGGTGGGAAAGGTACCGTGCAAGTCCGTGTGTGTGTCCGGCCGGGTTCTGTGTGTTCTCAGGGTGGGAGGAGCCGACGGGAGGGACACAGAGGAAGCCGCGTGTGGGGCCCGCAGCACAGGAGGGAGAGAACAGGGCCAAGGGTGGGGGAGAAGCGTCCAGAGCCTTCTGGGTCTTTCCAGGGACAGGTGCAGAGCCGCAGACCCCTCCCACCCGGCTCCTGCCGTGTGCTCGGCCTGGCAGCCTCCCGCCTGGCGTCCTCCCTGGATGCTGCGCAGGGGTGGGACTGGGAGGAGGGGAGAGAGCACCCCAGGCCCGAGCCCCTTCTTCGGGGAAATGCTCCGCAGCAGACAGACTGTTCCTCTGCCCTGTGCAGTGACGCACATCTGCACCTACCATGACATACCTGGGTGCTCTGGGTGCTGTGCTGGGTGCAGGGGACAGATGGGCACCCTGTGGGCCCTCTGTGCTCAGTTAGCTAAGCGCTGGGGGGCCACAGCGGAGGGAGCCAGGAAGCCCACCCCGGACAGCAATGTGCAGGGTGGAGACAAGAGTGTGAGGTGCTTGTTGGGGAGGAGCCGTCAGTGAGTTGGGCCAGGATGGCGAGTAAGGGTCGTCTACACAAGCACACCTTTGTCTACACTGGGGGGCATGAGTGTGCTATGCATTTCCCGGGAGGCTGGAGAAACATCCCCCTCCAGGACAGCGAGCGCAGCCCTCTTGTGCCCGCTGTGCCCGGGTGCCATAGCAGTGCTGCTGCCTGCAGGTGGGGAACAGCGTCCTGTTTGAACTCCAAGCGGACGACGGAGAGCAGCCCACCGAGTCTGCCCAGCAGCCCGGCGGGCCCGAGGCCTTGGAGGTGACCCTGAGCAGCCCGTTCCTGTTTGCCGTGTACGAGCGCGACGCCGCCGCCCTGCACTTCCTGGGCCGCGTGACCCACCCGCTGAGCGTGGCGTGAGGCCAGGCCCGGGAGGGCGGCCCTGCAGGGCCTCTGTCCTCGCCGCTGGGACGAAGGCCAGCGGCGGGCGGCCACCCGGGGCACGGCCAGCGATTTGTCCAGTCTCCCACCTTTCTCTCTACCGCGTCCCCGCCGAGCTGGAGAGCAGCCGACTGTGCTTGGTGACGGTGGTGCCGGGCAGAGCCAGAGAATCCTGGCGGCACAAACAGCCTCCCGGGTGGTTGGGTTCAATTTGGAGGATGGGGGTGGGGACCAGGAACTGGAGTTTCGCACAGGACTGTTGTTCCAGAAGGAATTTGGTCCAACCAGCTTGTTTGTGAAACCAAAAAGTGTTCCCGTTTTAGCTGAGAAGAGAAATTGGGTTTTAATATTAAAGTACACATTTTTTTCCTTGCCTTGGTTTGTATTTAGCTTAATGAATGTGAGACTATGACCTTCATGCAGTTTCCACAATGCTTTAGTTTTTTTTTTCATAGATATTTGTGATTTTTCAACAACACATCACGAAAGACGCAAACGTCTGAATTTACGTTAGAATGTGAAACCGTGGCTGGTTATCCCTCCCTTGTGTTAGTAATAAATGTTTTGCAACAATGAGCCAAAAAGTTCTATCTTTCATTTAGCAGCAGAACAGACACACGCAGCCGAGCCGACAGGCTGCGCCCGCCCCGCCGGGGCTGCGGGTGGTCCCCGCGGCAGGCCAGGCCCGCACGGCGCTGTCCTCGGAGAAGTCCGAGGTCATGGGTTTCTCTGGACACGTCCATCCGTATGCAGTGGTGCCACCTGTGTGACGGGCGGGGCCAGGGCCCGGGGAGGCTGCACCCCACGTGGCACCGGGGACAGGAAGTGGGCAGAGGGGCCCGTCTTCCCTCCCGGTGACACGGGGTCAGACGGCCGCTCGTCCCGGGCGTGCAGAGTGGAAGACGGAAATGAGCCATCACGGGTAAGTATTGGCAGGTTCCTTTCCGTGTCCTGAGTGTCCCTGCCTGCTTCCCTTCCACGGGATTGGACCCGCAGCTTGGAAACCCTGGGCGAGGGGGAGGAGGAGGAGGGGGAGGGGGAGGAGGAGGAACTCAAGAATAGAGGAGGAGGGGGAGGACAGAGAGGGGGAGGGGGAGTGGGAGGGGGAACTCAAGAATAGAGGAGGAGCGGGAGGAGGAACTCAAGAATAGAGGAGGAGGGGGAGGACGGGGAGGGGGAGGGGGAGGGGGAGGGGAGGGGAGGAGGGCGGCTCCCCGCAGGCCTGTTGCTGTCACTTGGTGACAATGACGGTGCTGCCTTATGTCCGTGAAGCACTTGCTCTTCCTCCCGTCCACAAACACTGAAACAAGCAGGTAAGTGGCGCGGTACGTCGGCCACTGTGCAGAGCCGAGGGGACCTGCTGCGACAGCCCTCCAGGTCCCAGCCTCCCCGCACGCCCGAGCGTCTCGCTCTGACCTTGAACGCACCTCCCTGCCTCCGCGTCACCAAGACAGCGCGTCCTCTAGTTCACGCTCAAGGGACCGTGTTTGCCACATCAGTGCCTGTCGTTCGTTCATCGTGACGCATGTCACCAGTTTTATCTGGGGTCACCTTCACTCCCACTCTCGGTGCCCCCTGGTTTGTTCACCCCTCAAAGGGCCACTGGGGTGGGCGTGGGCTCACGTGTACTCGCCGAAACGGCTACTGGACGCCAAGTCTCGGGAGAACAGGAAGTGCAGGGACCAGACGTCCTTCAAAGTCTCGCTGTTCACGTGCAGCCCTGGGACCAGCGGCAGCAGAGGCAGTGGCCGTGGCGGCGGCCCTGGGAGCTTCTCAGAATGCGGAATCTCGGGCCCCACCTGGACCCACAGTCGCGGCCAGTCGGGATTCTGGCTGCGCGTGAGACCCGGAGGGACCTCAGCGGGGGGTGCTTCCAGCAGCCCCCGGGAAATTCGTCAGGTCCCACATCTCTTAATGAATTTGGAAAACTGGAAGATTTCTGTTACTCACTTGGCAGGAAAACTAGACCTGAACAGCCACGGGGCTGTCGAAGATCTTTGCATGGTAACAGCTGACAGTGTGAATATTCCACAACCCCTGGGGATGGTCCAGGATACAGAGGATGTAAACCACTTTACCTTTCTAAAATCCAAAAAACTCCAGCTACTGACAGGTGCACTGAAGGTTTTGGACGGTGGGTTGTGGATTTGGACATCATACCATGCGATTTTCCTCTAATAGACTTTGTTTTTAGAGCAGTTTTAGGCTCGCGGCAAAACTGAGAGGAAGGTACAGCGACTCCCCACATGCCCCCTGCCCTGCAGACGTCCCCACTACCAACCTGCCGCACCAGAGCGGGACGTTTCTCACAGCCCACAAATCCGCATGGGCACGTCTTCCTCAGCCAGTCCTCGGTCGACACCCGCTTTCACGCTCGGTGTTGCACGACCTACGGGCTGGGACAGACGTGTGCTGACACGTGTCCGCCATCACTGCATCACACAGAGGCGTGTCACTGCCTGAAGTCCCTGTGTGCCCTGCCTGCTCATCCCTCCTCCCTCCCAACTCCCGGCCACCCCTGACCTGTCACCGCCTGCCCCAGGGCCTTGCCCTTCCGTGTCGTGCGCTGGAACCCAGCGTGGCCTTTTCAGACGGCTTCTTTCGCTCGGTGATCTGCACGTACGATCCCCACAGCTTTCGTGGACTGACAGCTCCTTTCTTTTTATTGCCGAATAATATCCCATCGTCTGGACGTAACACGGTTTATTTAGCCATTTATCTACCGCAGTGCATCTCGGTTGCTTCCAAGTTTTGGCCGTGGTGAGGGCAGCTGCTATCAACAGCCGTGTGCAGGTTTCTGGGCGGACGTGCTGTCCCCAGGCAATGTTTAAAGTGGCAGAATGGTTGGAGATGTCCTGGGTGACTCTGAGGGACTCGAGAGCACTGTGTGCGTTGACACGTCAGCGACTCCATCGCCCTGGGACAGCAGGGGTCTCGGAGCCCACGTCCCTGCATTCGGGTTGCCTCGTTCTTCTAGCAGGTTACCTGGAAAGATTTAGTGCTGTGAGGCTTGGTTGTGAGTTGCGTCAGGTGGGCTCAGAGCGGCTTTGGCATCTAGGCGGGTGGCGGTCACCACCAGGCCTAGATCCTGAGTCTCTCTGTCTGGCTGCAGCGAATGCACCCTCTCCGGGCCCTTTGAGCTCCGGGGATTGTTCCGCCCGCCCCTTTCTGGGGACGCTCTCCCTGGCTTTGGCAGCCTCTTCCCGCAGGCAGCCTCACCAGCGCCCAGCAACACACACAAAGTGACACTCCACGCAGGACGCGGGGCCACTGCAGGACCAGCCTGCCTGTCCCCGCCACCTGGGGCCCTGCTCTGCCCACGCCCAGCGCCTGAGCAGCGCCGACTCCTACCTTGTGCCTCATTTTCTCAGTTGCTTAAGATCCATGTGTTGGATTATGCCAGAAATTTAACCAGCCAAAACGCTACCTCAAAGATTAGTCACACATTTTAGTTCTAGATTAGTGAGCTAAGAAAAACGAAGAATCCTGATTGTTCTGAAACTCAATCTCAGGTGAAAACTGTTAACAATCGAGGGTTGAGTGGAACGTGGAGGCAGGGACTTTCGGAGTCAGATAAAGGTAACGCTCGTAGCTAACAGGTATCGCCGCCACCCGACACGGAGCTCAGCGGCAAAACGAGAGAGGCAGGTTCGCACCAGGAATGTTTGCAAATCTCCGAGACAGACAGTGGTTCCTTCAGAGCCACTGGGGCTGAGGTCTTGTGAGGAGAGAGGGCTGCCAACTGGCAAAGGCCTGCCTTTTCACGATCTCTGGAACCATCTGGAATGCTTGGTTGCTGATGGGGAGAGATCTGGCAGATGTATTCAGATGCCATGAATAGAGAACGTGCCAGGGCCTTCAAACAGGCTCCTAACAGCTTGCTCACGAACCTCACACTAGCTCAGCGTCTGAGGTTTACCACTATTCTTGAGTTCTGGAACGTGAACACAGCATGAAGTCTGCACGTCGTCAGTGACGGGGTCACGCTGGCGTCCCCACTGCACCCCCAGAGCTGCTGCTGCGGCTACAGCCACATCTAGACGCCCCTGCCAGAGCATCATGGGGATTTCAAAGGGACACAGCAAGGGAGAGTCAGCACTCGCCTCCCGCGTCACGGCAACTCTGCAGGGTCGTCAAGCCACGTGGCAGCCCTGTCCGTGGGCAGGTTTTGTGACTACGGTTCTCCCACGGGCCACTCCACGTCGCGGTTCCAGGGAGCCACAGGGCATTACTGGCCAAGGTCTGGACAGGAGATTGGGGAGTGTAGCTAAAGAAGCTCCAAATCCATTTTGTTCTAGTCCAGACTACAGTTTCCAGCCCCGCACGACCGAGCTCCACACACCGAGTGGGTGGGAGGATTGTGTGCCCACCCAGACTGGGGCCACGGCCACCCCGTGTGTCTCCCCACACTCTGTCCCCTTTCTGGCTGGCTGCGGTGGAGGTGGCGTGGGCTGAATGGTGGCCTCCAAAAAGATAAGTCCACTCCCTAACCCCCCGGAGCCTGTGCCTGTGACTGTATTTGGAAAGAGGGTCTTTGTAGATGTCACTGAGCCAGGGGTCTCAGGACGAGACCTTGCTGGATTGACTGGAGGGGCGGAGTGTCCTCAATCCAGTGACTTGTGTCCCTGTAAGAGTCAGGAGGGGAGAAGACACAGAGAGGAGGCCATGTGAAGATGGAGGCAGAGACGGGAGTTACGCTGCCACAGGCCAAGGCCAAGGCCACCACCTTGAGCCATGAGGAGCTGGAGGAGGGAAGGATTCTCCCCCAGAGCCTTCCGAGGCTGCTCGCAGCCCCCCGACACCCTGGTTCTGGACTTCTGCCTCCGGGACTGTGAGGCTGGGACTCTGCTGCGCTGAGCCACCACGGCTGTGGCCAGTGGCTACGCCAGCCCCGGGGAACCATCCGGGGACTCCCCCAGGGAGAGCTGGGGCGCCACAGGACAGAGGTGGCCGACTTCCTGACAGTGCAGCGTGACACCAGCGAGAAGGAAACTTCTCGTGCGCTTCCTGTGTTGGAGCCCCTCTGTTGAGCCTACGTATTATACAATTGAAAATAATTAGTTTTCCAGTAAAACCGGATTATTTCATCTTTCAGCTTGACTCAGTCACGGTGATCCTCCAAAGCAGAGGGATGAAACACACATCAAAGACAGGAGAGGTGCTCTGGGGAACAGCAGAGAAGCGTTCTGAGACTTGGCACTTTTTACTCAAACAGCCTCGTTTCCCAAGCCTAGAAATAGGCATTGTGACATCGAGACTGTCACCGCCGTGGGACAAGCTGGGAAGGGTGGTGTTACTAAGCCCAGGGCCTGTCGGGGCTTCACGGGGTCAGAGAAATCCGTAATTTGGGTTCCAATCCTGCACTAACTTCTCTGTTCTAGTGCTGTGAGGGAGAATTGCCTAACGGTTAATAAACTGGGCTCTGGAACTCTCTGGCCTGGTTCTAAGTCCACTTATTAGTTATCTCAGTGACCTGATAATGTGTCTGTTTCCTCGTCTGTAAAACGGGAGTGATAAAGCTGGAACTGGAGGGGCTGATGAGTGATACGCTGCTCCTCCATGCTTTGAAACCAATGAGGAAGGCAGAGTCCGGGAGGTGGGGACGAGCACTCGGGGGTCTACAGTTGATGAAGGCTGGGCTGGCAGAAGGGGCTTAGAGATACGGGGCTACTCCAGCAGCTGCACCCCGGATCCACTTAGGCTGGAACTACGTTCCCCACGACTCCCTTCCCGGGCTGGCTCAAGGCTGGCCTTGGCCGCGAGATGCACCTGCAGGAGGCTCGGAAGGTGAGCAGAGTGGCAGCGTGATCACACGCAGCAGGCTGGGGCTCTGGGCAGCTCATGCGTGTTGACGCAGAGCTGCGGACTCTCCCGTCCTCGCGGGGCGGGCCGTGGCTGCAGGGCGGGCCGTGGGCCTGCAGCTCCTTCAGGCCCCATTGGATCTCTTCCTTCAGCTTCCCCAGATCCTGGGCCAGGTGCCCGTGTAGCTTCCAGAAGGTGCCAGCTTCCTTTGCAGGTCACCCCATCAGCGACCCTGGGAGCCATGGAGGAAGCGAGAGCCAGAGTGGGCTCCGTTTATCCCCACGGGCTCCAGTTCACCCGGGCTGTGCCGCTTCACACCTTCGCTTCTGCCGCCCCGGCTGGCGACAGCCTTGCCCAGCTGGCGAGCCGGCTCCCACACTGGCGTCAGGTGTGCCAGGCCCTGGGAAGAAATCCCTTCGCTCTCCCCTACGGTTCTGTCTCTCTGGCCACACTTCCCGACACCGGACTCCAACACTTGGGCCCCTCCGGGGACAGGGTCTCGGCGGCTCAGCCTGGAGTGTACGCTCTTTCCTCTCTCCGCAGGCAGCAGAAAAAGGCCGAGGGCCGCTGTGCGGGCAGAGAGCAGGAGCCTCCTCGTGGGGCCTGTCGGACACGCAGATGCTCCCGGGGCTTCCTGACCTCTCTGGCCCCCTCATCACAGTGCTGAAAGGTCGCTGCTGCTAACCCCAGGATCTGCTTTAATTCCGTTTTTCTTTTCCTTTCTCTCCGTCTAGCCAGCCGTGGAACAAAGGGACTGAGGTGCACGGGAATGCGAAGCTGGAGGAACCAACACAGCTGCTTCACACGAAGCTGGAAGGGCAGCTGCCACAGCTGCAGCCAGACCTCGGGACGCTCGTGCTGCGCGGGGCTGCGAGTTAGGGACAAGGACAACCTCAGCGCCCTTCCCAGTCTCCCCTCCTCCCTCTGTCGCCCCCGCTGGCAGGAGGGCAGCCCTGGTGCGTCTATTCCTCCAGGAACGGAGCTGCACTCACCTAAGGGAGGGTCTGCGCTGGAAAGGACCCTCTGGATGGGGGTTAGAGGGAGCATCTGCCTGTGTGGGGACACGCGTCACTCCGGGGCACGAGTGACGAGAGGAATTTACAAATAAAAGGCACACGCACTCTTGGCAGACACTTCTTTTATTCAGGAAGTAAATCTTTCCTAGTGGTTCTGGCTCCTGAGCGAGGTCCGGGTGAGGGGCCGGACAGACCGAGCAAGAGCGGAGGACCCGTGTCGCAGCCTCTTCCAGAAGGCGCAGGGGCAGCCGCAGTTCTGGTCCTAACAGAGAAGGGTGTTTCCGGGCCGCACGGCCACGCCACGGCAGCCGCCACCCCAGCGCAGGCTCAGAGAGACAACCGGATTTTATATTCATACACATAGATTTACTTTGACCATATTTTAGAAATCAGCTCTTCCACGCTAAGATTCACAACAAAAATAAAATAATCTGTTCTGTAAACTATAGTAGAAAGTTTCAAATGTCTTAAAAACTATCTTCCATACAATGGAAAAGGCTTTTGTGTTGTTCTGGGCGAGAGAAGACCCAAAGACGCTGAGAGGAGACAGGGGCGTTGCCGGGGCGACGCTGGAAGCCCTTCTTGGCCGCAGAGGCCTCGGGAGGAGAGAGCCGCTTTCTTCCTTCCAGGCTGGAAGCCCAGCTTCCTCCCCCTGGGGGGCCTCCAGGATGCCTAGCACTGTTCTGCTGTGGCCTGGTCCTTGGCAGCGGCCACCAGCTCTGCCAGAGCCGGGAAGCTTTTTATGTCGCTGGTTCGCAAGCCCATCTTTCGTATCTGCAAAGGCCACGAGAACGATCGTGTTACTGCAGTTTACGCCGAATGTGGAAAAGAGACCCTTATAAAAGACAGAACAGAAATCTCCACTCCCACTCCCAGTAAACCAGAGAAAGACGGTTTCCCAAAGACTCGCTGGGTATTTTCTTCTTTAGAGCAAAGATTTACTTATTCCAAATGTCAGGCTTTTGGAGTCACTTAGCATTCTAAGAAGCCAGTATGTTAATTCACCTCAGTCCATCCAACAAGACAGGACAAGAGCCTCTTTTGTGGACTTAAAAAACATTCTAGAAAAGAAAATTCACATTAAAAGAAATAAAAAAGTGAACTATTTTGTAAGTGGAGAATGTTCAAAAAAGTATTGGCCTGAGCTCTCAGTCTCTTAACGTATCACCAACAACCTTTTAGAATCTGATGAGCTGAACACTCTTTGGCACAGCAACTATAGTGGAGTATCCCGGTAACCAAGACATGGCATACTATGTTCCCACTTCTGTTTAAAAACAACAGCAGGCCGGGCGCGGTGGCTCATGCCTGTAATTCTAACACTCTGGGAGGCCGAGGCGGGAGGATTGCTTGAGCTCAGGAGTTCGAGACCAGCCTGAGCAAAAGCCAGACCCCATCTCTACTAACGACAGAAAAAATTAGCCGGGCATGGTGGTGCATGCCTGTAGTCCCAGCTACTCGGGAGGCTGAGGCAGGAGGATTGCTTGAGCCCAGGAGTTTGAGGTTGCTGTGAGCGAGGCTGATGCCATGGCACTCTAGCCCAGGCAACAGAGGACTCTGTCTCAATAAAAATAAAATAAAAAAAAAAAAGAATTAAAAAACCCAACAACAGCAAACACACACACACACACACACACACACGCATTCGTCAGCATTCTGTGTTAGCTCTGGGACTCTGGGCGCACCTCCTCCCTCTCTCCTTCCTTCCTTCCCTTTCTGTCGCTTACTGGCTCTCCATGTCTCTGTATCAAATTTTCTTGTTTGTACAAAGACTAAGTTTCTCTTGTGAAATAAACAAACGTGGCAGTTGACTTCTGCCAGGATGTATCTCTAAACTCACCTCAAAGTGGAAAAAATTTAGATTTTCAGTGATGACCCTCAAGTATAAAAAGAAATGTCTTAGTGAGCTAGAAAACCAAGTGTCTTCTGATGGAAATTTTATGAATTTACTTCTTTTTCTCTGGCAAAGGTCTTCCTTGAGGATCTATTGCTACGTGGGAGACCTAAAAAGTTTACAAGACCCGTTTCTGAACATGCACAAGTTTTACGACGCTGAGGACGCCGCCTCAGCACGGGGGAAGAGGCATTTGGTGCTCGCCGCCCACGTCACCCGCTATGTGCTGACGTGCGTGTTAATGTTCAGCCGTGTAGTGTGATTCTGAAATCTGCATTTTACGGAAAACCTCCAAAACCCAGAGAGGGAAGCGAAGCAGTTGTGCCGGGACAACCGCCCACGCCCACAGGGGTGACGCTTTCATGGCTGCTCTAAGCCACAGCAGCAGGAATTTCGAAGACCCGGGTTCAGCGCCAACCGTGCACCGGGCACTGTCCAGGCAGTGGACCAGAGGACGCCGTCCCTGCCACAAGCCCCACTGCCGTGGGCGCCGGGAGCACCAGCCACCGGGGACCCAAGCAGAGGCCGCAGCACCGAAGATCACTGCATGGACTTCCGACCGGGAATCCGTGTTCTTCCACCTTTCTTTCTCACAGTCCCAAGACGCAAACTTCACCTTCGAAGTAACCTGGGCCCCAGGCTCTTTCTCTTGACACCCGGGAACTGACTCTCTAGCTGCTGCAACAGCATCGCTGGGCTCACGAGACCCCAGGTAACTGCGGGGCCTCAGAATCTGGTTTGGCATTCGCTGGGCCTGCTGGCGGCCGGCGTCTTACCTGCTCTCCCAGGTACTCAACGTCCAAGGCCAACTGCAGCCGGATTTTGTCGTCATCGCTCATGCCGCCGCTGGGACCGACGGGGTTGGTGGCAGCGGTTTTTCTGGCTTGTTTCAGCCGTTTCAGGCTCTCTTCCATTTTCTTCACGGAGTTGAGCACGTCCGACACGGTTTCATAGTACCTGGAGCGTAAGACGCGTTTATGGGTGAAACAGACATTCGTGGGTAACGCTAAACAGAGTAACTGGCTTTGCAGATCCAAAAGGAGGTTTTTAAGATAAAAATGAATTTCCAATAAAAATTCAGCCATGGTAAACACTTAATGTTTCTTAAGATTGTAAGAAAAACAGGGTCTTAGGCCTCCAGCATAGCACTCCCAGAAATTAAGAAATATGCGCATGGATTTTGTTTAAAATTTTAATTTCTAACACTAAGAGAAAATCATAGGCCAGTTTGTCTTTCATGTGTTGAGGGTGGACAGCCGTAGCTCATTCCTAAAATCAAGTAACAAGTTCATTTCCAATCAGTTCCAGGAACTTCATCTTTTAAAGTGTGCAAATATTTCAGAATTTTAAATAAAACTCATTTCCTTCGAAATATTCTCAATATAATTTTCCAATTATAAATGAATTATATTTTAAAACTTTCTCTACAGGCTAGGTACTTGGCATTTGGAAATACATTTGCCCATAAAAACAGTATTATATGCATCATTGTTACATTCTAAATTAACCCACAAATGGCTACTTAACACTTCGGTAAATGAAATAAAATAATATCACAAAATTAATCATTATTAATAATTAAACAAAATCAATAATAAAATTGAATAATAATCGCTTTGATGTAACTCAACACTGGCATTTGGGAAAAAGTAGATTTAATTAGAAATGAAGAGACACTCCAGGGTTTTAGAGGTTTTAGAAACTGGTTCTTTGTCCGCTGTAATTACACTTTAAAATGAATGTTTCTCTCCCTTGATTACAAAGGTCTCACCCACATGAGCCCTTTCAGTATCTGGCACGATTAGAGCCATTTGGGCTGACGGAGCCTGAGCAGAGACAGGAGTCCCGGAGAAACGTGGCTGGACTTGGGCGCACGGTGCCTGCAGCAAAGGCAGGCGGGCCCTGGTGACACAGGGCCACTGAGGACAGGCCCAGTGCGGCTGCAGCCCAGGGACAGGAAGTGGCCCCAGGGGCTGTCCGTGTGGGCGTGGGCGGGGCGGGGTGGGATGGGGGGGAGTGGACCAAGGACCACCCTCTGATTTGTCCAGTGACGAAACGCTGGACATTCTCACTGCCTTCTGCCTTCACCTCCTCCGGGCAAGGCCCCCACGGCCCCCACTTTGCCTACCTGTGCGTGCTCTCCGACAGCGCAACCTCTAGCCACTGCTGGACTGTTGCTTGTCGGAGCTTGTCCTTGTGTCTGCTCTGGAGCTGGTGAAATGGCTTCAGAGCACTGTCCACATAAGAGGAAGCCGAGGTTGGGACCTCCTGGAATAATGTTGGTAGGGGTTAAAGAGGCACAGAAAAGACACAGTAAGTTCCCCAAACCTCAAGTTCAGAAGGAGACCCCTGACGTTCCAGTTTTGAGACGTGTACCACGTCCATCGCTCCCCCAAAGTAACGCAGCTGTCTGCACATCTGCAGAGCGTTTCCTGGACAGCAGGAGGCAGCCAGGAAGGGCAAGCCCAGGACGGAGGCTGGAGCCGGCTGGATTCCAGTGCAGGGCCGCCATCAACAGCGCAGTCCCCTGGGGAGGCCTGCGTGGCCGCCTCGCTCTACCTTAGGTCATCAGGTACCGGATTCTCATGGGGAGCCACAACCTGGATCCCTCGAGCGTGCAGTTTGCAGCGGGGTTTGTGCTCCTATGAGGGCCTGATGCCGCGCTGATCTGGGGGGTGATGCGAGCGATGGGGAGAAGCTGTGGGTGCAGGTGGGGCTTTGCTTGCTGCCTCTTGCCGCCTGCTGTGCAGCCCGGGTTGGGGGTGGGGACTGCAGGCCTAGGGCACTGGTTCCCATAACTGCAGGTCCACAGTAATCACCTGGCGATCTCATTAAATTCAAGTTCTAACTGGGGGGTGGGGAGGTGGAGTGGAAGGGTTGAGTTCTGAGATTTATGCTTTCCTGGCAAGTGCCCACCCGCCAGGTGAAGCTACCCCTCGGGTGGACAGACGGCCCCTTGAGAAGCGAGCACCAGGTGCGTAGTTCAGCCTTTCTCAGCTCTGGTCTCTCCACCTGTAAGGACACCAGCCCCCACCTCATAAGAGGAGTCCGGAGAGTGCGTGCAAAGTGTCCGGCAGTGTCTGGCCCGCAGTGCAAACTCTCAGTGCATAAATTACTCTTACAGCCTACTGAATAGAAAGCGAACGTTGGTAGATTACTAAAAAAATAAAAATTAAAACAATAACGTATTTGGCAAAACGGGTCTTTCTCTCCCTCCCACTTGCAAGTGGGAGCTTCAAGTCAGAGCAGAAAGAGCAAATAAAACACCGCACGGTGTTTGCATATAGCCTAGGCGCACCCTCTAGCACACCCGAGTCACCTCGAGGTTGCGTGTAATACCCAGAACAATGCAAATGCTCTGTAAACAGTTGTTACACTGTATTTGTTATTTGTATTATTTTTTATTGTTGTGTTGCTATTTTCTGGGTTTTTTTTTTATATTTTGGATCTGCCTTTGGCTAAATCTGCGGATGTGGGACTCGGGGACACCGAGGGCAGCCGTACTTCCCGTAACGGTACGAAGGGAAGGAGGTGTGAAGTTGGGAATACAAGATGTGAAGACAAAAAAGCACAGGACTTAAATGTGTTATTAAAATGCTTTCTTTTTTTTTTTTTTTTTAAATGTGTCATTCCTTAAAGCCAGAAGAATCCAGAAAGAGGCCATCCTGCGCAAGTCCGGCTACTGCAGTTACGCTCCCCCAGCGCCTGGCCACCCACCTGCAGACCCTCCCTCTCTTCGTGAACACGAGTCCCAGAACGGGAGGGGATCAAGCCTGTCTCAGGCCGGCCCTGAATCCCATCGCTCCCGCCCTCCCTCTCCGGCTTTTCTGACATATGTTTTCCCGCCTCTAAATCCTTCCCAGTGAATGGCGCTGACCTTATTGGTTCTCCGGTAGAGCCTGGGAACGTCCAGGGCACCTTTCAGGTAGCTGAAGCACGAGTCACTTAGGTCCTGGACGATCTTGCTGCTCAGGGCGGGCTTGCAGGCGGACAGAGCCCCCTGGGAGTCCTCGAGGGCTGCTGTTGAGATGCAAAGATCGGATTTAATCGTTCGATTCAGGCCCAGATGTAAATTTCGTTTTAAATAATGTCATCATATTTAGAGCTTGTACTATAATAAATCAAATCAAATTAACAGAATTAAAACAAAAGTCTTATTTAGGGAAGTTATAGTCACAGAACAGAATATAGAAACAACCAAGGATTTACAACTAGAGAAGAAAATGTGAATTTAAATATATCCTACAGTCTCTGAATTTTATTTTACATTATTCAAAGATTTGCTGAGGCTAAAGATTCATTTTTACCTGAGATAGAAGAAAAATTCTTAAAGCCAATCATTTCAAGTTTTGGCCTGATTGTTTCCAAGAGTTCTGGAAGCTGAAATAAATATGCACTTTATATATTCAGTTACTTTTTATAAATCAAAGGAAGAGGCAATTCTATATGCATCTACAAACTCTAGAATATTGTTAATGAATGGTGAACCTAAAATCAGAACTTCCAATAATTTTCATCGAATGAAAGCAACAGTCTTAACGCTTTCACTGTGAAAGATTTCAACAACACGAGAAGCCAGACAGTGTACGGCTGTTCACAGACACAGAATCAGCAAAAACATCCTCTACACTGTCGCTCTCCATGACACAAAAACAGCTCACAGTGAAGACCACATTCTTGCTCAAAACACACCACTGTTTTTATTCAAAACAGTGTTTATTCAGCCACCACCAAACGGTTCTACTTGAGGAAAGCAGACTTGTGTGGCAGAGGACTTGGCCACAAAATTCACCCCACCGGGCCGGGCACGGTGGCTCACGCCTGTAATCCTAGCACTCTGGGAGGCCGAGGCGGGTGGATTGCTCAAGGTCAGGAGTTCGAGACCAGCCTGAGCGAGACCCCGTCTCTACTAAAAATAGAAAGACATTATATGGACAACTAAAAATCTATATAGAAAAAATTAGCCGGGCATAGTGGCGCATGCCTGTAGTCCCGGCTACTCGGGAGGCTGAGACAGGAGGATCACTTGAGCCCAGGAGTTTGAGGTTGCTGTGAGCTAAGCTGAAGCCACGGCACTCACTCTAGCCTGGGCAACAAAGTGAGACTCTGTCTCAACAAAAAAAAAAAAAAAAAAAAATTCACCCCACCAAGTTCTCTTAACGTTAAAAGCAAAAAACATATGGGACCTACACAGAGAAAACAGAGGAAAATGATTTAATATTTTAGCACTTTTTAAGTATAGCTGATGAATGAAAGTGAACAGAAAATACCTGGGTAAATGAATTAAAAATAACGAAAACCCAGCCCACTAGAGATCGTGCCTGAGCGGAGTAGGTGGAGGTAATAAAAACACATAAGTGGAGCCTGACTTTGCCCTGAGCCGTCCGAGCACACGGAACAGGAGGCCGGGAGAGGGGACTACAACACAGCACGCACTGCGGGCAAGCGGGGGACAGCGCACGCTTAGAACCTTATGAGGAGGTGATCTGTCAGGGACAGGTGGAGAAACAACTGGAGGGGGAGATGAATGAGATGTTCCCTCTTGGGGTACCCGTGGGCCCCACGATTCCAAGCCCTATAAAGCCAACTGGCGTCTGCCTTTTGCACATGCTCCTCTGTGAAAACACTGAGCCCAGCACCTGGAATTCTCTGGCTCACCTGCTCCTGAAGCCTGTCCAGGTCTGCGACCGCGTACACGAGCTGAGTGCTGGAAATGGCAACCGCAGGCTTCGTTTCTGCAGGGCTGCCCCCTTGCTCTTCCGTGTTGCCCTGGCTAAGGGAAGGGTCTTTGCTGCCAGTTACCAAAGGTTTTTTGATCTCCTTGGCACTTTCACTAGAAATGGGCCTGAGTGAGAGCTGAAAAAGGATTTCACCGATTAAGTATTTTTACACTAGCAAGATACATGAGTGTATATATTAATCTCTCTCTCTATATATATATATGGCAACAACGCACCATAAAATGCTAGCTATCTGCAAAGCACTCAGTAAAAATTTATTAATGCAAGAACACCCTATGTTATCTCTGCAGGCAGGTGTGAAGAACTAAGAGTCAAACAAGGACAAACTGTGACCCCGTGTGCGTTTACTCTTCCTGAACTCATGTCTAATTTCTAGTGACACAAAGTAAAAAATAAATAATTCAGTCCCAAACCATAGTAAAATGAATTTCTGGAACATGATAGGTTTTAAAAAATTAACTAACTATATTGGGTAAATAACTTACAAAATTACTTAATAAATTCATAATTATAATTAATAAGGATAAAAATATCAAAACCAAACCTTACTACGCTTTCGAGTAATACAAAGTGTTTTTTGCGCGATGTATTGTTTGCAAAGGAAAACCAAAGAGACACACGCTAGCATCAAAAAAAGAATGGGATAATGAATATTCAAGGCAAAGGGATTTATTAGAGAGAAAATGAGCAGACTTGCTGGCTAGCAAGAATGCACAACTTAGCAGGCACAGGCCTAACTGAAGAATCGTGCTAGCCCCTCACGTCCTGGGAATCTTCAGAAACGGCAGTGGGCCGGGGCGGGTCTGCTGAGACCCTTCTGAGCAAAGGGCCGGCAGGAGGGAGAGAGGAACTAGCTGCACTGAACTCCCACATCTGTAGGGGCTTCAGCCCACAAATAAACCCTCCTAACAGCCACTGTAGAAGCTGTTCCCATTTCCAGATGAAGAATCCGAGACTCAGCTTAATTTCTCTAAGTCCACGGAGTTAGAAAGTTGAAGAGCCAAGGTGTGACTCTGCCTGACTCCAGAGCCTATGACCTTCCCACTAAAATTCACTGCAAGACGACGACCGGGTTCCTCTCCGACTCCATAACAAAGATTTTATTCTTTTCAACGTGTGCCATCTTCATGTTGTCTTTTTTTTTTTTTTTTTTTAAAGGACATCTCTCTTTTCCTACTGCTCACACTGTGATGACCAGTTTACATGAGTGTCTGTCACGGAGAGTGACTGTCCCAGAGGCAGGACAGCACTGCAGACCAAGGCTAGCAAGGCCGGTGCTCAGCACCGCACGGCACCGACGCCCCTGTAGATCAAGGATTTCTGGCTTTATGTGTAATAATAAATCAACAGGGCTATGTGGACATTTCATATATTTGACTATTTGAAAAAGGAAAAAGTAGGATATTCCAAAAAAGGAATGATTAATTAGTTTTACTACCTTTTAATCTCAATGAGATTTTTTAAACTTCCACATATTAAGTATTAAAATACACAAACTTCAATTTCTAATCATTTTCACTACAGTAAGCATCTTTGTTTTCCTCTGCAGGCACCGCAAAGATTCAGGCTTTGAGACGGGCACGTGGCCTCGTCAGGGTGGTGCTTGCCAACAAGGGTGACCCTGCGTTTGCGACGCAGACTCCCCTGAAGGCCTGAAACGCAACCCGGAGGCAGAGCCGGACACTGTCGGGAGAAATCAGCCTACTGCCTGCTGAGTTGACCTTCCATGACCACACGGCATGTTTGAAAATCTCATTCCGGTACTCAGCTTGCCGTACCTTTCATTTTACCAGCCCTTACCTCGCTGACGAACACGGAGTACCGCGCCACAATCTGCAGCGTGAGTCTCCACAGACGATGCACCAGCAGTGGCAGAAACATCTCATCCGCCCAACACCTGCAAAGGCTGCTCCACGTTCTGTGAGAGGCCAACAGGCAGTATGGACTTCCAGCTAGAGCAAAAACAGGTTTAAGGAATTCCAGTCAATTATGGCTGTAATATAGTGTTAGAATTTTTAACATGTGACTCAAAGGTGACTCTGGAGACTGCCACTCGGTCTGCAAAGCTCTGGTGGCGCCCACGGATGACCAGTGGCCACAATCCATGTTCTCCACGCGTTTGATGCCATGCATTTTAGAATGTTACATGCTATCTTTTAGGCGTTTGGATAAATACCAAACATACACAGCATTCAGAAACAAATTTTTTTTAGAGAAATTCAAAAGTCTCAAGAAATAATGTTTTAGTGGGTACTTTACACCAAACAGACAAACACGAGCGGGAGTGGCAGTGACTCGCAAGAGTTTAAACATTAGTTTCAAATGTGTTCTATTTCATGTGTCTGCCTCTCTGTTCCTCTACCTCAACACACTGACTACTGATCTAGAGGAAGTTAACTGCATACAAACATTTTTGGCAAAGGCAGATGAAAACTAACTCTGAAGCTAAAACACTGCAGTTCAGATTGCAGGGCACGTAGCTGCGTGCAAAGAGAGCGGAGATTTGAGGAACCTAGGACCTGTGTGGCTATAGGAATGACAGCCACACGGTATTTCTGTGGTCGCTAGGAACACAACATAATGCAGAAATTAATGAGGCTGGCAGCATATGCAAATACGTTCTGGTA
Organism: Eulemur rufifrons; assembly: GCF_041146395.1. NCBI lineage: Eukaryota > Metazoa > Chordata > Mammalia > Primates > Lemuridae > Eulemur > Eulemur rufifrons. The sequence continues at coordinate 12,921,321 of NC_090993.1, forward strand.
GGTCTGCGTAGCCACCACTGTGACCTGCCCAGGCTGAGGGCCGCGGCCCTGGCATGGGAGGCCCTGGCACGGGAAGCCCAGGGCACATGCCCCAGCTGAGTCATTCTCAGCGAGAGGCAGGAACGTGCTGACCATTACCATGTAGACCAGCACGTCTGCACGAGAGGAAGGCAGATCACAGCCAGTGTGATACAAAAAACAGCTATTGCTTAAGTACACTAGAGGCTATATCCTTTGACTGTTATTAATAGATTCAGGAATGAAAATAAGGTCTGTTCCCTATATTCTTAAAGCATCCTTTTTATCATCTCTGTGAAGCAAGGTCTGTGAAACAAAAAAACATTTGGTTTCTTTTTACCTCATAAAAAAAAGAAGTGAAACTAAGTGTTTTTAAGGTCCAATTTACTGCATGATAGGAAAAGGTGAAAGTAACCTCGGGGTATTAAGATAGAGATGACCTGGCCAGGTGCAGTGGCCCATGTCTGTAATCCTAGCAGTCTGGGAGGCTGAGGCAGGAGGATCGCTTGAGGTCAGAAGTTCGAGACCAGCCTGAGCAAGAGCGAGAGCCCACCCCCCCCCACCCCCCCGTCTCTACTAAAAATAGAAAAAATTAGCCGGGCATGGTGGCGCATGCCTGTAGTCCCAGCTACTAGGGAAGTTGAGGAAGGAGGATTGCTTAAACCCAGGAGTTTGAGGTTGCTGTGAGCTAGGCTGACGCCACGGCATTTTATCCTGGATGACAGAGCAAGACTCTGTCAAAAAAAAAAAAAAAAAAAGCTCTAGATGACTTGGCGAGCTTAACAAACTCAATTAGTGACATCTTTCCATTTATCACTTTAAGGAGGTTACCTGGGGCGTCTTCCAGTGCATCTGTAAGTGCTGCTTCTAAGGACCCCGCTATTTCTCTAAATCTGGGATAAAAACAAGAACACAAATTAGTGCTTCTGACTCTGCCTCATGCCTTTCCCTGTCCACTCTCCTAACAGTTCTTTCCTCCCCTCGACTGCGGGTAAGTCCAGCCTTGGAATGCCTACTCTTCCAGGCTGTTTTTTTTTCACTCAATAAGAAATCGTGACTAAACCACTGTTATGTAAGGTTTCGGTTATTTGCAGCTGGTCTGAATCATAACCAAGCCCATATTTATCAAACTAAACAAACTGCCACATAATTCTTCATTAAGAAGGTGTTCGTGGTAAGTTCCACCTGGTATAACCATCGAATCACTTCAAGGCCATAAAACTCAGGTTTCTCGAATCCTTCTACATTAACACCCCGGCAGGAAAGGAAATGGCCCAAACTGAGACAGCTGTGTTCTGCACCTGCGTTTGCAGCTGGAGAAACATCGCTGGCAGCGGCCGGTTCCCACTAGGACTCATTGCTTGGTGCTCTTCTAATCTCCGCTGACTCTCTGTCCTGCTTTCCTGGGACCTGCCCTGTTGGTCACTACTGCTCCATGGCTTCCTAGGTGGGCCTGCTTGTCTCCCTGATGACAGCCGGCCCACCTGGCACCCCAGATCATCCTGTCACAGACGTCGGTTTTAATAACAGATATGGGTATGTTTTTGTGACTTTGTGAAATGTAACTGTTTTATATATTTATTTTTTTGACTAGCTGCGTCCGTAGGCATTCTGTTTTCTAACTACATAACTCTTCCGTTTCATACCTCTGTCCCAGCACAGTTTCCGTCACCTGCTAGCTCCTTTGCTAGCAACAAATTCTCACACACGCTTATGATCAGTTTATCCAGTTGATAATCTTGGTCTTCTGATAGTACAAAGGTGCTTTTAAAAAGCAGTTCAGAGATCGAGCAAAAGGCGATTGAAGAGTAAAAGGAACGGCATTCCAGATAAAAGCAGCAGCCCTACGCAACACGGCTGAGTGCCCAAGACACCCAGCGACCCCGGGCCATCATGGCTGGCTTCCTGTAGCTGTCCTGTCTGCACCACGGAAGGAAAGGGACTCTTTAATTGCCAGTGCAGCTTACAAAAGGCTTCTCTCTCCAAGCTGCAGTTGAGCGGCACAGAAGGAACGAGTGACAGATGGAAAGTGAGACAAGCGGGCACTGGGGACTGGCCCAGGGGCAGCAGCAGGAGGGAACAGTGACACTGAGCACAGTGACAGGGGGAAGGAACTGCTCTGCAGCTGGGCAGCAAACCGGCAAACCAGTTCAACCTCCAACTCTGCCTTTTTTCAAAATCTCTACAAAATACAGAGCCTCCATAACACAGGAAAGGCCTGACAGCTGGCACGCACTGTTTACAGCACGAAAAAGCTGGAAGCATCCTCAAGAGCCAAAAGCGAGGGGATGGTTATGTAAATCGTGGTGCATTCAGTGGACCGGGATGCGGCATTAAAGCAGAAAGCTTGGCGCGATAAAGCGATAAGGAAAAGCAAGTACTATTTAGTATTAGGCAAAGACATAGAATATGAAGTTACACGTACATTTATGATAATTCTGATAAGCACACAAATGAAAAAATACAAAAAAATGCAGCAGAACCTTGATATCTGTGCCTTTCACACAGACGTTCTGCCTGTCTGTGTGTAAGTGCAAAGACACAAGAAATTAAAATCGCCTAAGTCACTTGACGTAGTTGTGCCTCGTTGGCCAGGAGCCCGGGACCAGCCCCTGTGTCACTTTGCTGTGCAATAATTCTAGGAGTAAAGCAATAAATCGCACTTCTTAGAAAATGGCAAAAAGTGAGAGAGAACACTTTGGTGAAATCTGAAAAGCCATGCTGTGGTTTTCACGCGCACACAGAATGCCATTCTACTCTCAGTAGGATGTATGCATGGAAGCCAACCCCAAATACTAACATTTGCAAATTCTTAAATTTGGGTTTGGGGGAGGTCTCTAGATATATTCCTCCATGAACAACACAGGTCTACAATAACATAAAAGTACTTACAAAAACTAACAATGGCAATAATAATAGCGGGTGCTGGTTTTTTCTCTGCTCAGACGTGTCAGAAACGTTGTCAGGCATGTCCGTCTGCACGGTGGACGTGCACGTTGGAGGAGGGAACAGGGACAGGGAAGCGAAGGGCCACCTGGACCTCAGTACCACACAGATCCCGCATCACGCGGGGATCTATCCTGTTCAGCACAGACTGGACATAACACACACAGCACACACGTGCAAACGTTCTGGGAGTACATCATATTCTAGAAAGAGTTCAATAAAAAACAAACACACGCACACAACAGACTAGAACTTAGCCTTCTGCATTTAAAGGGCCTACCTGAAGCTTCCAGGTGGCCACTGATCCACGATAATTGGAGGCTGTTTTAGTCACATTTGCATCTATTTTCTTCCTATGAGAAACTAAGCCCTCACCCTACTTTCCAATACGCCCATAGGGCAGACGAAATGTAGGCACAGTGGGGTCTCAGGGATAGCGAGGGACACCAGGGGTGTTCAGGAGAACGGTGGTGTTGGTGTGGCCGCTCTTCCTGAAGACGACCGGGATGTGCGTATGGAGTCAGATCCAGGGGCAGGAATCTGTCACTGACATGTGTCACGGTGGTATTTCTTCTTAGACAAATGTCAAACGTCACTGTCTTCAGGTTTACTTTAAATGACCCCGAAGAGAATCTGATGACAATGCAACTCTGCCCTTAACCATGTTTGCGGAACTTCTTGTCACCCCTCCGAGTAAACAATCCAACACGATAAAAATCAATAGAAAAGTTCTACAAAGTCTTACTTGAATTTATTTTTAGATGGAAAAACAGATGTACTAAAAACAAGTCCCATACTTCATAACTCAAATACAATATTGAAAAATTTCATAAATTTTAAAATAAAACAGTTCAAAACAAAAGTTAATCAACCCTTTGACTACTTAAAGCTAAAATCTGGTGAACATAAAAAAGCCTTTCAGGGAACTGGCTGAGTGTCAACATGGTTTAAGGCCCAACCAGCAGCTCTGAGAGGACGCGGAGTGAGGGGACACACAGCCGGGGGGAGGCTGTGCTGTCACCGTGGGGCCCAGCCCGGCAGAGCCAGGTGCGTGGGCTGGAAACAGGAGGCGCAGCGGTGGCGTGGCAGTGTGGGGTGACCGAGCGTGGGTCACGGGGTCTTAGGAAAAGGACTAAGAAAGAGGAGTCTGGAGGCAGCAGGCAGAGGAGTATGTCTGTGATGTGATGACATTTGGAAACTAAGCAATCTAACTGCAAACCTGGGCTGTGAGGGGGATGGGGAAGTGTAAACACCCTCTAGCACAGTCTTACTCTATGAAACGATGCTTCGCTATTTTAAATCCTGCCCAGGAATCAAAGGGGCTTCTTGCCCCAGCTTGATCCCCATTGTCATACAACAACTAGTTCCAGTGCAGCCCATGGATATCTTAGGTGAGCAAATCCTTAATGTCTCACTGAATGACAACAGAGATGACGATGTGACCTTGGAAAATGAAGCATAAACCCCGCCCTGGATGCGAAAGGCACCACGCTGCTTCCCTGAGTGCTGGGAGTTCATTACCAGCAGATGAGCACACACACTCTCAATCATCTCAAGCAATTACCATCAAGGTCCCCAATTCTCGGTGTCTTTCCCTCTCCGTAATTATTCTTCAGAACTCGGGGGGCAGGGGGGTGGGGGGCAAGACTGCATCATCATTAATGAAAGCCTTCAGCAATTTAAATTCTGTCATTCTTCAAAGAGCATTTCAAGTCCATTCTACGGAGGAACTTACCACGACCTCATTCAAGAGAATCTGCAAAAATGGCTATTATCATCTATTTTCAAGTGCAATATATGTTGTTCAGGCTTTATCTTAAATTTCCCCAAGTATCTTATAGAATCACTAATTGACACAGGTGATGTTATCATGGAACATGGAAGAAAAATGTCACTATTTTCCAGAAAAGACAGAGCAAATGTCACAAAGATTATAAGGGGAGCTAAAAAAATAAAGAGGATTCTCATAACCTGATATACGGAATCAGCTGCAAAGAAAACTCAAAGCTACGCTTCTCCTCGCTGCCTCTGGGGGAGAAATATCGCAGAGAACAAAAACAACAGACGTGGGCTAGACCCATTCTTTGAGGCAGATGATGAAACAGGGAGAAGGGAACAAAGGAACTGCCACAGAACTCCTACTTTCTCTCTCTCGTCACAGTGAACGAGGACACAGCGTGTGGGAAGAGGCTGGGCCTGGAGTCAGCTCATTCCCAGTCTGGTGTTTGAGCTCCCAATTACCAAAAAATACAACTTACCTTTCCATCATGCCAGCCAGACTTTGGCAACCATACTACTTCTTGTACATTTCCACTTTCAATTTTGTCACCCAAAGGATCATATGATGATCACAGAGAGGGAGTTACTAATTGGAGACAACATCCTTAAGTGGCATTCAAATTCTGCTTTAGAAGGGTGGAGGTGCGGGTGAATAAATGACTAACCTTATTTGAAAATAAACGGGCAAGTTCCACTTGTTATTGAAGCTATGATAGGCGGGATGTGCTCTTAATCTTTTTATACTGGCCTGTGATCCACATTGCTGTTCAAATCTTCTTACAAAATCCATACTTATGGTATATTTCTAAAATAAGAACAAACACGCAGAATTGTCATTGTCAGCAAACTAACCCCAGAATTTGGAGCATATGCTGAAAACTAATCAAGATAAAGAAGATCAACACACAGAAACACAGTTTCTAGAGTTAACAGGGACGTTACAAGTTACACCTTCCTTCTAGTGTCCCCATTTAAAGATGAGGTAGTGATGCCCAAAGTGGTTCTGTGACGTGCTCAAGGTCTCACGTAGCCAAGCCCACCTGAAACCCAGGTGTGCTAAGTCCGGTGCTCTCTAATGACAGTGCTCTTGTTCTAGGGCAACTTTCACCCAGTCCACTGGAATTGGAGTAGACAGCAGACTAAATGGTGTAACTCATTGTCCTCTCCAGGAGGAGGAGGAGGAGGAGGAGGAGGAGGAGGAGGAGGAGGAGGGGGAGAAAATTTCAAAAAGGAAAGAAAGAGAGAGAGAGAGAGAGAGAGAGAGAAAGAGGATCAAACCACGTGAGTAATCACATCACTGTTGCAGATGAGCAGCAGGAAGACTGGCAGGGAGATCCAGCAACACCATGAAGGTGGCAGCTGACACTCGCCTGGCACTCAGCGTCCACACGCGGCACTTACAATTGCAGTCTTTTAATTTAACCCACAAAACTACCTTAGAAGGTAACTACTATTATTATCGTCCTCCATTTTACAGATGACGTTTGCTCTCCTGTTTAGGCTCAGAGAGAACCTGCCCAAAAGACAAAGCTAGGAGTCGGGAGCCAGGCAGGCAGCTGAGCCAAACTGCAGGGGCACATCCTCCTGTGGGCACTCTGCTCCCCGAGCCCCTGGGCTCCGTGCACAGCACGGCTGGACTTTGGCTGGACTTCTCCATTAAAAGGGGCTCAATCCCAGGTCGTCAAACCATTAACCTAAATATGCTCAAGTCTATGTTTAGACAGGAATTTTAGTGCAGTAAAAACTACAGGTTTTAAATTTCTTTTAGACTCCTCTTGAGCAACATTATGGTAGCCCCTGAGGGTGGTCGAGGTGTGTTTAGTTGAGACAAAGAGAGGGATTATTCCTTCCTTCGAGATAAAACTGTACCTCTGCAGGTAGCAGACGCTAAAGGGATACAAACATATTTTCCTCTTCACGAGAAACACCTGGACATTAAGGCTTAAAGCTGAAAGTATTTCTGGAGAGAAACTTGAAACTGCACCTGCAAATGTTAAGTATTGGTCTAAAACTCTACAGCCAAAGTTCTATCAGAAAAGTTCATTTCTGGAAACATTTCCTGAGCCTAACATTATCAACACAATTCTCTAAAGAGTACAGTAAAAGGTAAAGCATCTTGAATTGCTAGCACTGAAAACTATTATTTCACTCTGCTTATGGCATCTCATTTTAAAAGCCCTCCACTTTAAAATGACAAAAGTTGTTGTAACATTTATTGGAAACGACACAATCCTATTAGTCAATGTATTATAACATGAGACAATTAGCCGAGAGAACAGGAAGTGTATTTCTGAGACAACGGGCTCTGACATTGTTTACTTCCCTGTTTTGAAGTCCCCTAGGTCCAGGCTATCCACATTTACCTCGTGCCTCTCTGTACTTTAATAAGCAAACTAACTGGGCAGATTACAAAAAACAATTAAAATGAAAATTATGATAATTAAAATTGGAAAGTCAAAGTACAGGTGGAAAAGAGTTCACACCCAACTGGAGAAGGAATTATTGAACTAGAAGATTGAGAAGTTATCCAGAATGTAGTAAAGACAGGTCTAATCAACAGTTCTAGAAGGGGACTACAGAGGAAGAAAAGTACAATTGAAGAGATAATGGATAAAAATATTCTAGAACTGTTGAAAGACACCAATTCTCAGATTCAGAAAACCAACAAATCCCAAGTATAATAATAAAAAGAAGTTAATGCTAGACATCTCATCGTGGACCTTAGCACATCAAAGTCACAGAGATCTTAAAAGCAGCCAGAGGAAAAAGACATTAACCACAAAGGAAAAACAACTAGATTAACAGGTACTCACAACAGAGGTCAAAAGACAAAGCTCAGAGTACTGAGAATTCTACACCCAGCAAAATGACTTTTCAAACGTAAAAGCATTACAGCTATCCTCAGACGAACACAAACTGAGAGTCTATTATTAAAAAAATCAAGTTTATCATCAACAAAGTTTTACTAAAAAGTCTTTTGACAGATGAATTTCATGAAGAAGGAAAGGGATCCCAGGAGGGTGGGCTGACACCATGGAGGAATAATGAGCAACAGAAACGACGGCATGTGGGGCAGTTCTCAAGGATGCTGACTCAACAATACAAAATAGTATCTAATTTTTAGGATAAAATAATCAAAGTAGAAGGAACAGCCTGGAAGCAGTAACACGTGCGATGAGGAGGGAAGACTGGCCCCACAGTCTTGAGTTCTTCCAGGGGGGGCTCGGCAACGTCTATGGACTTCGGATTCTGCTCAGTAACCACCACGGTCACTTCACACATACAGACACGAAGGCATAACTTCTACATCAGTAAAGCGAAAACACAGACTAAGGAGGAAAACAATCCCCAAAAGTCTAAAACACAAAGAAGGCGAAAGAGGAAGAGCAGAGGAAAAGACGGGAGGAAGGAAAAGAGGGAAGAAAACTGGGACAAATACGAAGTACCAAGACAGACCCAAATGCACCCATAATTACTGTCATTGTATATTTAATAAACTACCTAATTAACAGACAAAGATTGTCTCGTTGAATAAGAAAACCAAAAACCAAAGTCCGGGAAGGAGAGGGAAGCGAGGCACGCAGAGGCCGGGCAGAGTGGTCAGCAGGAGGGCGGGGCTGGGATCTGCCACCTGCCTCCATCTTAGCCACGACACCAGGTGCTGCCTTTAAAAATGACACAACGGGAAACAGACTCAGGAATTCACTTTTGAAATCCGAACCATAAAATCTTGATAACATGGTTTTTTTTCTTTTTTAAAAGGAAATAAATATTAGGGCTTCCTAATTTTTTTAATTATAAAGAACATTTGGCCGGGTGCAGTGGCTCACGCCTGTAATCCCAGCACTCTGGGAGGCCGAGGCGGGAGGATCGCTCGAGGTCAGGAGTTCGAGACCAGCCTGAGCAAGAGCGAGACCCCATCTCTACTAAAAATAGAAATTATCTGGACAACTAAAAATATATAGAAAAAAAATTAGCCAGGCATGGTGGCACGTGCCTGTAGTCCCAGCTATTTGGGAGGCTGAGGCAGGAGGATCGCTTAAGCCCAGGAGTTTGAGGTTGCTGTGAGCTAGGCTGATGCCACGGCACTCTAGCCCGGGCAACAGAGCGAGACTCTGTCTCAAAGAAAAAAAAAAGTTTATATAGTACATTTTAAAATCCAATCCGTGCTTTTTGTTTTCCTTTAAAATTATACAGTAGAGATGTACAATAACTTTTCATGGGAAACAACTCCAAAAACACTGGCTTTTAATGGCCCTTAGGACATTTTTAAGAAAGTTAGGAAATAAAGTACATATCATCCAGTCCCAACTGCATCTAGACTGAATTACACTTCACATTCTAAAACGAACATGTGCTTATTCTTAAAACTATCATAGACCTGGGTAAAACAACGTGTGTGTCTTAAGGTAAATGTTCACTTCACAAGTCAAATTTTTATTTTTGATAAACCACAGAACCAAGACTGTGTAGGAGAGAATGTGATTTTTCTAAACTCTCAGGTTAACATCTTCAAGAGTCCAGACGACGGGGGAAAAGTTACCTCGTGAAACGCGTCGGGGTTCCCGGGATTGAAAAGAGAGGGCAGCTTCTCTTCTAATCCTTGCACTATCTCTGGCCAGACAGAATTCACCAAAAAGTCATACCCAGGAACAGTATTGACCTTCTCACTGTAAGATAAGAGCAAAATTTCAGTAAAGTAGACCATAATCTTCTATTTACAAAGAGCATTTCCACTGTGGTGCTTCTACTAAAAGGTCTTCAGCCTGAAACTTATTTTGACCTTTTTTTAAAGACAGTTAGTTGGTTTCTAGACTCAAATTTCTATTTTACTCCTTGCTCCGAGTCTCTCCTCGAGCCTCACACACGTCCTGGGTCCCAACCCCGATACCTAGTGCCAAGGATAAGGCAAAACCCTACATACAATCTCCTGGGTGCCATTTCTCCCTCTAAAATAGACCACCACCTTCTGTGCTCTTATCTTGGGAAAAAAGTACAATCGTCTAAGAAACTCAATCTTCACATCCAACCTGAACACCACCAAAGCCTACAACAGTATAAATGTATCCATTACGAACAGCTTTGTGCTTATTAAGTTATCTCTAAGATTACTTTCAGTTCTAAAATTCTATGGCTGTTTCAAGTAAAATCTTGATTACAAATCTTGATACAAAAAACTGGTAACAGATTAATGTGTTGTGCTTGCCTGATTTGTTTGTTTGTTTGTTTGTTTAGCACTGGACTTTGGCTTCCTAATTCACAAACTCGGATGAAAGGCAGCACGAGATAAAAGCATGCACTCCAGAGCCAGTGTACCTGGGTTCAAACCTTGGAGCCTGGGCAAATCATTTAACATCTCTGTGCTTTGGTTTTTTCATCTCTGAAATGGGAATGATCATAGCACCAATCTTACAGAGTCATTGTAAGGATTAACATTTGTAAAGCATTTAGGATAGTACCTAGCAAATAGTAAACATCCTATGTTAATAATGGTTACATACTAAGTAAATACAGAAACAAGGCAGATTCCTTAAGTTTCTCACGAACTTAAGGACATGTAAACATCTTCTAGGCAAACACCATCACACTCATTTGCCCACATTGATGGTTGTGTATTGAATATTATGATCTATTTAAGTTAACTTTTTAAAAATGGTAAACAATTTTATGTATGGTCTTATTTTAGCTTTGAAATGGGGAGTCTGTCATATCAAATTGGGACTTAACATTCTGGTAAGTATCAAAATAAACCAAAAAAAAGTTTTCATAATTTTCCTGCTTAGCAAAAATTATCAACACAGATAGGTTATCAAGGAAGCTTTGCTTGACTGTCCAGGAAGATCTGATCATAATTTCACCTAAGCATTGATAAAAAAATTTATGGGTGGGGGTAGAAGAGGGCTGAGGAAGGGAAAGGAGATGCCTGCTTCCTCCATATCCAATTCCACATAGTGTATATATGCTTTCCATCACAAGAGCGAGCTCTGTTAAGGTATCTGAAGAAGGAAAGAACAAAATTGAGGTCATTGGTTTTTTTTTTAAGAGGCAGGCTCTCACTCTTGTCACCCAGGCTGGAGCTCAGTGGCGCGACCATAGCTCACTGCAGCCTTGAACTCCTGGGCTCAGGCGATCCTCCCGCCTCAGTCTCCTGAGCAGCTGGGACTACAGGTGCACCACCACACCCTGCTAATTTTTTTTAGTTTTGTAAAGACAGGGTCTCACTATGTTGCCCAGGCAGGTCTCAAACTCCTGGCCTCAAGTGATTCTCCTACCTCAGCCTCCCAAAGTGCTGGGACTACAGGCGTCAAAATGAGAATTGTAAACTACAGAAACACATAATGCAATCCACATTCAACAACCAGATCTCCTTGTTCTCAAAGTTAATGTCTAATTAAAGCCACAAAAGGAAATTTAAAATCCTGTGAGATTAACATTGACACAGATGATCATCTGAAAAACCACGAGTGCTGCTGGCGTTGCCAGTTACAACGTTCACGAGGGGCTGGAAGCACGTGAAAACGAGCTAGCAAGGTCCAATTTAGATCCCGCTCATCTCAGGGGCTTCTACATGAATCCTGCCACACTGAGAACTGTGGAAAAGAACTTCTAAAGCTTTGAAATGACATTTCAGGACCAAGATTCGCCCTGCCAAATCTAATGACTGGTTGTTTCATAACTGTGGCTTCTTTAATTTATACCATGACTTCTACTAAATTCTCATCCCCAAATCCCACTAAATCCTCATGATTACTAAACAAAGAGGCAAAACTGGGCTTCATCTGATACATTACAGTGAAAACAGTGGGCACTTCAAAGGCCAAGCAGCAGTACTGATCACTCCAGGTTTTTGCAAAGATCAAAAATTCAAGACCAAATACATCGCTGGCTCCACGAAGACAGGGACCTCATTTGCCTTTCTATCAGTAAAAGTAGCCTAATTCTCCCTTTTGCAAGCACTGCCTGGGTAGCTGCTGTCTCCAGGACCCTGTGTCGAGAGGTGGGGAGATGCGGGCAGTGCCGCGGGTGGCCGTGCTGGAAGGTGGAAATCAGTCCTCCACAGGAGCAAAAGCAACACGGCCCAGAACCCAGAGGACACGACGAACGCTGACTGTTGGCATAAGGGATGGGTCTCTGAGCTGGAGCTTCGTGTGGAGCAACGGTGTCACAAGAAGGCAAAGGACACAGGAAGGTACTGTGCGCGGAGCACCTCGGGGCGCAGAGGGCAAGCTCCGCAGTGGAGCCACCTGGGTCAGGTCGCAAAGGGCCTTACACCCTGTGCCAAGGAGCCTGGATCATCCCCTGGGAGCACTGAGTAGCTCCTAAAGATTTATGAGAAGGTGCAGTCTGTGAAACTCAGAATTTGGGGTAAATGTGATGGGTCCGAGGGCTGGACTGAGAGGGGGAGGCTGGAAGCAGGGGGGCCAGGTGGGGAGGCTGTCACTCTGGACAGCAGATGGCAAGGCCTGGGCTGGGAAGTGGCAATGGTGAAAAGCAATGGGGTATTTAGGAAAGAGAAGTGGAAAGTCATGAAAAAAACTGAATAAAAGGGAAAATTGAAAATGATTTCACAATTAGTATAAAATTTATCAAATTAGACCGAATTGACATTTATAGACAGATTAGACATTAGCATCACAAAAGAAAAGCAATTTCGATTTCAAACTAGATTTCGGAAAAAGACAACGCAGAGAGCAAAAAGGACAGGCTTTGGATTCAGAAATGCAGTCCTTGGTCTTCGCTTCGAATCCGTGTCCCCATCCGTGAAACGAGGCTGATGGAACCTGCCTCGCAGCAGCGGGGGTGGGAACAGTGAAATACCAGGGCTCGTGACGGATCCAGTTCTCATGAGACATCGAGATCAGCCGTGTACTAGCAGTGAACAGGTGAGCTCCCTAAGACGGAAGCAGCGTCTAAGCAGGTCGTTTAAACTACCTTGAGATGGCTCCTCCAGTAACTTCCCGCAGCAGGCGGCAATGATGGGGAACGAACTCCAGGAGTTTATCATACAGGATCTGAAGGCCACCAGGATGAGACTCACCAAAGTGCTCTGCAATCACCTATTAAAAGGAATATCATTAAAAAAAAAACAAAAAACCAAAAACATTTAAAAAGGAAGTATGAACTATATCCTTCAGAGGAAAAAGAAAACTTTAAAAATATGCTTCCTCACACCTTCCTTCCCCATTGACATGTTTTCTAAATGGTGAGGTAGATAATAGGTCCCCTTCAGAACCAGCTCCTAGGATTAGGCTGACAGTTCTGAGCGTGGGGGACACACAGGCCTCAGTGACAAAGATTGACCTGATAAACCACACACGCAAATCTGCTTCCCTTTGAGTTTGAAAATCAAACAACACCTATTTAAAAAAGACTTAAAGCAGAGCATAGAATTCCCCACTACAGCTCTTCACTGTCTTCATCTTGGCTTTTTCTTCTACCATCATTCAGATGAAGGGAGGATTTGAAGGAAGAAAATATATTTTATTTATTATTTTATTTTTTGTGATCAAGTTGGGAGTCAAGAATGAATTGACAGGGTAAGTATACAATTTAAATAAAGTACGATGTGGCTATGGTTTATTTAATATGCCACTGAAACTTTAAATACTTGATTAATTTAGCACACCAGATTCAGTTCAGTGAAAAACAAAAGCATAAATCAGCGACTAAAATATTTTCACTTACTAATAAATAATGTAGTTATTTTTTTCACCCCATAGAGACAGCTGTGGAATACACAGCTGTGGAATACACAGCTATGGAATAGGTGAAGGACACTGGATAATACCCTTCACCTATTAGGATACAGAGGGAATTGAAGGATTATTTCTAGTAATCCTAACGAAGCCAATAAGATTACTGAAATTAATCCCTAAATTTCATTATCTTGGGTTTCAATTTTCCCCTTTGAAAAATAAAAGACCTTCACCCTGAAGTCCTGGTAAGTATAATTCTTGCACCTACTGGACAGAAAGAATATTCACGCTGACAGGCCCTGGAAGAAAGTCCCCAAACCCTGAGGACAGGCTCTGCGACTTCTATCAGTTTGAACCAGATGAAGCTGCTATGTTTGTATGTCAGAAAACCGCTGAGCACCAACATCTTTATATGGCACAACCTGTCCACGACCTGTCCTTGAGCAGAATATACTCACTTCCTGCATTTCACTACACTTTCACCATATGTTACTGTCTGTGTTTTAGCTGTATCCTGACAGGTGAAGGATGCTGGTAGCCACGTTCTGGAGTTCAGGTGTTACTCTGCTCATCTGCCCTAACAGTCCTTCGTCTTCGAATATTCCTCGTCTCTCCTTCCTGGCCCAGCAAACTTCTCCGTATTTTTCAAGACTTGGGCCAAATGGCACGTATTCCCTGGAGCCTGTGGCTGTGCCACTGTCCTCCCCACTCGCACACCTCGCCACGCTCCCAGCCCTCTCTCCATGTTCCTTGTTCACTGTCGTGTTGTCACTGTATAATTATTTTATTCCACCCATATGAACAGTGGTTCAAAAAAATTTTTTAACTTTATTGAGGTATAATTTACATACCATGAAATCGACCTAAAAACATTCTGACGCTACCTTTTTCCCAGTGAGACTCTCACCTCTGCTAAGTTAAGGTGACACTGAGCCACAGTGTCACTAGAACATACCAGAGCACACCCAATTCCTGCCATCCAATTGTAACCGACAGGGACCAACCCTTTCTTACAGCTGATGCCGCAGTAACTATAAGAATCTTTCCAGAAAGATCTCTGTCGCATTTTCCTATATCCTTCGCACCCAGTGAAGAGCTGAAGACAGAGCGGGGACTCTGAATGTTTGCCGAAGCAGGTGCACACACCTCGCCCACGTACGGCTTCACCAGCACCTGGCCAACCAGGGCCTCCGCGTCCCGCGTCTTGTCGATGGTGGCGTACGTCCGCAGGCAGTGTCGGATGATGTCCACGTTGGAAGCCTGCAGGCCTTCGAGCAGGAGCCCCTCCAGCGATCGCTGCAGCATGCCTGTGATGCCCGCAATACGCTGCAGGAAAACACGGAAAGGAAAGCAAGCTCCGGTGGGAACAATTTCTAAAAATTCAAATATGTACACAGCAAGTCTCTTACACCAATAGAAGATATATGTAAAATTAAAATACTAACATTTCCTGAAGAGTAACAATGAATCCCTCCTCCTCCCCACAATCTCTTTATGAGTAAATCTCTGCTGCATCAAAATTAGACAAAATTACAGAATGAGAAAAAAGTTATTTTCCCCTTAAGCTACAGAGTCAATGTTTATGATAAGCATCATGGATTTAAAGCCCAATTAAGGGCTTTGGATAAATTAAATATGTTTCAGAATTAATTTTACCCTTATAATTCAGAGAATGTGACTAGGTCTTCACCCAAAATCTATAATGTGTGGCACTTAGGAAGTAGGCCCAAAAAACAAAGACAGAAAAAAAATTCAAGGCCAGCTTCAAAATTCAACAGATCAACAATTACTATCAGGGGCATTACTAGGTTAAACCAAAATTATTTACCAAATTCTTCAACACCAAATTGTGAGAATCCAAAACAACACTTACTGGTCTCACTTTGTCCAAAAGGGGCATGCCTTTGCTCTGAACAGCATGAAACTGTAACTGGTTAAATTCCGTGGCAATTCTCTCCAAAATTTGTCCAGTCAAAAGTGGGCTAGTAGAGACCACAATTACAGAAATTTAATTCCTAAGGTTTCCATTTACAGGAGAATACATCATGCAATTAGTAATGTGATGCTCTAATACCCACGATCCTTTCACTTTCACCACAGTGATTTCCCATGGCCACCCTGTCACAACATGAAAAGCTAAAGTGCCTTTTGTGCCATCAGTCCATGTTCTCTACAAGCCACATGCACGGCACGTTCTAGACGCAACGGGAAATCGGTTAAGCGCAAGCTACTGACGCTGCCTGGCCTTGAGCCACAGGGCCGGCCAGGCCAGCATGGGTGCAACTGCATGTTTCCACCACCTTCTCCAAGCTACCCTACTCATGACTGTCTGCATCTTTTTATTTTTTTTTTTTTTTGAGACAGAGTCTCACTCTGTTGCCCAGGCTAGAGTGCCGTGGCATCAGCCTAGTTCACAACAACCTCAAATTCCTGAGCTCAAGCGATCCTCCTGCCTCAGCCTCCCGAGTAGCTGGGACTATAGGCATGCGCCACCATGCCTGGCTAATTTTATATATATATTTTTAGCTGTCCATATAATTCCTTTCTATTTTTAGTAGAGACGGGGGTCTTGCTCTTGCTCAGGCTGGTCTCGAACTCCTGAGCTCAAACAATCCACCCGCCTCAGCCTCCCAGAGTGCTAGGATTACAGGCGTGAGCCACTGCTCCTGGCCCTTTTTGCATCTTTAATTTCTCTTCCCTCTCTCATCCTATCCTATTTTATACTGGGATCCTCTTCGATTTCTCTACTTGCCTCATTCTCCTTCTAAATACCTCCACTATTTTAAAAATATCAAATTTTGTCTCCTCAATAAATAAAACTGGCCCTCCAGCAGCAACAAAATATCTCAAAATATCTTCTTTTAAGCTTCTTTTACATTTACCAAACAGCTGAAAGAGCAATCTGTATGCTCTGGGCCCTAGTGAGAGGACATTATTTGTGTATCTGCCACAAAGTTCAATAAATACACTTTTTCCCCCTAAAACCTATTATAAAGTGTCAACACCACTCAAAAAAAAAAAAAAAAAATAGCAAAAGAAAGTATAAAGGCCCTGAAGCCCCTGCTGGGCTGTGCTGAGGCATCCTGTATCTCATGGTATAGGATGATCAGTTAGGGAGGAAAAACGTCCACATCAAAAGGACGTACAAAATGCCACACTGAGACCATCAGTGGTCTACCCAGCCCTGTATCCATGGCATCCAGACTAGTTCAGAGGGAGAGGGGAGTACCTGCCCAATGTGGCCAACCGAAAAAGTTAACTCTGTCCTGAATTTCCCTTCTTCCTCAATAACCTCGTGTTAGTCAGTTATTTATATCCAAACACTTCTTGGCCTAACGAGCATGATATATTTACTATTCACTAATATCACCCTGGTTTTACCTTCTCTACAGCTCAAACTTGCTGACATGAATTAAAGAAAAGCCCCTGGAAGGTGATTAGAGCAAGGAAGAATGCAGTGTCTATTATATTAAAGACGGAACATTCCAAAGGAAGGTAGAGAAAGACATTACTGGGGTAATCGGAAGCCTGTTCCTCACTAGTAGGTGATGTCGGTAACTCTTCTTAGAACACTGTGGGTATAACCCAAGTCAGACCTGGCCCCTCATGTCAGGGACCTTACAGACTGATGGGGAAAGCATCGAAGTCAATCAACGGTTGACTACATGTAAGTTCTCTGGTAGGTGGCTAGGAGGCCTAGATGGAAGCACAGATATGAAACATCTAAATCAGAGAGGTCAGGGAAGACTTCCTGGGGGAGGTGGTCCTATAATCGAGTTTTATAAAAGGTAACCTTAGTAGTGTCTTGTTTGTACATTCTGTTATAGAACTGAATGGGACACAGTTTAAAGAAAGCAAAAAGGATCAACAGTATCCAACACAATAGAAAATAAATTTTACAAAAACAAATCCACATTGTTTTATAGCCTGCATTTTTTCACTTAGCACAGTATTCTGAACAACTGCCTCTCCACACTTTAAGCACGTTTTGAGCTGGATTTGGAAGGAACAAAAAAGAATTAGGCAGGTGAAGGGGAGGTGGAAGGGAAAGAAAGGGCCCTCAGTACAGACGCGTGGCCACACATTAAATTACGAAAGCTGAAATCAGCAATGCTTATGGCAGTTAGGGAACCACAGCGAGTTCCTAACAGCTTTAGTGAGAAATAAAGGAGAAGTGGCAAAGGGTGCTTTGCAAATTTAACATTCACCCTAAAAACATTCAGAACCCACTGGAGGACTTTGAGTGAGATGAGATTAGACATATTTGGAAGATCAACCGGGCAGCGTGGAGTCCGTGTCCCAGAGGAGATGAGGGGTCGGTGAGGAGGCCATGGCCTGAAATCGGGCGATGGAAGAAGAGCTAGAAGGGAGGAGATGACATCTCTCAGTCTGAGACGACACAAGGGAAGACCCTACAGGGCTTCCCTGTGAATGGGAGGAGGAGATGAATGCAAGAAAGGGAGACATGAGCCCTGAGATTTCTAGCCTGGTTACTGAAGGAAATGCAGGTATCATTTCCTAAGACAAGGAATGAAAGAGAAGAGTGACATTTTTTACCCACGGAGAGAGGGAGGGAAGGAAAGGTGATGGGTTCAGTTTTCAACAAGATCAGTGTGAGGCGCCTACAGAACATGAAACAGACTCGAGCAGTCAGACGGACGTGGGTCCGAGGACTACAGGTTTGTCCGGAGAGCACCGTTCAAGGGGGCAGTGAAAACCATGAGGCTGGAGGAGGGGGCCCAGGTGCTGATTAAGAGTGGGGCGCCGACAACAGTGCCCTGGGGAAGCTGGCATCAAGGGGGCAGTGGGGGCCCCTGGAGAGACAGAGTAGGAATGGGCAGAGACGGAGAGGAAGCTGGGAGGAAGGCATCGAGGTGCCGAGTGGGCGAGGACAGGCCGGGGCTGTGAAAGCTGCAGGTGCGAGAGAGCAGGAGACGCCGACGGGCTCCACGCAGGGTGACTGTGATAAGCGCTAGTGCTGACATGATCCACTCAACCCACTTTCTGAGTCACTCACTATCTGGCTGATTTTAAATTCAGAGTAGGAAGATAGTAAGAAAAATACAGTATAACAACAGAAATGGTCACCTTTTCTTATGTCATAAGCTTTTTTCTTTGCTGTGTATAAATTTCAACTAAATATGTCCTGAGCTATTTCTTAATGATATAATGTTAGTGTATGTTGAACTTCAAGATACATCAACTGTAATTTAAAAAATCTAAGATGAATGCTATTCTACATCTTGAAGATCAATAAGGATTTTGCAAATCCATGGGTAAGGCAATTCCAAAAACAAAAATCTGCCCCAGAAAGTCTGATTTCCTTAAAGGCGTGTGTTGGCACTGTGGCCTGCAACCATCAAGGTTTCATATCACCAGGTACCATGAACTTCACCATTTCATGCTCTCTACTTTTCTTGAGCTACATTGAACAACGCTAAGCCACAGACTTGGTTACACTCTCTGAGTGATGGGCACACTTATGCCGTGACTCGAGCATTACAAAAGCGACCCATGTAACCCAAAACATTTGTACCCCCGTGATATTTTGAAATAAAAATAAATAGAAATAAAAGCATTAAACCATAGACTTGATTTCGTTTTTATAAGAAATGAGCTCTAACTCAAAAAAACATTTTAGCTGGGGGTGAAGTATTAATTCATGTGTTATTTAGGAAAAAGTACTTACCTGCTAGCTTCCAGTGCAGACGTTTCTTTAGAACTTTGAGAGTTTAAGATTTTTTCAATTTTCTCAACTGATCGAATAACTTGTATAAGTCTCAACACACACATCTATAAAAATAAAAATTAACGGGAAAATGTTATCATGATGATTAATCTTAATTATCTTGTCATCCTAAGTGCAGGAAAACACAAAGCCAGAAGTGAATGCAGACTTACAGCATTCTACATTTTGAATATTTCTACATAACACTGAATTCTGAAGACTGCAAACCTTAATTCTGGCTAAGACAAGCATATTTTAATTTTGATCACTAGTTTCTAGTTTTAAAAAAACTAGGTTTTTTTGCTTTCTTATATTCTGCATTCTTATTCCTTCTTTCATTTCCCTTCCTAAATGAACCTTTCTTTTGGCACATTTATTCTTAAGATGCTTTTTTCATGTTTTGATTTTAGTTTCTGGTCATATTTATCCTTCCATTTAGGTGTATGTGCATCATACACCTAAATACCTAAGTGGCAATTCATTAGAGACATTTATTACACAAGGCAAATATTATCAAAGAGTTTGAGAAACATTTTAAAAACTCTCACCCTCAAGAGAACAAAAAAATACAAAGTCACTCACTGACAAATAGTTATTAAGCATGTGTTATGAACCAAGACATTCTTCTAGACATTGGGGACATGAGCGAATAAAACAGGCAAAAACCCTCTGCTTTCGTGAAGTTGGCAATCTTTTCTAGCAACGCACTACATTCCTGAATCTTTGGACAAAAACCGAGAAGAGACCTAAAGCAGCATTAAGCAGAGGCTTCTTTCCCTGAGATTTTAAACAAGCGTGCTAGTAAAGAAATCTAGAAAACACTGGGGAAAGCATCAGGCTAGAGTTAGAAGTCTTCAATTCTACTTCCAATTCTGCCATTATATAATTATGATTACAAAAAATCAGAAAAACGTAGGACCACTGCAAAGTAAAGGCAGTGCATACAGAGAAATATATAAAGGGAGAAATAAAAAAAGCAACACCACGCTGGAGAGCAACACACTCCTTTTTCCAAAACTACAAACCTCCAGTAGAATTTTAAAAGAGCTTGCTTTAGAAAGCCCACTTACTCCCTAACCTCTAAAATGTGAATAAAAACACCTTCTTTACAGGGGTGTTGAAAAAATAATGTGCTCGGAAAACTTTCAAGTGCTTCACTGTCGGTTATTACTGTTTCTTCTCTTGAAGAGGAATTTTAATTTAGTGACCACTCAGGTACCTCTAAGGTTCTGTCTTCTTATTTCAAATAGACAAGACCGAAGGCGTGAGTAGACGCAAGGAGGGGATGTTAGCCGGCATGTGACATAGAAATCTATGGCTTTCTTTAAAAATGTTCATGCTACCATAAATAAAGCACAAGAAGAATATGCAATTTTCTTTGCCTTTTTTTTAAAAAAAATTTAATTACTTTGCGCCATCCCTCTTGTTCACAGGACTTTAATCAGACCAGGAGTGAGAAGACCTGGGCTCTGCCCCTCACTAGTCTTGCGGAGCTACTGGTCCCCACGTGTGAAAGACAGACGTCACACTCCTCTCCGCAACGGTATCAGGAAGACGAAGTCAGACCATATGTCTAAAAGTGATTGCTACTACCAAGTGCTAGAGTGAGTCAATGCTTTAATATTACAATACTGGAGCATACCTTTTTTTTCCTAATGTCCTCTTGTTTAGACATTCGTTCATCTACTGCCCGAATTCCTTCACTGACAGATGATCTAAGACTCTTTAAAGAATTAAAAACAAAACAAAAGTGTACTGTAGAAATTGCTTTGTAACATTATGAAATGTACATATCATTTCAATTCCACAGGACTTAGTATCTGTGGGCTAGTATTATACAGATCTTGACAAAATTACAAAACATTAGATACAATTGCTATTTAGGGTACTCATGATTTAGGGGCAAAATGACATATAAAGCCAAGGTCACACAGGATTAACTGCCAAAAGGAAATTAATACATATACAACGAGCATCGCAGGTGATCAGGGTAGAGAAAGGATAACTTGAGTCAAAGTACAGGGCCATCTGGTACAGGGAACGGAAGACATCCCAAGACGAAAGGCGGAAGACAGAACTGGCACGACATGCTCAGGGCCAGTGGAGCACACGTCCAGGGGCACTGCGGGCTCCATTTCAGAGAAAAGTACAATAAACAGGAAGGGGTCAATTTAGGACAACTTTGCCCAGATAAGGCCTTTAGACTAGAATCTAATTCTATATGTCTTAAGCACTAATATATCATGATGAAAATGCTGTTTTGGGAAAATTAGGAATGAAGTCAGGAAGAGAATGGCCAGGAAAAGGGAGAGGTCACAGGTGGAGAAACATGTCCAGAAGCTCTAATGAATTAAGCCAAGTGTGAGACAGTTAGAAATTAGGGCCAAAATGAAGGTAATGGAAACAATAGAATAAACTGGACAAATCACAGAAATTCTGTAGAAAAGTGAATTCATTCATTCAACAAGTGGTACGAGACACCTATTAACTGTCAGCCATTGCGCAAGCCAATGAGGGTACCATGATGACCAAGACAGAAACAGTCTCACCCCACAGTGATCTCAGAACCTCACAGAGTAGCTTCGTAAGTTGGAAGTCAAAAAGGGCAGGGCAGGTCTATGGATAAACCAAGTAGACAAAAAGCAGCTGTAAAGATAGGTGTGGGGCAGGGAGGGGACTCGATGCTGGCGGGTGGCAAGGTGAGACCAGAGCCTGCGGGTGTGAGTCATCCACAGAGTCGGCAGGAGGCAGGAGAGTGCGGCCGCCTCACGAAGGAGGGTGGGAGGCTAACGGCCGAGGCTCAGGAAACACCCCATCTTCACAAGGAAGAGGGACGCCGAAAAGAAGGCAGGGAGGCCATGCCGGCCACACCGGCCATGCAGAGGCCAGTGTGAAATCCGACAGTGAACCACAAAAACCACTTCCATTCCATTCCAAGGAAAAGTACTTTAACAAGTTTTTTAAAAAATCAAAACAAGATACAAACATTCAAAAATATTTGCTAGTTCTAGGCACAGCTCAAGACTTCTCTCTTTCACAAGTTATTTCTTGCCTACTCCTTCTGTGGACTTCAAAGCACTGACATTTCTGTTATTTTACGTTTTTTTCAGCACTTACGTGCACTGAATGTTTACTATGTCATCTACTGTGAGCCTACTACGTGCCAGGCACTGTCTTAGGGGCTAGGTACATAAGGCCATTTGAGCTGCGCATGACGCAGTGGTGACTTACACACGTAATGACGGTGCAGTGCACCAAGTTTACGGCAGCTCATCGGGGCCCAGGGACCTTGACACAGACCTGGGGGTGGGGCCGGTGGGGAGAGGACAGGGTGGGCAGCAGAGTTTTCCGTTGGAAATGATGCCAAAACTCCCCCCTATTATTATCCAGATGGAATCCCTGTCCCCAGTGGCTTAGAAGTGGGGAGTCCCATCCCCACAGCAGGCGTTATCTTGGAGAAACATTAAAATACCATGCTTATTAGATATTACATTGATTTTATGTTATACTTCAGTTACATAAGGGCTTAAAGACCTTTTGAGGATTGGTCTAGGAACCTAACCATACATAAAATATGATTTGGGAAAATACTTGTAAAACTACAAGTTTTTAAAACATAAGCCATTCCTAAGTTGGTGACTACCTACATATGAGCGAGGTGGCACTAACAAGTTGAATTTTCAAATAGTCGTCTTCTCTTCCCTCCACATTTCAAAGCTGTCTACTCTGAGAATCTGTCACCTTCAAATCAAACACGTCTTTTAGGTTGTGGCATCACATGCAAAAAATACAGAAGCATTCACAACTTTTTTGGCGGTGAGTACGGTAATTACTAACCATTCAAAAAACAAACAAACAACAGCCTAACAGATTAAAGGAATTCTTCCAAGGAAGAGGCAAACAAGCATATCATGCTTTATGGCAAATTATTTATTTGGGGAACTCACCAGAACCTCTTCTCGTAATTGTCCCAAAGGCACAGAAAGCTGGTTGAGGGCTTTGTCCATGCCAACCTAAAGGCAAAAATCACATTGGCACAAACACATCACGATCAAGTATCTACTTAATGATCAAAGCAGAACTAAGGTTATTCTTTCTGCACAACAAAAATACACAACCAGGGCCGGGCATGGTGGCTCACGCCTATAATCCTAGCGCTCTGGGAGGCCGAGGCAGGTGGATCGCTCGAGGTCAGGAGTTCAAGACCAGCCTGAGCAAGAGCGAGACCCCTCGTCTCTAATAAAAATAGAAAGAAATTATCTGGCCAACTAAAATATATATAGAAAAAATTAGCCAGGCATGGTGGCGCATGCCTGTAGTCCCAGCTACTCGGGAGGCTGAGGCGGTAGGCTCGCTTAAGCCCAGGAGTTTGAAGTTGCTGTGAGCTAGGCTGATGCCACGGCACTCACTCTAGCCAGGACAACAAAGCAACACTCTGTCTCAAAAAAAAGAAAAAAAAAAAAAAAAAAAGAAAAAAACACAACCAAATATTGCTAAATAACAAAATAAATGTTATTTTGCCATAGTGTTGATAGAATATGAAAAAAACCTATTGATAATACATGAAAACTATAAAAATGAGGGAAGTCATTATAAATGAAAACCTCCTTATGCACAATTTGCCTGTGGATAAAAATTTTTAATGAATTTGAAAAATTTTAATTGGAGGTGAATAGCTGTCTATACGATCATCAACTAGCTAATGTGAAATTCTGATGGATTATCTCTCTCCTAAATATTACAACTCTTGGGGAAAATCCAAAGTAAATAGAATGGAAATAAAATTTTCTGGGTTTCTAATCCTACTGGAGCATTTAACTTAGTAGTGCGTTTCCCAAAGGCAAATACAGCTCATTAATTTAAATGCTTCTTAAAATTCCCATAGAGATGGCTACTTTCTTACTTCTTTGGACAAACATATTTAAAAGCAAAATAAAATATGAACAAGACCACTAAAAGGCAAGGTTTGGGAGTATTAAAGCTCAAGCACTTCTAAACTACTTTTACAAACAACTTATATGTTCATGACAAATTATTAAATTTTATAAAACCAAACCTCCTAAAGACCTAAAGATCAATATTGGTTAATGTTCCTTCAAAAATATTCAAGCTGTAACAGCCTTAAATGAGTAAAAACTAAATTCAAAAATGTATACCTAGAAAGGTTGGTTCTTTTATTAATAAGTTTAACGATCTCTTCAAACATCTGGGGGGAAGTCAACTAAAAGATTTCTAAAAACACTCAGCACTTTTAAAAATAAATATGAGTGAGAGAGAAACGGTGTGTATGCAAATGTAGGAATCATGGATTTAAAGTTTACCAAGTTTGTTGAAAGGTTGACAAAATCTGCATAATCCTTGTTGATGAGTTCGACCATGGCGGTTTTAAGAAGTTTATAGTAGAGTTCCAGGTCATCTCTCAGTTCTTCTAGCTGTACCCGCTTCCTACAGTCAGACACAAAATGATCCACATCGAAATCTTCCTGAAAAATAAAACCAGGAAAGAAAAAAATTGTGATGATACATTACATATAAAAATAAAATGAGAGAAAGAATAAGAGAGAAAGCCCATTCTAATAATTTACAAGGCTATATTGCTGCAGGAAGAAAGTACCTTTGATTATACATGATAACATAAAGGTGCTTTTTCACTTTATAAAGGCAACATGAAGAGTGGCCCCAACCCAGAACACTCTCTTCTGTTGCCTAAATTCTACAAGTGAATTTATTTTTCAAAATGACACATTTCAATTAGGCTTTTCTCAAAATAGAAATAGCTTTTTTCCCCCCTTAATTTTAAGGAATAAATGTTCAATATAAAACTTTCAAGCAACAAAGAATTATATAAAAGAGAGTAAAAAAATCACCCAAACTTTCATGCTACAGAGATAAGCACCATTAATATATTTTTTCTCTATTTAACATTGTGAGTCACATCCTTCCAGACTTTTTACATGTGCACACACACACATACACACTGAATCTTAATACTCGTGCTGTTGTGTAAACTGCTTTTCCTCATATAACAATATACCTTGGATGTCTTTTCATGATACATACAAACGTGCACTAACATTTTATATGGATTTTGAGTATTCCATTTGAACAGATGTTCAGAAGCTTGCTTAAGCAACTTCCAAGTGTTGCTCTCAGAGGATTAGCCACGCTTTCTGCTTCCCCTTTACAGCATTCCGAGGCCCCTGGCAGGCTGACACGCTTGTAGCTAGCACGTGACTGTTCACTTCTCCTGTGACTCTTACTCTTGCTAATTGAGCACTTTGGACACCAAGAATCAGATGTGATGATTCCCAAACTTGTTAAGGTCACTTGAACCTACTATCACAATTACATAATTTTATTAAGCATTGTATAAACTAATGAAATATGAATGGAAACAAGATAATTGTTTTTTATGAAAACTAAGGCAGATGCTTTAGAAATATCTGACACATGCAAATGGCGAAGAAAATTTTGCACGAGATAACCATGAACCTGGGAGGGCAGGGGGCAGGAGGACAACACAAATCTAGAAGGATTCTACAACCAGATTCTTTGGAAATGTCTTCAGGTTCTCATTCAACTGAAAGAAACAAACTGAATGCAAAGAGGAAAATACGGAACTTTAATGAGCATATCAATATTTCAGAGAAAAGAGCTTGGCACCACATCAACGGAAAAGAAATGTACAAGAGTACTTGTTAAACGGTTTTAGTTAACCAACCAAATACCTGCTCTGATGATGTCAGATAAGAAGACTTCTTGCCGATCCATAACTTCACAGCCACCTACTGAAAACCCACCTACTCCTTCATCTGTGGCCAGAATCAGCCAGGACATTTTGCTCCTTGAGAGCAAAGATAAGCAGAGATAACACCTTATAGTCACACTTACATAGCACATCACAGAAAGAACATGGGAGCAGGACTCAGTTTATGATCCCGGCCTTGATCCTAACCAGCTGTAAGACTTAAGGCAAGATCACTTTACCTACCTCAGTTAAATATTCTTTGAAGTTCCGTCTGGATCTGAATTTCAGGAAGCCGTTCTAAATTGCATACCCCAGCTCCAGTGAGCAAATACTGTTAGGTAATACTAGTACTCAACTTGGCAATTACATATTTGTTCTCAAATAAACATATGTTGCACAGCTTAAGAACTAAGTTACTTAGGACATCTACATCAGGCAGCTTTTGCTGTGACAATAACCCCAAACTCACAATGGCTTATAACAACACACACTTATTCATTTGCCATAAATATTTTTATACTGTAGATCTAGTAAACATTTAAAAAGAACTTAAAACCAACATAGTTATGGTCAAATGGTTTTTGACCAGGGTGCCAAGACCATCCAATGGGGAAAGAAATGGTGTGGGGACAAACTGATATCCACGTGCAAACCAATGAATCTGGACACCAACTTCACACCATAGACAAAAAATTTAACTCAAAATGGATCAAAGATTTAACCCTAAGAACTATAAAACTCTTAGAAGGAAAACAAAGGTGAAAATCTGCATGACCTTGGGCAATGGTTTCTTAGCTATGACACCAAAAGCATAAGCAATCAAAGAAACAATAGATAAATTGAACTTAAAAACTTTAGTGCATAAAAGGACAGTATTAAGAAAATAAAAGGAAAACATACAGATGGGAGAAAATATCTTCAAATCAAGGGTTTAACATACATGAAACTCTTAAAACTCAACAAGTAAAAGACAAATAACCCAACTTAAAGATAGGCAAAGGATTTTTTTTTTTGAGACAGAAAACTGTCATCTGGGCTAGAGTGCCATGGCATCAGCCTAGCTCACAGCACCCTCAAACTACCTGGGCTCCGGCAATCCTCCTGCCTCAGCCTCCTAACTAGCTGGGACTGCAGGTGCACACCACCACGCCTGGTTAATTTTTCTAGTTTTAGTAGAGATGGGGTCTCGCTCTTGCTCAGGCTGGTCTCGAACTCCTGACCTCAAGCAATCCTCCTACTCAGCCTTCCAGAGTGCTAGGATTACAGGCGTGAGCCACCATGCCCAGCCTGGGCAAAGGATTTGAATAGACATTTCTCCAAAGAAATATGATATACAAATGGCCAACAGACACAGGAAAAGATGCTCAAGATCATTAGTCATTAGGAAAATGTAAATCAAAATCACAATGAGATAATATCTCACACCCATTAGGATGGCTGTGGTAAAAAAAAAAAAGAAAAAGGGTGGGAGGAAGCAGAAAATATGTGTCGGTGAAGATATGGAGAAACTGGACACCTCATACATTGCTGGTGAGAATGTAAAATGGTGCAGCCACCGTGGAAAACAGTTTGGCAGTTCCTCAAAAAGTTAAACGTAGAATTACCTAGCAATTCCACTCCTAGGTATACCTGATAGAGTAGAAAACTTGTACATGAATGTTCATAGCAGCATGACTTATAACAGCCAAGAAACAGAAAAAAAACCCATATGCCCATCAACTGATGAAGAAATAAACAAAATGAGGTATATCTACATAATGGAATATTATTCAGCCATAAAAATAAACCACTGTTACATGCTACCACATGGGTGAACTATGAAAATATTACACTAAGTGAAGAAAACCACACACGTATTGGATGAGTCCATGTATTACATCCAGAGTAGGTAAATCCATAGACAGAAAGTAAATTAGTGGTTGCCAGGGAATGGTGGGAGGGGAAAATTGGAACTAACTGCTAACAGGTACAAGGTTTCTTTTTGGAATGATGGAAATATTCTGGAATTAGATAGTGGTGATGGTTACACAACACAGTAAATACACTAAAAACAAGTGACATGTACACTCTAAAATGCTGAATTTTATGTTATGTGAATGTATCTCAATTTTTTAAAAAAGAAAAAACTTAAGTATTACCAATTAAATATTCAGAAGCATTAAAAATTCTTAGGTAACAGTAACTGAAAAGCTAGAGTAGCTATATTAATTTCAGATAAAGCAGATTTCAGAGCAAGGAAAATTATTAAAGAGAAGCATTACATCATAATAAAGGAGTCAAATTAATTAATTCTCCAAGAAGATCTAACAATCCTTAATGTGTACGTGCCTAACAACAAAGCGTCAAAATACATGAGGCAGAAACTGATAGAACTGCAAGAAACAGATGAATCCACTATGACAGTTAGAGGCTTCAACATTCCTCTATCAAACATGGACAGATACAGCCAGCAGAAAACAGGTAAGGATACAGCTGAACTCGACAGCACCATCAATCAACCGAATATGATGAAAATCTATGGACTACTTCATCTAACAGAAGCAGAATACACCTTCCTCTCAAGCTCACATGGAATATTCACCAAGACAACCCATTCTGGACCATAAAACACACTTACATTTAAAAAAATAAAAATCATACAAAGAATGCTCTCAGACCAAATGGGATTAAACTAGAAATAAATAATAGAAAGATGTCTACAACGCCACCCCCCCCCCCCGGGTACTTGGAAATTAAATACACTTCTAAATAACAAATGAGACCAAAAAAAGAAAAAAGAGAAGAGAAAAGAAAAGATATTTTGAACTAAGTAAAAATAAAAATACAACTTAGCAAAATTTGTGGGGTGCAGTAAAACAGTGCTTAAAGGGAAAATACAGCACTGAAAGCAAATATTAGAAAAGAAGATCTAAAATCAATAATCTAAGCTTCTACCTTACAAAGCTAGAGAAAAAAGAGTAAATTAAATCTAAATCAGCAGGAAAAAATAAAAAATAAAATCAGAGCACAAATCAAGGAAATTAAAACTAGGGAATTAACAGAGAAACATCAATGAAACCAAAAGCTGGTTATTTGAAAAGACCAATAAAATTGATAAGTCTCTAGCCAAGAAAAACAAGAAAAAATCCATTAATATCAGGTGAAAGAGGGGTCATCACTACTGATCCCATGGCCACTAGTGAAACTGATCAAAGATTTAAGGAAGAAATTATACAATTACGAGAAATATATAATTCTACAATCTCCCTCCAGAAAAACAGAAGCAGAGGGAACACTTCTTAACTTATTCTATGAGGCCAGTAATATCCTGATACCAAAACCAAAGAAAAATATTGCAAGAAAGGAAAACTATAAACCAATATTTCCCATGAACATAGATACAAAAATCCTCAACAAAACATAGCAAATTAAATTCAACAATGTATTAAAAAATCACACACCATAACATATAGGATTTATTCTCAAAAACTACCAGATATGTAAAGCTGGTTCAACAATAGAAAATTTATTAATGTAATCTACCACATCAGCAGAATACTATAATCATATTAATAGATACAGAAGCATCTGACAAAATCCACACCCATTCATGATAAAAAACCTTCAGAAAATTAGGAATAGAGAGGAACTTCTCAACTTGACAAAGAACATCTACAAAAACCCCACAGCTAACATCACATTAATAGTGAGAAACTAGGCCGGGCGCGGTGGCTCACGCCTGTAATCCTAGCACTCTGGGAGGCCGAGGTGGGCGGATCGTTTGAGCTCAGGAGTTCGAGACCAGCCTGAGCAAGAGCGAGACCCCACCTCTACTAAAAATAGAAAGAGATTATATGGACAGCTAAAAATATATATAGAAAAAATTAGCCGGGCATGGTGGCGGATGCCTGTAGTCCCAGCTACTCGGGAGGCTGAGACAGGAGGATCGCTTGAGCTCAGGAGTTTGAGGTTGCTGTGAGCTAGGCTGACGCCACGGCACTCACTCTAGCCTGGGCAACAGAGTGAGACTCTGTCTCAAAAAAAAAAAAAAAAAAAAAAAAAATAGTGAGAAACTAGAAGCTTTCCCCCTATGATGGGGGAATAAGGTAAGGATGTCCTCTCTCCCCACTCCTATTCAATATCGTACTATAAGTCCAGACTAATGAAGTAACACAAGAAAAGGATATAAAAGCTATATTGATTGAGAAGGAACAAATAAAACTTTGTTTGCTCTCAGATAATGTAGAAAAATCCCAAAGAAGCAACAAAAAAAGTCCTGGAACTAATAAGCGCTTATACTAAGGCTGCAGGATCCAAGGTCACCGAGATTTTCTCCTATGTTATCTTCTAGAAGTTTCATAGTTTCATGTTTTACATTTAGGTCTGTGAGTCTTTCTGAATTAATTTTTGTGAAAGATGTCAAAGGTCTATGTCTGTATTCATTTTTTCACATGTGGTATGTCCACTTGTTCCAGCACCATTGTTAAGACTGCCTTTTCTCCATTGTATTGCCTTTGCTCTTTTGTCAAAGATCAGCTGGCTATATTTGTGTAGATCTAATTTTGAACCCTTTATTCTGTTCCATTGACATGTCTATTTTTTCACCAATACCACTCTGCCTTAATTATCCTAGCCTTAATGGTCAGTCTTCAGGTTGTGTGTGTAGTGTCCATCCTCTGAATTTACTTTTCTTCCTCAGTGTTGTATTGGGTATTCTGGGTCTTTTGTCTTTCTCTAAATAAACTTTAAAATCAGTTTGTACAAATTCCCGGGAAAGCCAGAAGTTGATCAACAAATCACAAGAGGCATTAGAATACAGGAAAATAAGTCAGCAAAACAGACCAGCTGCAGACAATTTAAGAACCATTAACTAGAATAGCAGTGACCAATCAAATTTAAAACCAAAGTGTAAAAGTGTAGGTGCTTTAATAACTTGTTGCACTCAGGGATGGCAAATAATGACTAATACAAGAGAACTGGGGGATTAATCATTTAAAGCTTGCCTGAGACCCAAATATTAGTATCTTTAACATTGAGAAAATTTCATAAATCAACAGAAGATCAAAATTCTCCAAACTGCCTCATGCTGAATGCCAAATATGCGGAATTATAGACTCACTGGCTGCTGCAGCCAGGACAGAACCCAGATCTCCCTGGCATCATCATTCTGTATTCATGATGATGGAAGGTTCTACGAGGGGGGAACACCAAGCTAAGGATATGATCTCTGCCCTCAAAACATGTTCAATCTCACTGAGACGAAAGTGAATACAAAATATTAAGTGCTAATCTCTGCACTACATTGGGGTTTAAAAATTAGCATGAGCTCTGTGTGTGTTTCAAACCATTCTTCAAGACCAAAGGACAGAGATGAGTAAATGCCCTGTATATTCAATAAACTTTATTTAAATATTCACTGTGTTGACTCAAGCACTGCTAAAAGAACTGGGGACAGAGGAATGAAAAGCAAAGACAAGGTCCTTGTTCTCAAGGAGCATATATTCTAATGCAGAAATGAGAAAATAAACATGAAAACAAACAAATAGACACGATATTGATGAATGGTGAAAAGTGCTACAAAGAAAACGGGACACTGAAAGTTGAGTGACAAGGAGGTACTTGCACTTGGATAACCAGGGAAGATTCTGACAAGGTGACATCTGAGCTGAGATCCAAATGACAGAAAAGAGCTAGCTAGCCATGGGGAAAACTGTGGGGAAAGCATCCTACCTCAGAGAGAAGCACGTGGGCAGAAACATCCCTGGAGGCTCTCCTCCGGCCCTGCCCTCACGCCTGGTCCTGTCCCCAGAGCTGTGTGGCCTCACTGGCACTTGACCCAGTCGGTCTGGAACTTGTGTCTCCCAAAGCTCATTCTAAACCTTTGTTTGGTTACCAAATTATTCAGGCTTGAAAAATTCAAAATGCATGCTCAAGAGCTTCCCAGCATCCATGGACAGATAACCTTAAAAGTTCTATGAAATAATAACACTTAAATTCTAAGGACCTGATGTTCGAATAGATTAATCAATTTTCTAACTCCTCTGTTCAATACTATACCTGTGTTTGACATATTGATGAAAGGCAAAGAAAAACCATATCCTGTCAAATTCATTTAACAAATATTTGAGCTCTGTTCCAGCTGATTTCTTCTCTTTCTCTCTCCTTTTTACCCAAATTTAACACTAATGATAATCTACGCGGTGTTTGAGCTTAGTTTTTCAACCTAATTTCTTGAGCTCTTTAGCATAATCATGTTGTTATGAAATGCTCAACTCTGTGCATTAGGATCACCTGAGGAAGCCTAAGCCCCAGTTTATGATTAATTCGTTTAGTTAAATGTTCAAAGAAATTTTATGTTAGATGCTATACAACTAATTAAGTTACAAAAATGATCTATTTACACCATGCTTTGTTATCTGATTTTAAACAAAGAAATATCACAAGTAATAATCAGTAACTCAAGGGGCCACGAGTTCAACATTTTATTCAAGTGATAGAATTCATAATATTGCAAAAAGTGAACTGGAAAATCAAAAGCAAGGACAGCCCAAAAAGGTTTTTTTTTTTTTGAAAGTCAGAACTTCTTTTTACCAAGGGCCAATTGAATAAACAGTGTATGTCCAATGGTAATGATCTTGTATCATCAAGAAAAGTATTTCACATGACACAAGTTTTCTATAAAATGAAGTGTAGCATAAGTTCCATATATGGGTAATTAGGATTTCTGTGGCAGTCAGTCTCAAATATATTATTTATTTCTGTCTCAAACTGCAGCTGAAGAGAATTCAAGCTTTTCATAAGACTAGAGTCAAACTGTGAACCACCTGTAAGGGAAGCATTTTAGTTGCTGCAAAACGAAGGGTTGCGTAGGGCACTCAGCAACACTGGACTTGGATCTGCTTTTTGTCATTTTTCTCTTTTCCTTTTCTGTCAGCCGGGCAGGGGCAGTGTCTCTTACCGTTGTCACTGAGTCTGCCTCAAATAGCCCACTCTTCCCTCCTGTCACAGTTACTATATTTCACCCACAGGCCAAGGGTCCGGTGCACCAGTTGTGTTAGAATTTCTTCTGAAATAAGAGATGGCCCTCAATCTTGTCCCTACTGGTAAAATGCAAGAGCTTCAGCATATGGACTATGTGACATCTTTTGGGCTGTTCTTGATTATATTCCAAACATCACACATCCCAAAGTTCCCACATCTAGAAAGGAAAGTGTCATACTATTATGTTTCTAGTACATATAGCACCGAACCCTGTATACACCATGTTTCTTCACTCTCATGACAGACAGCTACAAAGTGACTAACAGGCGGGTAACACACGCACACACTGGACAAAGGGACGGTTCAATTCCAGCAGGAAGGAGGGCGGTGGCACGAGATTGCCTCATGCTACTCAGAACGGCGTAAAATTTAAAACTTAGGAATTGTTTATTTCTGGAATTTTCAATTTAACGTTTTCAGACTTAGCCTGATCCCAGGTAACTGAAACCTCAGAAAGCGAAACCAACGGTGGATAAGGAGGCATTACCGTAGTTTATCTCCTCCTAGTTCATTAACATTGCGGATGCTGACCAGAAGGGGGTTCCCAATTCCTACTTTCATTAAAAAGGTATCGTGTGCCAACGCGGAGGGTCAACAAGGCCACTAAGAGGCGGGTTTCTCGAAAGGAACTGATGAATAAAAGTTCAATGTGGGCAGACTTTTGACTCAGCATAGAAACAAATGCATATCCATAGAAACTGCCCATCTATGCACCGAGCCGCTTTGGAATACTTCAGATGTCCTGGAAAATGTTTTCTCAGGACCAGGCAGAGTCTGACCAGGCTTCTGTTCCACACAAGGTTAGACATGCACTTTGAAAAGAGCACCCTGCCTGCAACATAGAACATGGACTAGAAAAAGGCAAGAACGGACGCAAGGAGACCGGTAAGAAGCCATTAGAAGATAATGGCCAGAAATAACGACAACTTAGAAGATAGGAAAAGAGGAAGGGTGAGTAGATGAATCTAAGAGATATTTAGGAAGTAAAAATCACAGGGCTTGGTAACAGATTGGGTTTTGGAAAGATGAAGGAGAGAGGCATTATCAAGGACGATGCCTGGTTTTCTGACTCACAGCCAGATGGATGGTGGAGCATTTACTGAGACAGATAACACTCGAAGGGAGCTGGGTTTGAGCGGAGGTGGCTCAGTTTTTTGGGTTTTTTTTTTTCCCCACAAATTCAGTTTTAAGCATGCTGAGTTTGAAGTGCCACAGAGATATCTAAGTAACGTCAAGGAGCTGAGTACATGAGATTGGAGATCAGGTGACGTTTGGGCCAGAGACATGAATCTGTGTCGCCTGCCGATAGGTGGTCACCTACAGGACTATAGGAGTGGGTCACCCAGGGAAAGTGTACAGTGTGTGGAAAGGAGAGGACATGTGACTGCGGCCATAATCAGCCACTAAATGGCTATAAGGAGAATGATTATACAAAAGAGACAAGGAGACCAGAGAAGTAAACAGAAAACTAGAAAGCACGGGTCTCAGAAAACAAATGAAGAGAGCATTTGGTCAGCTAAGCGGTCAAGGAAGGACACAGAAAAAGTCTGCACTGACTTACATCTAGCTAACTTCAGTGAGAACTGTTTAGTGGAATGATGGTAAGTGAGTTTAAGAGTGAAAGGAGAGAAAGTAAAGATAACTCTGGAGCGTGTGGCTGTGAGATGGAAGAGAGCGACGGGGCAGTAACTGTAGGTGGGAGGATCAAGTGGAAGGGCCTGAACAGGAGTGTGGGAAAGCCAATGGGAAGGAGTGCGGAGGGGCAGAGAACAACGGGGTCCTGAGAAGGTGAGAGGACATGGGATCCAAGCCTGGGAGACAGACCGCAGGAGAAAGGAAAGCCCCTACACAACAGGCAAGGGGATGGCAAGAACAGGTGCAAAGGCTAGATGGGGTGTTGTCACCAAGATGAAGGAGCTCCCGCTTCATGGCCTCTATTTTTTCTATAAAACAGGAGCTGAGGTCACACACCGAGATAGAAGGGAAGGATGTGATTTCAACAGCACACCTAGGTAAGTGGGTCTAATTTACCCTTGTTAGCATATCACCTTCTCTCTCCTACTGCCAATATCTGATGTCCCATTTCATCTATTAGTTGGCTGTCCACCCTCTCTAAGGGTGTTCCCACTGGTTTTTAAGCTGACAAAGCAAACAGTACGATGCCACCACCAACCCCGCACCAGTAATTCTTCCATCTGCTACTCCTGCTTTTTGATCACTTATAAATCTTTCACAAACCTGTGTCCTCCCCTGTATTTTGCAGATCTCATAAGGAGCATTGAAATAACTTCTTAAGTAGCCTCCTATCCCATGCAACAGATATAACCATGCAATTTTCCAGTTTCAACTTGACTCTAACTCCACAATGAATACTACATTAAGCACAAACGCCTCAGTATAGTACACAAGGACCATTACAACTTGCAAGCCCACCCTTTCTGCCTCTCCTGTCTCATTCCTGGCCATTCTTCCATACTCCAGCCACTTTGGACTAAGTGCAGTTTCTCAACTCGCACATTCTTCCCATCCCCATGCTCAAGAGCCAAAACTTTATCTTCTTTATCGTTGCACCTTCATGTCTAGATTGCTGGCTGGCACACAGTAGGTGATCAACGAATGCCTGCTGAACAACTGCTACCATTGCACTAGCATGCCCTCATCATCTTTGACAACCTAATGACAGTTTCCCACCAACTAACCGGATTTCAAGCAATCTCAACTCTTTGTGTAAACCTGGTATCTTAACCTTCTCACGTGCACAAAACCTATCCAGTTACAACCTGTGTGGAATGAGACGCACGTAGAAATATAAGCTGGACAGCAAGCACTCCACCCATCCTTTCTGCCACAGAACTTATAAAATGTCTCTTAAAAGGAAGTACAGATTGCAAATAACCTGGATTTTCAGGTTCCACCTAGAAAATCAACATTTTACACAAAAGAGCCCTTCTGTGTATTTTCTTCTGCATATGAAGTTGTCATTTACCAGCACTACAAAATGTATGGCATATTCAGAGGTATAAGAGCCATGAAAGAATATAAAATTGCTGGCATTCCAGTCACTTCCCCGGTTTGCTCTCTCCCTAGCTCTATTTTAGAACTTACATTTTGTGATTCCTACTTCCTGAAGCTGCATTTAGCAAAGGCATTCTGTCAGCTCAGAGTGAGAAAGGTGGTGGGGCTAGTGAGTCAGAGAGGATGCTGGTGTTGGGCTTGAAGGAAGCCTGAAGAAACTGAGAGATGGACAAGATTACTCCGTACTCCGAGATTCTTGAATTCACAACAAGACCCCTGATTTCTACGTGTGCCCTTCCTTCTTCCAGTGCACCTCTCCCCATCACGTATCCTTACTTGTTTCTTTCCACCCTGGTTTCAGGGTATCTCTTAGCCAGGGGTGGAACAAAGGGTTTCTGGGTCAGTGAGTGGACTCTGTGTACTCTTTTGGACATCTCATTCAAGTCTGTTTTTTATTTGCGTGGTTTAGCAGGAATACCACTGTACAAGAACAAGGTGCATTAGCCTCGGGTGTAGATAAGCCTCACATGTGAAAAATGATATGGTCACATTGCAGGGATCCAGATATAAATACTTATTCAAAACCAGAGCTTTGGAGATGTGATCTGAATGCAAGTATCAAAAAGGGATAGGCTAATCAATCTAGAAAAAGAAAAAAACATATTATGACTTCAAAAGTCATCAAAAAAGCAGAACAATAAGAGATTTAAACTCACTTGTTTAAAATTTTAGGTGTCCACTAATGAGCCAAGTTTTAGCTTTTTAACACTGAAACCAGCTACTAAGTGGTGTCAAAAATCCCATCCCTTAAGAAATTAAATATGAATGTATTTTTTGAATGGTTTAAGTTCAGACCCGGAGGGATACACCAAATAGGCAGGGAAAGTTCCTTCTAGCTCTGACTCAAAGCCTGGGCATTTTTAAGGCTGTGCCTGATGATCCTTTACGGTCAGTGAAATGTTTTCAGTTTATATTTCTGTTCTGTAAGCTTATGCCCTACAATTACCTGCAAACCCACTCCAAGTTCATTTTATAAAAAGAAGTAGGGCAGCTTCAGAAAACAGGAATGGTTTGCTTTGTACTGCAACAAGGTCAGTAAGAATTTTTCAAGCTTTTAAATATCCCATTTGAGAAGCTCTAGATGAATGCCAGTCAAAACTTTAGATTAAGTTTCCACCCCTCTCCCCGCACCCGACCCCTAGGTAGGCACATGGGTTCAGAGATTTGTTCAACACACACGTACTGAGCTCCAAAGTAAACAAACTTCTTTCTGACAAGGGGACCGGCAACCTGACTGCACTGCACGGTAATAGGGCCGGGTAAGAACAGGGGCTTTGACATTCACCTCAAAACCACTTGCCCAGAACTTTCAGGCCTGTTCACTGAACATGCACGATTTTGCAGAAGTGCTTTCTCCGCGCTGCACCTGCCGAACCTGAGGCCAAGAGACTCACTGCGAAGTGCAGCGTGGTCCCGATCGCGGACCTGACACCGGGCATGCACGGGGCAGGACGCAGGCAGGGGCAGCAGCCCGAGGAGAGGGCCCCGGAGGGCACAGCGGGGCGAGCACCCCACGAGCCAACTCCGGGAAGCGGAGGCCGCGCGCACCTTCATGAATTCGTCCTTGTCGAAGCAGAGCGTGTCCGGCCCTTTGGGCAGGTTCATCCTACTTTTCTCCATCCCGCCGGCCGCCGCCTCTCGGCGTAGAGACCCAACCTAGGAGAAGACGCAGGAGGCTGCGCAGACCGACGCGGCGCCCACGGCCACCGCCAGTTTCCACGGCACAGGAGGCTCCGCTTCCGCCAACATGGCAGCGCCCGCACCGCAACCAATGAGCGAGGGCGCCGCGGGCGGACGGCGCCTGGCCGCCGCCAAGAGGGGCGCGGGGACCGCCGCCGCGGAGCCGGCCGGCCCGTGCTGCCCCCTGCGACGGAGGGCGGAACTGCAGCCTCGCGCGGGCGCCCCTGGGCCCGTCCGGCTCCCAGCGAGGCGCGGCTGAGCCGGCAGGAACCGGGCGGACCCGCACGCCGGGCTCCCACCTCAGCCGTCTCCACTGGGAAGAGTCGGCCTGCAGGGCTCTTCCAGCGACTGCTTCCTGAGACCGCTCCGTTTCGTTTTGCATGGCCGAAACCCTGCCGTCTGGTTCCCAGGCCAGCCTCCAGGTTGGACGTGTCGCTTGGGCTCCTGTCTCCCCTCCCCGCGCCGTCGCTGTCCCCTGTGGAGACGCCGCCTGCGCCCTCAGCCTCCGCACTCGCGGACAGGTAGCGTCTCCTCCTGCGGGCCCGGCTGCGGGGACCCGGAGAGGAGAAGGTGGGCAGCTGGACCCTGCTCTGCACGGGTCTTCACCGGGCTGAAAACGGTGCCTCGCTACCTGCTTAGTCGAAACGCGGCAGATAAGCACGTGTGCGCGCGTATTTACTTTTCATCTCAACCAGGAAAGGGCACATCTTTGCGTGTGGCCGGCATCGGTGCAATCAAACCCCACTCCCCCCAATTTCTCAGACTGTCTTCCTCCTCCCCCACCCCTATTTCACTCTGAGATGGTCTTCCTTTTCCTCTTCCCTGGCTTTTTTTCTCATCTTGTCTCTTCCTCCCGCTGTGAATATCGTGGTCAATGATAATGATTCATTTCTCTTTTCTTCTCGAGACTCTGACAACTCAAACCGCAAACCTCACTTCACATTCCATTCTGCAAATCTTTCCTTCCTGCAGGGTTGCTTTTGTAAACGCATCCAGGCCTCGCCTCTCAATGTTTCTCCTTGGAGATAACAGTAATGCCATGATAGCCCTTACAAACGACTGGGGCAGAGGAAGGCCATACCTTACCATGAGACTTCTGTATTTCAGGTTACTCAAAATAGGAAACTGGTCATTTAAAAAAAATGTGGGTGTAGAATCCAAAACTATCAACTCCCTAGCATTGGGCCTGGCAAGCCTTGTCATATAGACTATTCCCTGGCTCAGTGTCTAGAGAAGACGGCGGATACGATTAGAGCTGGAACTGTTACTTCCGTACTTGTCCCAGAGGCGGAATCAGTGAGAATGAAGAACAGGGACAGGTGGCTTGAGGAAAAGGAAAGAGAAGTTTATTAATTTGCCAGCAAATGAGGAGTGTGGCAGACCAGCATCTCCAAACACCACCATCCTGTTGCAGAAATATAGGAGTTTTTAAAGGGGGGAGGGATTTCAGCGGTTGGGCTCCGGTCTATGTGACCAGTGTCACATGTTGCGGCTTTGGGCTATTGGTGGTGGTTTCGGTGGACCTTATCGCTGGTGAAGATGATCTCGTGACTTTGTCCGGATGCTTCTGTTGAGCCATCCTGTGGCTTAAGATACTAGAAAACAGGCAGGAAAACAGTTTCCTGCCCCTTTGACTACTGGCCTCGGGCAGCAAGGCAGGTTTTAATTCCCCAAAAGGGTGGGGGTTTTAAAGGGACAAATCATAAAACATTTTGCCCTTTTTCAGCCCTTTGCCTCTGTTACAGAACCTACCCAGAGGATCAAAATGCACTGTTTCTGTTACATTCCTTTGGATGTGGGAAAGGAGTGAAAGCCTTGTTTTCTGTTTGATTTTTTGTTTGCTCTTATTATGAAAATTTTCAAACACACACAGAAGTCTGGAGAGCACGAGGACCCCACCCCAGGTACTCATCACCCTGCTTCAACCATTATCAGCCTGTCTCCTCTGTCCTCTCCCCACCCTCTCACGACACTACCACCTTCTTTTTTTAACTGGAATATATTTTAAAGCAAATCCCAAACATCACATCATTTCCTGTCCCCCAAGACCTCAGTTTACACATCAAAAATGGAAAGGAAAAAAAAGACATTTTCCTACTAACCTGCAATGCCATCATCGTACCTAACAAAATCAACAACTCTAATAACTGACCTACACTGAATCTGAGAGCTGTGGGCGTTTAGCCCAAGCTCACACTGTTACTGAGTGGCAAATTGCAAACCCAGACAGCCTGGCTTCAAAGTCCAGCACCAGGGAAGGGGAGAGAATGTTGGGCAGATAAAGCAAAGATGTCTGCGAAACCCTGGCTCCCATTTGAGGCTCTGTAGGAAGTCTAAATGAGCTAGAACTTGAACTCTTTCCTTTCTTCATTGTAATTCCCTTCTGACAGTATTCCCAGACCTTTAGTAAAGAAATGAACCCAAATGTGTACCGTCTGTCGTGCTAATCTTGGGGGTGCTGAAGGGAGAGATGGTGACGGGGAACGATGCCTGCTGTCCTTCCAAGATGCAGCAGGGAGCCACCAGGACACAGGCTGTGGCAGTGGTTCAGGCCACCACAGCCAGGAACAGCAGGAAGGACCGTGATGCTGGTGGGGACAAGAGAGGAAGCCCAAATCTGCCCAGAGAACATGGCCCTGGGATCCCACACAGAGCTGATGATCAACTGGCACGCACCATCTCAGCCGTGCTACTTGGTAAGTATTGTAACACCTTGTAAACTAAAAATAAGATCCTAAGCCCCACCCCCTGACTGAATGGATCCAGCAGGGGTCCTCTGGCCAGCTTCTGATTAGCTAGTACCTGTGCTGTTAAATATTTGTCTACTATTAAATATTTGAATATCATCTCGGGTGATGATACCTACTTCATAGTATTTGGAGGCAGAGTAAATTAAAAAGTGGATATAAAGTACCTCATCAGTAGAACACATGATAAGCAATCAGTATACCCTAGTTTTCTTCTCCTTTCTCTGAGCGGTACCTTTCTTCAGGATGAAACTTAGTTGACACATTTTTCAACCTTTTTAAGTCTCTCTCTGATATTCCCTAATTGCATGCTCTCTTATTTCTTTACACAGCAGGCACCTGCTACTTCAGTTTTAAGTAAATATCAATCCCCCTTTGACTTTGCATCTCTGGAAAATTCTTAGTTCCCTATTTTCAGAGGCATTGTGACAGGTCCCATTTTTCCTTCCCACTCACCCCTATTTATAGGTTTCACATTTTTGGCAGTTTGCTACAGAACACTCAAAAATTGCAGAGAGATATATTATGCTCAGGAAATTTATATGGGCATTTTCTCTAGTAATAATCACTGAGTTCTCATTCTGATCCTCTCCTGAACTGTTGTACTGAAGCAGCCAAATTTTCCACCAGCAATCAGAGTTGCCCTTGTTTGCTACTGAAGGATAGGAGTGTTTCCATTTTTAAATGGATCACATGCTGGCACTGAAGGCTGAGTGCACAGTCTGACAGTCCTGCACGCTGAAGGCAGGCAGGCCTGGGGGTGTGGAGCAGGGGGAGGCAGGGAAGACAGTCGCCTCCTTCAGGGCCTGCACTCTAGTCTGGAAAGCTCCCAACAATGGGCCAACTGGGCCATTTCAACATCTTCCATGTTTTACTTATACTGTGCTTCATTCCAGAGTGGATTTGAGGTGGTTTGGGTTTGGGAGTTTTGTTTGATTGTTTTCTAGAGACAGGGTCTCGTTATATTGTCCAGGCTGGTCTTGAACTCCTGGCCTCAAGCAATCCATCTTCCTTGTCTTCCCAAAGTGCTGGGATTACAGGTATGAGCCACCGTGCCCAGCTGAGTTTGATTCCTGAATGCTTCCCATTCCAATTAGAAGACAGGTTACCCTTAGGTGGTCTCAAATTCTGCCTCATCTTCCTAATCAATTAGTAATATTACGGTGGTACCCAAACGTGCCTCCATGTATGTTTTGTAACAGACTCAATGGAAATGATAGGGATGATATCTTTTTCTTTTCAACATTACAGGGAAAACTGTGACTTTGAAATGGGCCAAAAAGATTACAGGTGGCTTCAGAGAAAAAATAGGTGTTGTCTAGCGCGCCCTTCTGAGTTATGTGATTCCATGGGGTGTTCTCTGTCCTTCTTGTCTCTGAGATATTTCACAACTCTATCATTTGTAGATAATTGCTATCAATGCAAGTGATACTTGCATAGACATGCAAATAAATTTTGTCCAGTGGAAGTACAATGGATCCCCCCCCCCTTCCTTTGGAAAAACCCAGTTTTGCATCTGTTAAGCAAATTCATTTGCACATTCATGACTGTGTACATTTCCTGGTCTTTGGATTTTCCCTTTAAGTGGTGGTAACATTTTACTGGTTCCCTCATTAATTAATGGGTTAAATAAAATCTTTACATGTGTTCCTTTTATATTTGTATGAAAGTCACAATTTTAAAATATTTATCCCTTAACAGCATTTCAAATAATAAACGGTGATAGTATTCTCATACGTGAAAGTGCAGAGAAATCAAATCAGAGTGAATTTTAGAGTTGTCTTCTGTGTGGCCAGCACTATGCCAGAGACTAAAAATGAATGAAACTCAAGACCCAACCTCTGACCCTGAGGAGCTCTGAATCTGCTTAGAGAGACAGGACCTTCAGGCATGACAAATGCATGTGACTCCCACATCAGTGTTCCTCAGGGTTTAACCTTTCTCTTCCATGCTGTGCTCTCCTGCAGCTGTGCCATTGATTTCAGCCCCTGTCCACGTGCTAACAGCTCTCCCATTGCTTCTCCACCGTGGGCGTATTTCTTCCCCAACAGACCCGTGTGATCTAACACGTGCTCGTAGTATTTCACTCTGCTGTCTCACTGGTGCCTCAGACTCAGCATTTTCAGAAGTTGATTCATTCTCTTTCCTCAAAGGCCTCCTTATCCTCCTCCATCTTGTTTCTTGATTAATGGCCCCACCAAATGCCAGTTGCATATGCCAAAAACCCAGGAATCAATCACACGACTGAGCCAACCTATTGCACTTCAAAATACGCAACCACAAACCTCAAATGGGCATAGAGGCAGAAAGAGGGTGATCCCTTTCCTCCCCGTCATAAAGGGTCACAGCCAACAGTCCTATAAGAAAAGACAGGTTAACAAGAGAAAAGCATGACAGATTTATTAGTGTGTGCATGGGAATCATGAAAACTAAAAAAAAAAAAAAAAAAAATGGCCAGATGGTTGACATTTACACACTCTCTTCACTGGGGAGAGGGGAGATGAGGGTGTAGGAGTGAATGATTTACAGGGAAATGAATGCATCCAGGAGACAGAAATTAACTTGTGAATGATTCTCATTGCAATTTGGATGAGCCCAAGAGGCAGACATTATCTTGTGAAAAAGTCCGGCCAGGTGTGGTTGCATTCCTCAGTCTTGTTTTCTACAATGGAAAATGAGATTTCAGGGAGGGGATAGAAGGCAATCCTGTTTCTCTTTGGGGGTCTGGTTTCTAGGTAGATGAGGGA
This sequence comes from Eulemur rufifrons, assembly GCF_041146395.1. NCBI lineage: Eukaryota > Metazoa > Chordata > Mammalia > Primates > Lemuridae > Eulemur > Eulemur rufifrons. The sequence continues at coordinate 12,964,505 of NC_090993.1, forward strand.
ACCGCAGAGAATAGCTCATCCTGTACTTTGGGAGAGATAAAGGGTTGCAGGAGGAGGGTATCAAGGACATCTTGAGGCTGCTTCTTCAGTTTCAGCATGTCACAGTGCCATATTTCCAGGTATTGGTTTCAACAAGGTACTCACCACTGGCTGAAAACTCTCTTATCTCTCCCATGGGTTCTTTCTCTCTAATGAAGGTGCTAGTTCACACCTTCAAGACTTGCTTCAGCTCCCCCTACATATCTCTACTGACTCCAAAATGATCATTCTAAAATGCATATCTCATTATGTCCCTCTCCCACTTAAAATACTCAGTATCTCCTAGGGATGTCCAAATTTCCTGAGTGAAGGATTTGTTTTTGAGACCCTTTGTTTGCAAATGACAGGAATCCAAAACAAACTGGATTGAACAAATGGGGAAAAAAATACAAAATTAAACAGAGGAATTTTCATGTTCCTATAGAAAAGGACACTATGATAGTTCATAGTAACCAAAGAACAGCTGAAGACTTAGAATTTCAGGATCAAGAACCCAGAACTCAAAAATCAGTGGAATACTTTTTCTTGCTCTCCTTGTCTCATGTCTACTTGTCTCCACTTGGCTGCTTTCTTCTTCAGTCAACCTCTTTTCAAGTGCGAGGGGAGACAGCCACTGCCAGCTCTAGATCACATCCACCAAGGCTAGTGAGTTCTGTGGGAGGAGAATGTCTCTTTCCCACCTTTTACATATCAATCCCATGGAAGACTCTGATTGGTCTTATTTGGGTCAGGTGGACCAATCAGGTGTCCCCCAACCAGACTACATAAAGTGTGGAAGAAATTACCCAGAGGAGAACCCATTCTACTAAGTGAAGTATCCCAAGAATGGAAAAATAAGCACCACATGTACTCATCATCAAATTGGTTTTAACTGATCAACACCTAAGTGCACATATAGGAATAGCATTCATCGGGTGTCCGGCAGATGGGAGGGGGCAGAGGGGATGGGCATATACATACATAATGAGTGCGATAAACACTGTCTGGGGGATGGACACGCTTGAAGCTCTGACTGGGGGGAGCGGCAAGGACAGTATACATAACTCAACATTTGTACCCCCATAATATGCTGAAATAAAAAAAAAAAGAAATTACCCAGAGGAAATGGCATGCTGTTCCCAAAAGAAGAAGGAAGATGAGAAAGCATAGTACAGGTGGTCCCCTGGTTATGGATGAGACACGTTCCTGAGGACATCTGTCGGTCAGATTTGGATGGAACGCGGCTCCCTGATGAACAAAACATATACAGTAACAATAACAACAACAATACTATAATGGCTCATATGTGGTACTAATAATACAGTGTAATGCCATAATACTAATACCCCTGTACTGTAATAATAAGTTACAGAAACTAGTGTGCTCTTTCTTTTAATTTCTGGGCTAATAGGAATGTTACACTTATTTTGATCTCTAACCAAATCAACAATAACCTTTCCATTTCAATAATTAATCCACTACACTGCTTAGTAATAACTGATGCTCTCATTGGAGCCCTATCTTTTCCATGTTACATTATTCTCACTTTATAATTGTTCCGATAGTGGAGAAACTGAAGCCTGATGTTCTCCCAATGAATGGTGGCATGTGGCCCTTCTTTGAACACTTCATAGTGTCTTCGTTCATTTCCACTGCGATCACCTTTCTCTTCTATGCAGCCTCCCTTGGACTCGCGGTGGACTTTCGCTTTGGAGGCACGGTCGTAAAGGTAAACACAGATGCAGAAAAGCTAATAAAAAAGCTAAGATGAAAGTGACGCTGGCCACAAGCGACCATGTAAACAAGGAGACCGGCCTCTAGCGCAAAGACGCTGCACCGCCCCGCCGAGGAAATGCTCACACCGTGAGAGTTTGTTTACATGCGTGGAAGAAACTAGTTCCTGAATTAGTAATTTAGTTATGTAATCATAAATTATCCTTGTGGGGAGCCCGTTTGTAAGGAGGGGACGCCGTAAGTCCGGTTGTCCGTAACCTGGGGACTGCTTGTAGTCAGGCACCATGCGAGAGCCAACAGCTTTAGCAGTTTCTTAAATACGGCACATAAAGACCTTCCGGAGCTGGCGCCCGTGGGCCTTTTCAGCTCCACCTTTACCTGCTCCTTCCTCATGCTCTGTGCTCCAGCCACAGCGAACTGCTTGAATTCTTGGATAGCTTTTCCTTTCTCGGACCTCCAGGTGGTCACCTATTTGTACAGTGTTCTCTGTACCTAAAGCACTATTTGCAGCCTCGTTATACAAAGGTGATACTTCTACACCCTTTAGGACTCGCCTTGTACATTATCTCCTTCAGGAAGTCTTTGTTTTAACATGTGGGGTTTATTAGTATTCGGATATGATGAGGCCTGCTGATCAGGAGACGACTGTCGTTGAAAGGATCATTTATGACTCACAGTTCCCAAGAGGAGGGGGCACACCGCATCTCAAGGGGCTACAAGAGGCAGCGCAAGGCTTGGTCGGGAGACCAGTGCCTTTACTGTGGTTTCTGTAGGAAGGAATGGGTCAGGCAGGGAAGCAGGTGTAGGATTGTCTAGTTTGAATAATTTCAGCAGGCTCGCTCTGGGGCACAGGGACTGTCCCTAGTTGTCTGATAGCTGGCCCTGAGGTGATTAGGGCAAGAGAAGTGGCCCTGAGTAGGAGAGCCCGTAGGGAGGCGGTCGTGGCCTGGGCTCTGAATTGGCTGGTTTGCATATGAAAGGGCCGCTCTGGACCGAGCCATTTGCTATCTCTAGGAATTTGCCAGGGAAGGGCAGTCCCTCTAGGGTCAGCCAGGTCTGGGATGGCAAAGCATCAGAACACAGAAAAGAAGAGGCAGGGGCAACACAGTCTTCCCTAGCATTTTTTAGCCTCTTCTCATAAATCAGGTTTAGGTGTCTCTTCTTTATGATTTCATAATACCTCTTGCACGCTTCTGTCATCGCAGTCATGGCAACGCCAGCAATGGCATCCCAACCAACAGCCCAGCTATCTTTGACCTTCAAATTACTTCCAGGGAAGTGGGTAAAACTGTAAGCCATTTTAATAGATTTAATGGATATGTGACCTCATTTTTATACTCATAGGCTGTAATCACAACTGCACCTTTAGTCTCCACTTATATGTCTTAAAATATTTTTATTCATTTTTCCTACTAAAACGATACAAGCAACACTCTTAGATGTGTTATACAGTGAATGTCAACACTTTAAAGACCACTGCCACATTAATTTATGCAGTCATGATTAATTTATCTTTGTGCAGACTATTGAATACAATTTTTCTCTTCATTACTGTGCATATATTTGATCTTCCAAATATGCAATTAGTTAGGCAAATTGAAACTCTGAACTGCTCTTCTAAAAAAATTCAGGCCTGTGCATATCCATGCAAATGAAGCTGAAATGCGTGATGCACAACTACACCTCACGCTGCTGGCTCTGTGGTGCCTTGTTACCTGTACAAGGTGCTTGCACGTGAATTAGGGAAAGAAGCTCCTTCCTCTGTGCTGGGTGCATGGCTTGGGGAGAGAGCACAGCCTGGCTTTTGGACGCCTCGCCACCTGGGCTCATGCCGCACTAGCCTGTGAGACCTTAGGCAAAGGTGTTCGACACACACTGGCCTTGCTCAAATGGGCAAATGTCAACTCATGCCCTTCCCTGGGATTCCCATGCTCTCCACGGGACAGGACGGCCAGCCCTGCAGTGCACGAGAGAAAGACTCATATATCACGGCGTAAATTTGGGTACTTCCTAATTTTTATGTTTGCATTTAGGAATGTGAACATGTATTAGACATTCTTAGTGATTCAACTTTGAAGCAAAGATTTTCTACCACCTTCTCTTCAAGTTAAATGAAAGATTACCCTGAGACTTCAAGGCAAAATGTTGAGTCAGTTTTTATTTGCAATTATTGATCTCCGTAATCGAGAAACAAAGTACAACATGAAACACATATAACTGGGAAGCTGACTCTCAGATTGTCAAATATAACTCCTCATTCCACGTTCTTTGTACCACCTCATGCTTCTTATTCATTGACTATAAGTAAGTAACTATTACAAATTTGCAGTTACAAAATAAGTTTATAGTCATAAAATATACTGTTATCACTTTCAAGGCAATGGATTTCAGATATTTTTTTTTCCATTTTTAAAGATAAAATTTATTTTTTAGAGCAGTTTTAGGTCCACAGCAAAATTGAGTGGAAGAAACAGAGACTTCCCATAACCCTCCCCCATCTCCCACTGTCAACTCTCTCACTAGCGTGGGACATTGTTACAATCGATGAACCTAAATTGCCACGTCATTGTCACCCAAAGCCCATAGTTTATATTAGGGTTCACTCTTGCTGTTGTACATGCTGTGGGTTTGGACAAATGTATAATGACACGCATCCACCATGATAGTGTCATATGGAATAGTTTAACTGCCCTAAAAATACTCCGTGCCCCACCTATTGACCCTTTTCCCTCCCCAACCTCTGACAACCACTGATCTTTTTATTGTCTCCACAGTTTTGCCTTTTCCAGAAGGTCGTATAGTTGGAATCACACAGTGTGGAGCCTTTTCAGATTGGCTGCTTTCACTTAGATGTGCATTTACGGTTCCTCCGTGACTTTCCATGGCTTAATAGCTCATTTCTTTCTTTCTTTCTTTCTTTCTTTCTTTCTTTCTTTCTTTTCTTTTCTTTTTTTTTTTTTTTTTTTTGAGACAGAGTCTGGCTCTGTTGCCCAGGCTAGAGTGCCATGGTGTCAGCCTAGCTCACAGCAACCTCAAACTCCTGGGCTCAAGCGATCCTCCTACCTCAGTCTCCCAAGTAGCTGGGACTATAGGCATGTGCCACCATGCCCGGCTAATTTTTTCTATATATATATATTTTTTTTAGTTGTCCAGCTAATTTCTTTCTATTTTTAGTAGAGACGGGGTCTCACTCTTGCTCAGGCTAGTCTTGAACTCCTAGCAATCCTCCCGCCTTGGCCTCCCAGAGTGCTAGGATCACAGGCATGAGCCACCTCGCCTGGCCATCATTTCTTTTTAGCGTTCAATAATATTCTGTTGTCTGGACATACCACAGTTTATCCATTCATCTACTGAACACATCCACTTGGTTGTGTTCGAGTTTTGGCAATTATAAATATAGCTGCTAGAAACATCCATGTGCACGCTTTTGTGTAGATATTAATATAAGTTTTCATTTGGGTAAATACCGAGGAGCATGACTGCTGGATCATATATGGTAAGTTTTGTAAGAAACCGCCAAACTGCCTTCCCAAATGACTGCACCATTTTGCATTTTCACGAGCAATGAATGAGAATTCCTGTTGCTGCACATCCTCACCAGTATTTGGTGTTGTAAGTGTTTTGGATTTTGGCCATTCTAATAGATGTATAGTGGTGTGTCACTGTTGTTTTAATTTGCGTTTCTCCGATGACATATGATGTTGAACATCTTTTCATGTGCTCGTTTGTCATCTGTGTGTCTTCTTTGGGGAAGTATCTGTTGAAGTCTTTTGCCCCTTTTAAAATCAGGTTGTTTGTTTTCTTATTGTAGAGGTTTAAGAGTCTTTTGTATATTTTGCATACCAGTCCTTTATCAGACTTGTGTTTTGCAAATACTTTCCCCCAGTATACGAATTGTTTTCTTATTTCTTTGTTTAGTTGAGATTTTCGTTTGAAAAATGGATGCCATTGCTTTAAAAAGTTGAAGACTGTTGTTTTGATAGTTTGTCAGAGTCTAGATCAATCTTCTTCTTTTAGTGATAAAGTTTCATTAGAGGTTAAGTGTTCATAAACAACATTCAGCTAATAGTGGCAAAATAGTGACTAGTACACATGTCCCTGGCTACTATGTGATGAATCGTTCTTCTGTCTTAAATGCCTTCTTGGTTCTCCCTTTCAGAAGATGATGAGACAAGATCATGAGTCCCAAAATCGGCTCCTAAATTAACCTACGGCCTTCCCTTTGTGCAATCCCTTTAGCCACTGGGAACTCTGTTCGATGGATTTCAAGGTGACAGAGAGATTCAAGCAGGCTTAGGACTTCTATCACCTTAGTAAGTACTTTTAAAAAAGCGTTTACTCAAATTAGACTGGCATTAGCATACAGGTATGTGAGGCTAAAGATATTGTTTCTGAACCCTCACTTTTTCATACATTCAACCAATATTTATTGAAGCCTGTTATGTGGCAAGTACTGTCTGAGGCACTAGAGAGAAGCAGAGATGAGGAAGTGCTCCCTGCTCTTCTGAGCTTACTCCATTTCTACTGTTATTTAAGTAAAATTTCCTTTGTGGCCCAGCGCAGTCTTTCCTGGCCACGCCTGTAGTCCCAGCTACTCGGGAGGCTGAGGCAGGAGGATCGCTTGAGCCCAGGAGTTTGAGGTTGCAGTGAGCTATGGTGATGCCACTGCCCTCCAGCCTGGGCAGCAGAGTGAGACTCTGTCTCAAAAAAAAAAAAATTTTTTTGTGAATCGATGAATGAAAGTAACAGATTTGCATGTGAGCCTCTCGTAAAAATGTTCCTCATCTATAATTTATTTTAAACAATGTACATTGACTCAAAACAATAAACTAACATAAAGAGTAATTGTAGTATATGTACAAGATAAAGTTAAATTGCGTGCATTAGGTTCTTACAGATTTTTTTCCTAGAGATTGGGTGGCAGGCCACACTTCACCACAGGAGCCAGACTCCAGTGGTGGAAACTCAGGAGCCATGCCCATGACACGAGCCGGCAAAGACCTACAATGCCAGAGGACAGGGCATGAATCTGAGGCCCTTCCGCCCCCTGCCCAGGGTCTCAACCCCGCCCACACCCAGACCTCCCGTGGGGAGGAGGTAAGGGAGGACACACAGAAAAGGGGACCTTCGCCTGGAACAGACTGTGCTGCACAAACGAGAGGGTTTAGCCCGGTCCCGAGAGGGAGCGGCGGTCCAGCTGTCAGCAGGATGCCATCCGAACCAGAAGAGACTGGGATATTTAATTCCTCCTCCCCTCACTTTCCCTACAAGGCGGGGGCCCACGAGGAAGAAGGGACACGAAATACAGAGAGGCCGCTGTCCTTTTCCCACCTGGTGGCGGTAATGTGGTGCTCCCCCACCAAAGAGGTGGGAAGTTTAAGAATGTGCAGGAGCAACTGTGACATCAAGGCCCCAAACCAGAGAAGGGCGGGGAGGCTCCGAGCGAGAAAGCACCGCGGGAGCCGCCGACCGGGAGGAGGTGGACTCGGGCTGGGTTGGGGGCGGGGAGGGGGGAGGGGCTCCCACCCCCCCGCGCAGACCCGGTGGGCAAGGGCTGTGTGCGCATGCGCCGAAAAGCCCTGGCCAGAACCGGCAGACACGACTGCCCCAAAGCCAGAGTTCAAGGTGGGCTGCCCAGGTGGGCGGCAGGACAGGCGCTAATACAACCCTGGAAATGCAGTGAGATGGGAACGCGGAATTTGCCACAATATTTTCAAGATTAGTCTGCAAAGCTGGAGGGACCACTCTGACTGGCCGCTTTGGAGCTTGTCAGAGACTTAAATGACAACTGAGGGTCACTCAACTCCCTTCCAAAGAGCAGAGGGGACACCAGTGTTTGAAGCTGTAGTATTCACAACAGCCAGTAGGTAGAGGCAGCCCGAGTGCCCAACACTGGGTGAACGGATAAACACATTGAGTGCACACGTGCAGCGAAAGATTAATTCATTGTCCAGCCTGAGAAAGGAAGGAAGTTCTGACACATGGATTCCACAACATGGATTAACCTTGAGAGCATGATGTTAGGTGGCAAAAAGCCAAATGCTGTGTGATCCCGCTTCTGTGAAGTGGTCACACTAGTCAAATGCATAGAGGCAGAAGGTCGTCAGAGGGCGGCGGTTGCCAGGGGCAGGGGCAGGAAGAAACGGGGAGTTGGTGCCCACCAGGTCCCGAGTTTCCCTTTGACAAGATGGACGGGGTCTGGAGAGGGCTGGCGGTGACGGTAGCACAGCACGGTGGATGTACTTAGTGCCGCTGACTCCTATACCTCAGAATGGCCAAAATGGGGTCTCAGTTTTTCTGTTGCTTATAACAGAACACCCGAAACTGGTAATTTAGAAAGCAAACGACTTTATTTCCTACAGTTATGGAGGCTGAGAAGTCCAAGGTCAAGAGTGTGAATCTGGTGAGCGCTTTCTTGCTGGCGGGGGCTCTCTGAGGCACCCCAACGCTCGCAGGGGACCCCTTGATAACCTGTGAATACGTCGACCCTTGAGTAGACGAACCCACTCGGAGGGCAGAGCCTCGTGACCCAATCACCTCTCAAAGCCCACCCCCCTCCACACTGCCAGGCTGGGGGTTCAGTGTCAGCATGCATTTCGGAGGGGACATTCAAACCATACCAAATGGCAAATTTTATATTAGGTCTAGTTTGCATAATTTTTTTTTAAAAAAAAAGAAGAAAAAGAAGAGGGTGGGTGGCATTAAGCACGGGGTGTGTTTTCTTGTATGGGGTGCGTAGCTGAGATTTTCGACACTGCCCTGAGGCTGTCGCCCGCCATGCTGGCCAAATCATAGCCCAGTTACCCTGCCCCAGGTACCCGCGGGTCTCCTTCCAGCCCCGGGCGAGGGTCTCTATGGGGAGAGCCTGGCACTGCGGTCCTGCCCGCCTCAGAGTTGCTCAGACCTCCCTAGTGCTCTAAGCTAGAGGACTAGGGACTCCCAAGAAGGCTGTGTGACCACAGCAGGAGCAGAGGCCACCCTCACCTGCTCTCTCACTGTCTCCTGGCCAGCAGCGTCAGGTGGACGGCGAGGAGGGCAGACGTCAGGAACCAGCGTGGGCCACATAGGGGTCCGGGGTCCATCTAGAGTGGAGAATGGAGCAAGACTGACGCTTCTCCAAATCAGGGTGAGAGGGAATCAGAGTCTTTTTGATCCGAACGGCTCCATCTGGTGTTGCCTCGGGAGACGGGCATGTGGCACATGTCGCGTGCGAAGGGTCGTTAGGGGCACTCAGAAATCTGAGTCGAGGAGGAAGCCTGAGTTGGCAGCCAGAGGGCTTATCAGCTATCAGAGATAAGAGCAGGCGGCAGGCACAGGCTGGCTCGGAAGAATTTTTCAAAAAGATTTTCTTGACAACAGCGGCTAGTTTTTACCGGCTCAAACATATAGGTGACAATTCTTGTCTCGAGTGGCTTAAAGGTACTGCTCAGCCCCTGGCAGAAGTTGCAGAATTCTGTCCCTACATCAGACAGGGAATTGGACAAAATGCATTTCAGGGGTAGGGTTCTCCGAATCCAAGTTGATGATGCTGGTTCTTTATTATTTAATGCTTCTCATTTATTTTGACGCCTGTGGCTTTGCTTGAAAGAGCTGCCTTACTGCTGGGAGGAAGACTTTTCCTCTGTCAACTTAGGTCTGCATGCCAACAGCCTGCAACTGACTGACGGTAGACAGACTAACAGGAGGACAGGCAAGGTGTGTTCACATGCCCGTGGGGGTGCCTGGAGCAGGTAGGACTAAGGCTTCATATACGCTTCGTAGAGGGACGGGGAAAGATAGGGCTTCCAGGAGAACAAATGGAAGTTGGCAGTGTTTGAGAAGGTTTGTTTATGAGATTTTTTATCATGGCACTAATGGTCAGTCTCCTTCCTGGCTGGAAGCTGCCCAGGAAAGGGGATTTATTCTTGGAAGTCTCTGTCTTTACTCAGATAAGGGCACCTTTGAAAAGGTTTCTTTCTGCATCTGCTGTATTTCAGACGTCTTCAGTTTAAAGCAATAGTCATGCCATCCTGGTGGTCCGAGTGGGTTCCCTCATCGCTTACTATCCTTTTACATTCAGAAGCCAGTGTAGCGATAATGTCTCGGTCACCGCACAAGAATCTGACCAGGTGGAGCCCGAGTAACAATCACAATGACGCCAGCGTCTGCAGCGCACTTGCCGTGTGTCGGACACTGTGCCTGGCATTCCACGCGTGTCGTCTGACGTAACCCTCAGCGTGACTCTCGCAGGCGGGCACTGTCATTCGTCCAGGAGGAAGCCAAGGCCTGGGGAAGCTGACACGTGGCTGCGGTTCATGCCTGGGTCACTGACGGAACAGGGATCAAACACAGGCTCCTCTGACTGTAGGACCCGAGTTCTTGTATTAATTGTTCATTGCTGCATGATCAAGACCCCAAAATATTGTAGCCTAAACCCACACACATCTGTTACTTCTCACAGTTTGGGGATTTTTCACGAGGCTCACTCAGATGTTGGAGGGACCCGCAGCCATTTGATGACTTGCTTGGGACAAGGGGACCCACGTCCAGGGCGGTTCCTTCCCTCGGCTGGCGTGCAGGTGCTGGCGTGGCTGAGAACCCGGCTACTCCTCGTGGGGCCTCAGCACAGAGCGGTCTGACCACACGGCAGCTGACTATAGGGCTTCCCCAGAGCCCCGGGCAGCAGCTGCAACGCATTATACGACTGTTCTTAGCAGCCATGGCAGGCTGCTTCTGCGGCGTCCGATTAGTCACGCAGACCGGCTCTATCCCCTGTGGGAGGGCATGGCACAAGGGCGTGGGTTCCAGAGGTGAGGATCCCTGGGGGTCATCCAGGGGCCCAGCTACCACACTGCTACCACACTTTTCCTTTGTTATCCTCGGACCTGTGCAAATGTGCTGTTTCATGATATTTATGGGAACGGAGGCCATTGTTTTAGCCTGAGCTCCTGCACCAGGCCCCAGCAGGCCAGGCCAAACCAGCATGGAGTCGCTTGTGCCGGGTGCCGCGTGATCAAACTGGACTTAAAAACAGGACAGTCTCCTAAACAACAGAGAGTCACAGTGCCCCATCCAAAGGGACCCAGCCAACCCGGGGCTGCGTGATAAGGACGTCCCCTCTGCTCAACCCCGTAAGGAAAGTAATTTTGAAATGATGAATTTGCTTTTTGTTCCTTGTTTTCACTTTCTTTAGCCCTTTTCTGCCTATAACACCCACCTCCTCTGCTCAGCTCGTGAGAGCCCCTTTCTATGTCACATGTGGGATGCTGCTCGCTTCATGAATTGCTAATAAAGCCAATTGGATCATTAAATCAATTTGCTGAGATGTTGTGTTTTGACAGTGCCTAGCCAGGCACCTGGCACCTAGAAGGCTTCTAATACATACAAACTTGTTCCCTCTCTCTCCTCCCTTCCCAGCTCTGTTCCAGCCCAGAGTCGTGAGTGTACGAGGAGTTGTAGGCATTTAGGTAGCAGAGCAGCCACTGAGTGGGTGACATCCCATAGTGGGATTTGTGGCATTAGAGGAGGAGGAAGATAGATATTGATATTTGCAACTCGGGGCTCACTGGGCAGAGGGAAATGCCAGCTTTTAAACAGAGCAGACATAGGAGTTAGGAGGTAGTGACATTAAGTACTAATAGATAATTATTTCGGCAAATGTGAATGTGAAAGAAAGGGTGTGGTTTGGTAAAGAGATTTTTTTCTCCTTTTAGGCTGGACGTTGCTCCAGCACAGCCAGAGGCTAAGGGTTAAGGAGCCACTGGAGAGGATGAGGGTGAGGACTCAGGAAAGGGGGGATTTGTTCAGGGGATAAGATCACCAAGACAGTAGGAGATACTTCTAGTTATCTAGTGTTGGGTAACAAGAAACCCCAAACCCAATGGCTTAAAATAAAGTGGGTTTTGGGTTTTTTTTGTTTTTTTCATCAATCTGCAAATTTGTGCTCAACTTCATGGGGACAGTTTGTCTCTGCTCTGCTCACGATTAGCTAGGGCAGCTGGGGGCTGGGGGCTGGGGCCATCTGAAGTCTCACTCAGCCAGGTGTCTAGTGGTTCACGCCAGCTGTCAGCTGGGACCTCAGCTGGGGCTGGGCTGAAACACAGTCACACGACCTTTCCCACAGCACCGTGACTGGATTCCAAGGCAAGCCTGGAAGATGGGAGCAGCCATGCCACTGTTTATGACGCAGCCTTGGAAGTCACATAGCTTCACTTCGGCTGTAGACACAGGCCTGCTTGGATTCGACGGGAAAGATCATGGCCCCTCGTGTCAACATCCCAGTCTAAGGAGAGAACGTGGGATTACGTATGTTGGTGCAGTTGTCTTTGCAGAATACAATCCGCCCAGAAAGTCTCCGCACAATTTGCTCCTTGCAAGCTCTGATGTTCGTGAGCTAGCTGACCGGGACAGCACGAGCACCCACTTGTGACGTGTGGTTCCATACAGAACACAGAAGGGGACTGGCGGGGTGAAGCGAGGCACACCAGTACTTCTGCCGTACCATCTGTGCCCACAGCTGCCCAAATCCGCGCTCTACAGGACCACTGGCGAGCCTGCCTTACAGGATCTGCTGTCAGAGTGACTCCACGAAGTCACTGGAGCCTCTCGTGAGGAATCCGAAGATGACGTCCGTGGTTAGTATCAGCAGTCAGGAGTCGGGGCGGAAGCTGAAAGACACGCAGAGAAGGCTCTCGACGGAAGCCACGAGGCAGCAGTAGGTGTGGGTAAGCAGAAGCCATGAGCTGGAGACAGTTTCGGGGACGAGAGGGGAGGGAATTCACAGTGGCAGGAGCAGAGGAAGAAGGGACAACGGAGCTGCGTCGTAGCAGTGACCGAGCATGAGAGCCAGGCAGGTGCCTGTCGCTGAGGGCAGCCCCAGATGACTCAGCGCTGGAGCCAACTCTCCGGCTGTCTGAGAGCTGCCCCGGTGGCAGCCAGCGCTGGGACCTTCCTCCCTGGAGACCAGTCTCTAGGTCTCTCTACGGTGGGCTCTGGTCTCTTGAGATCAAGAGACTTGCTTTGTCTGGAGAGAGCCTACCTAGCACAGAATCCCAAAATTAACTTTAGGGGAACTTGTTAGGATGCCAAAGTTATTTCTACCTAAAAAAAAAAAAAAATCAGTACTTACCCACAAACTGGAATTAGTGACATTTGGCAAGAGATTATAAAATAATTGTCTAGACAAGTTGCAGTTGGCTCTCTGTGTGCGTTCTGTGCCTAGTATTTGTAGAAGGACGTTGCAGGGAGGGCTGTGGTTTGGGGACTCCTTTCAAGTCGTTTCACTTCGTATGACGCTCCTCGCAGAGGGAAGGATGTTGTAATCTGTGAGCTGGTTCACTGAAGGGGTCAGACCACAGCACAGGTATCTTGCTGCCGTGCACTGTCTCTCCCCGGTCATATTTAGACTAAATTGAGGCCTTCTGTGGCCTTCAGGGAATGGCCACCAATTGGGTGTTTCCCGCTGTCCACCCTCCCAAAGGGCCAGAGTCCAGTGTCAGAGTACAGGGCACAGGAATTATCTCAGTGAGTTCCCACACTGAGTGGCCTTGGCAACTTTCAGAAACCCACCTCTTCATCCTGGGCAAGAGTTCCTACCATGTGGCTAGAAAAGAACATGTATGATGTTTATTCTGTGACTCATGTATCACTTTATACATTGCCAAACACTCAGCAAACTTGAGGTTGTCTATTTATTTGCAAGCTTGGCCTGATGCATCCTACCTCTAAAAGCCAAGTACGGTAATTGCAACCATAGCTGGGTACAAACCTTTACAGTTTTCAAAGCACTCACGCATTCTTCTCCTGTTATCTAGTGTCAGAAAAGCGTCATGTATCACTCAACATTCTAACTAGTCTGAGCAGAAAAGGACTTAATCAAGAGTATCGTGGGCCTTGAAGAACCCAGGAGGGGCAAAGTCAGACTTCAGGGCCATGCTGCTAACAGAACGACACACTACAGGGCTGCCCAGGGAGAGACTGCAGTGATAGCCCGACCGTGGGCTTGGGGAGAACCACGCTGGAAGGCTCTACGCTTCTTAGAAACAGATCTACATGGTACCTGCTTCCTCTTCTCCCCATCAAAGCTTCACATGGGCACGTCTGACAGACCCTAGGTCACATGCGTCAGTGGCAAGGTAGGGTGGGGAAGAAGATTTCTGGCTCTACTTTGGGGAGGCAAAGTAAAATGGGAGGAATCCCCCCACCATAGGAAGAGTGTCCAGAAGGTGCTACCCAGTCACAAATTATGACAAATGTGACTAAGCGTCACAAGATGACCAGAGGCAGGGTTTCAAAGTCTTCAAATGGCCGTTATTTGGCTTCCAAAAATTATGGAGAATTACTCACTGTAGACTCACAGGAGATCTGATAAGAGAGCACTCTTGGACGTCTCTGACAGTGATGTCAGCTGATGCATCTCATGGAAGAGTTCTGTAAAATAGCCGTCACCTTGGCCACAAGGCAGTTTCTCAGCTGGTTATTTCATATCCCGTTTGAAGCAGAGCTCAAAGCTCTGCTCTCAGTGGGTGGCTGCATAATTGTTTTAGTTCATTTGTTAAACATAATTGTCTCCCTCACTCCTTTCCTCCTCCTTTGATATATGCTCTGCAGCCAGATCCCTAATGAATATGATTAGTGCTTCCCACGGTGTGCAAGGGACAGGGCCGTGACGTTGTTAAGTTGGGGACACATCTCCATGTCATGTCTCTGGGGACTGAGGCTGTTTCTTCTGATGCCCGGGGACCAAGTTAACAGAAGAGTTCTTCGATTGCTTTATTTGAGTGGATTCTGCCTGTCTTCATGCTCGAGGGGGGCTGGAGGACAGGGGGAAGGACAGAGGGTACAGAACAGGTGAGGTGCATTGTGTGAAACTACCAGCTCCCCACCCCCACCCACCAACCCTGAAATTAACTGTGAATGCTTAAACACAGCTGCTGTGGTTGGATGTGTCCTGAAAAGGCATGTGTTGGAAACTTAATCCCCAGTGCGTTGGGAGGTGGGGCTAATGAAGATGATTAGGCCATGAGGCATCCTCATGAATGGGTTAATTTCATTATCACGGGTGTGAGTGTCTTAGTCTGTTTTGTTGCTATAACAGAACACCAGATTGGACAATTTATAAAGAAAAGAAAGTTATTTCTCATGGTTCTGGAGGCTGGGAAGCCCAATATCAAGGTGCCGTCATCTGGGGAGGGCCTCCTTGCTACATGATAACATGGCAGAAGGCAACACATGGGCAAGAGAGAGAAGGAAGGAGACCAAATCCATCCCTTTATCAGGAGCTCACTCCCATGATAACTAACCGACTCCACCAATAACAGCATTAATCCATTCATGAGGGCTCTGATCACCTTTTAAATGTCCCGCCTCTCAACACTGTGCATTGGGGATCATGTTTCCCGCACATGAACTTTGAGGGACACACTCAAACCACAGTGTTGGAGGGGTGCTGTAAAGAATGAGTTCAGCCCCTTGTCTGTCTGTCTCTGT
The DNA here is from genome assembly GCF_041146395.1 of Eulemur rufifrons. Lineage (NCBI taxonomy): Eukaryota > Metazoa > Chordata > Mammalia > Primates > Lemuridae > Eulemur > Eulemur rufifrons. The sequence goes on from NC_090993.1 coordinate 12,979,724, forward strand.
CTCTGTCTTCTGCCATGGGATGACGCAGCAAGAAGGCCCTTATCAGATGAAGCACCTTGATCTTGAACTTCCCAGTCTCCAGAACTGTGAGAAATAAATTTCTATTTATAATAGATTAACCATTCTGTGGTTTCCTGTTAGAGCAGTCACAAAATGGACTAAGACAACAGACCTCCCGAGACGGATAAAACACAGGCCCTTGGCAACAACAAGTCAGGACGTATTCTCGGCAAGAGTAGTCACCCCCAGTGGTCTCTTGTGAATCTTAGACATCATTCTTGTCGAGATCCCAAAGTGTTTTATAGACCATCTCATTCACCTCGCAGTGTCTTCTATAAGAGAGTTATTCCCAAGTCCGGAAAAACTGAGGAACATTTGTCTCATGTGCTCCTAGATGTCAGGGGAGGTGCCAACAACTCATCCCTTTTTCTGAGCTCTAACCTAGACTCGTAATGGACAGAAGCCAAATTCAGTTAAACGTGTCAAGTATTTAGGGGTAGTTGAGTCAACACAGCTTAGACCTAAGACCAAAATAAGACTCCTTACTTCCTGCCCCCTGAATTGAAAATTGGTGCCCAGTGTGTACCTGGCACAACCCTTTGCCTACCCCAAGGATATAAAGATTGTGCCCCATGTTTTAGATGTTTTATAGGTTTAGCATTTATGTGTAAGCCTATGATCCATTTCCAGATAGTTTTCGGACGTGGTATGTTGTAAAAGTGATGACTCCTGTTTTCCGTATATATATCCAGCGTTGGAAATGCTTCCCCAGCAGTCACGGTAGAGCCGGAGGCCTTTCCAGAATGGCCTGGCACTGCTTGTCTAGTGAGGATGCAGACCGCAAATGATCTGAGGAACTGAAAGAAAATCCCCAAATTTAGCAATATTATCTACTGGGTTTCTAATCCATTTTAGTTGAAATTCATGCATTTTATCCTACTTTTATTTTTAAATTGCCTTCTGTAGATCAGATCAAGTTACTTGTTTAAATTAAACCTGAAAAAAATACAAGACAATAAATTAAACCACTTACAAGAGTTTTGTTAAGTACTGATCTTTTATTCCTAACTCTGTTGCCAGACAAGATTTCTATCTTCCTGGGCAAAAATAGACCAGGCACCTCTTTCCCATGCTGTGGTGCAGTGGAGCACACAGAAGTCGTGTTCAAATAAATCTTAGAACTTAGAAGCCACAGAGAAGAGAACAATCATGAATTTGATAAACTGTTGGAAACTCAGATGTTCTAACTTAGCCTTTGCATCTTGACTTATAACAGTCGACTTGTACATTTTTGTATAGTTGTGCATTTTTGATGGTTATAATTTTGTATATCAGGTTAGCTATAAAATTTTACCCAGGGAGCAGAGGTTTGTCGTTGTTTTATGAGGAGTCCCCAAATTCTGCTTTTAAAAAAATAGAACTCTAAATGCACATAGCAACGTTTATTTTGCACGCTGTGCACATTAGCAATACGTACACGTGAAAACTCAACAATTACTGTAGGGCACAAAATTGCAAGCACCAAATGAGCGGATCCAGGAATAAGAGCTATGGGACTTTTGCCAGTTAAACTATGACAAACCACTGGCTGTGAGATGCATCCTACTTTCAAAGATGTTAGAATATGGGGGAGGGGGCCAAAGCGTGGCTCAGTGTGGTCGCCTGTCTCCAGGAGGACCACAAAGATCCCCGCATCCTCGCATTGCCACCCTGTGTAGCACCTCCCCATTTTCCGTGTGACCGACAGGACAGGGAAGACATCAGGGCACTTCAATTCCAAGATTAGGTTTAAAAGACACTGCAGTTTCTCTCCCCGTCCCCTGCCCCTCTCCCTTGTCGTTGGCTTTTGAGGAAACTTAGGCAACCCTGGAGAGGGGCCCATATGGTGAGAAACTGCGACCCTCCGCCCACCAGCCTGCAAAGAACAAAGGCTCGCCGACAACCACACACACACTGGACAACGTACCCTCCAGCCTTCGGACGGCTGCAGCCCTGGCTGGCAGCGGGACAGCAGCCTCCTGACAGGCCTTGGGAGAGAACCACCCCGCCACGCTGCTTCCAGAAGCCTGACTCTCAGACTGTGTGCAATAGTGATTACTCAAATGTTTATTGTTTTCAGCTGCTAAGTTTTGGGGTCATTTATTGCACAGCCATGAATAATGAACACACTTAGAATTAATGAACACCACGTGTAATGTACATACTGGGCAGGTGTCAATCTGGGGCTTGGGAACAGATAGACCCATCCGAGTCAAGGCCGCCTCCTGAGGCCATTTAGACCTTGACATGCGCCAGAGTCAGGTGGGGAGATTAGGAATAGGTAATCGCAGTGGGACTCAGGTGATGACAATGTGATCACAAATGAGGGCGGTTTGCAGCAGCAAGACTGGAACGCACTGAGCCAATTCACAGAGCCTTCGTAGCGAGACAGCCGCCTGCCTCGCCCGGGACATTTCCTCTTCTTCCTGCTCAAACAGGAGCCAGCTCCAGACAAAGTCCCCCTACGTCTCACAGTAAGAATCACGCAGCCGTACTCGTACACAGTAAGGAGCTCAAGGCTGGGTGTGGTTCCAGGCATTTCTAGAAGAGCCCCAGGGTCTGGGGAAGTCATGGATTGGTGCTAGCTCCTGGGGGACCCTGCCGGCCAGGCTAAGGTGTTTTGACTTTACTGTGCAAGCAGAAGGCGGCCATGAATGATTTGGGGCGTGAGAATTTGGTGATAGTTACCATGTTTAGGGAGATTAAAGTGGCCGTGGCATATAATACAGATTTGAGTGGGAGAAGCTCTGAAAGCCGCGGCCAATCTCCAGTGTGAGGAGGTCAGTTTGGACCTAGCAGCGGACATCCTTTCTCGTCCCTCTGGCCACCTGCCCAGCTCAGGGTGACAGGTGAGCCTAACTTCTCCATTCCCAGCATGCTGCTATCGCCCCCCCACCCCAATTAGAAAACTCTCTTCCCATAACCACTCCCTCCCTCATACGAGTCCTTCCATAGGAATGTTCTAGAGGCTGCGGTCCATCTGAGCGGCTGCAGTGCTGCTACTGGCCAAGGGCAAAACGGGCCCAGCCGTGGGAGAGGCTGGGGTGTGTGCAGAGGCCGGAGAGACAGGGCAGCCTCCCCAAGCGCAGGCAGAGAACAGCTGCTTCTATGTGGGAGCCTGGGACCTCCGAGGACAAGAGAACGAAAGCTCCCTACAGATAGACTGTTCGTCTGTCTAATTGGAAGGTGATCCGGTTCAGCTCATAGCTTTGCTCATAAGGCATTGAGCCTAGGCTCCCACCCAGGCGGTCCTGGTCTCCAGCCTCCCGGGCCAGGCTAGCAGCCCCTGCTGTTTACCTCTCTGTCCTCCAAGGAAGGCATCTCAGCGTCTACCTGCCTCCGCAGGGGGCCAGCCACACATGAGGGAGCAACTTAGCCGGTGGCTCTTTGGAAAGGAGATGCTCACTGCGGGTATTTTCACTCAACTTTTGCTAAGTTCAAATAAGAGAACTTTGTTCTGGTGTCTACCACTTTCACGGAAACGAAAATCATTTTTACATCTGGGTGAAAGAGAAAAGAATGCCTGTGTAGTTTACTTTCTGTGTGTACTTAAGGAAAAGTTAGCAGGTAAACTCTATTTTTTTTATAAGGCTGATTTAAGAGTGTCAAAGAATTCGTATTATTTATTCAGGATGATTTGTTTATACTTGTTCCACACTGATACAGACTTACCTTTTTTACTTGGAAAATTTGCAAGCCTCACCAAGGGAGAGAATCCTCTCTTATTTCTGGAATCTATTTCCTTCTTCGTACGTCCTTTTCTCTCTTTCTTTGGCAAGTCCCATGGTTGATTTGTAACACTGCCTGTCACCTAAGGGGAAAGGAAATGTCACTTTGCTCATTGCGATCATATATAATATGATTGAAATACCTGTTTGCGAGATTAAGAGCAGAGCATTATATACCAACCTGTGCATTTTATTAAACATCATTTTCTTCTCTTCATGTTTCACAAAAACAAGCCCTGCAGGGGTGGCTCTCTGGCAATGTGGCAATCTCATTACCCAAACCATTCTTCCTGCTGAAAATAACTGAGAAGTTTGAAAGTCAGAGCCTTCTTAAAAGCACTGATGAGCTGGCAAGAGACCAAGAAACACAGAGGGCAAAATGTGAGGGAAGGGGGAGAAGCCGGCACAGTCAGATTTCAGCCTGGAGAACTGGCCAACGTTGGCGACCCTGAACTTCTGTTTTCACTGTCCCCTGGGAGCACCTGAGACGGGGGACAAGGCAGGGGACTGCCACAGTGGGGAGCACTGGGTGGCCTCTTCCCGCAGGGCTGGTATCCAGAGAGTGGGGCGGGCTGGCAGAAGGAAAGAGCAGACAGCAAGTCTCTGGCACTGTACCCGGGTGCCAGCCTCTCTGCTCAAGTCCCGAAGCGGCCAGTCTGCTAAGCTTCTACCTCTGGTTGCCACTTTATTTAGAGGCAGATGGAAGATGTCTGGACAGCAGATGAGTTCTGGGGGGAAAAGGGACAGCTGTTTATTAATGAGGCAGATGCTAACAAGGCCCGTTTCCTTCCCTCCCTTTGGTTTGGAGGCTGAAGGTGGCCTCTGCTCAGTGTTAACTGGATCTTGAACGTGGGCCTGTTCGTCTAACGCCGGCAGTGTGGTGTGGGTTCCCTCGCTTTGCCTGGCTGTGCTGCGTGGTGCCTGCCCGTGTCTGGGAAGGACACCAGGAGGTGTGTGCGCTGCTGCAGTGGCGCGGGGTCTGGGGCCCAGATCTCCTGGCCTCTGGTGCGATGCTCTCGGCAGTGTTTGTTAACACCCCTTGGTTGAAAGCAGAGGTGACAGATCCGTTCTGCACACGTTTGCACATATTCAACAGGGACTTGTCACAAGAACATTTACTTTGGCATTGCTATGGCCCTGCAGACGTGGCTGCTTTGCTGATTTTATGGACTGATGATGCAACGATTTTTAGCCACCCATGCTGCTAACAGGAGTGTGGATCAGGGCCCACTTATAACGGGCAGATGGGTGGGGACAGAAGGGTGTGTATAACATTAGCTATAGCATAAGGTCAGGGTCAGGCTGGAGAAGCTGGGGGGAATAACATAGTTGGCTTCCGTCCCGTTTCTGTTATGATTTCCTGCGAACTCCTGGGACGAGTGCTGGAGAACACAATAAAGCTCAGGCTCTACCAGGATAGATAAAGCAGAGGTCCCGAACCTGTCTGGCACCAGGGGCCGGTTTCATGGGAGACAATCGTTCCATGGACGGGGGTCGGGGGATGGTTTCAGGATGATTCAAGAGCATTACATTTATTGTGCACTTTATTTCCATTATTATTACATTGTAATATATACTAAAATAATTATACCACTCACCATAATGCAACCTCTGCTCATGCTAATCTGCATTTGCAGCCGCTCCCCAGCGCCAGCATCACCGCCTCAGCTCCACCTCGGACCAGGCGTTAGATTCTCATAAGGAGCCGCAACCTGGATCCCTCGCACGCGCAGTTTACAGTAGGGGTCCTGCTCCTGTGAGAATCTCATGCCACCGCTGATCTGACAGGAGGCGGAGCTCAGGCGGTGATGCCAGCGATGGGGAGCGGCTGTACATACAGATGAAGAAGCTTCACTAGCTCACCGGCCACTCCCCTCCACAGACCAGCACCAGTCCGCGGCCCGGGGTTGGAGGCTGCAGGATGAGAGCATGGAGAGAGGATCGGAGTTAGCATGGTGGGGAATTCTCGAGCACTCTCCTAAATTCATATGACCTATAAATATGATCTTTAATCCTACTTGTGTCAATATATTTACTATTCCCTTTTGGTAGCTAAGCTGTTTATTTGTATACTTACCTTCCCATTCTCTGCCCTCTGCATTCTAAGAGAGGACAGTCCAGGTGAGATTTTAAACTTTAAAACCCTGGGAATCCCTGACCAGCCAGGTAACCTTGGGCAAGTCATTTGGGCTCTGTCCTCCGCAGCCCTGACCACCACCCTTCTTCCTCCGAGCTGTAACATGGAATAACTAATATCTTCAAAACGCAGATCTTTTGAAGATTATGATGAGATTTTGAAGATTATTATGAAAACAAACAAACAAAACCCACGAAACTTATGAGGGTTCCCAAACATGCCCCAAAGTTGTTAATTTCCCAGAGAGATTTGCAAGTTAAAACTAAAAAGGAATATCTGTTAGTATAAGACTGACTTTTAATCGTAGAAATGTTAAGAATGCACCTAAATCTTTTCACGTGTTTTTTTCAGCTCATAGAAAAGTTCTCGCTTAAAATCGTTTGAAATGCCATATTCTGGCATTGCTTCCAAAGGTTCTAATGTCACACAGATCAGAAATGGGTTAAGATGTATTTAAAGAATTAAATGTGTGATCTTGAGAAAGAGCGTGTGACAGCTTGGCATATATTAAAAATATGAAGATTTGGCATATATTAAGATAGGAAAATACCGTCACATTTTTTTCATCTATAGACTTAATGACCTCAGCAACATTAACCTGCTTTTATGGGTCAAACTGAAACATCTGGAATTCTCTGTAAGTGCAGTTTTTAAAGCTCTTGCATATCCTTGGGTGAAAGGCATGCTATACATAACATTATTACATAGGTATAATTTATGCAATATTTAAACGGTTCAGGTGAGTGGCTTTGCCGTGAAGAGCACCATGACGCAGAACTGTGGCACCAACATCTCTGTGGTCCGAAGGAGAACGAATGAGTGAGCGCTCGTCTGCGACAGTCCTCTTTGATCCTGGCCCCCGTGGTGTCCCTCCACACTCGGACAGTCCCCTTCTTTCCTTGCACCGATTCTAGCATTCCGGGATTCCTGAGTTCTAACAACATTCTCCCCTTATTTAAACATTTATTTCAAAACCAAATGATCTGAGTTTACAAGTTTATTAATAATTATAATCCATGAGAGTACTTAGGGAGCTCTTTTATTGAAAAAAATGATGTGATAAAAACACTTGATATCCGTTTTGATAACAGTCGTATTATTATTTCCCTCAAGGCTAGTGATTCTGATTAAGAGCGATTTAAAGAGACTATGAGTAAGGGAGGCAAGATACCTGCATGAATGGAATTACCGTTGAGAACAGAAAGGGGTATCCGGGGACTCACATGCGCACACGGTTAGAAAGGGAGCGAGGCAAGGACGTGACCTTGGGTGTTTGTACTGTGTTGTGTAGAGTATGCAGCGTAAGTGAGGCGAATTGGAGTTATAACATGGAGCGGTAAATCTCATTATCACAGAGATTTGGAGCATGTTGCTTAAAAGGGAACCCAGGGAGGGAGAAGCTTGTTCTGCACAGAAGCAGCAGAGAGCTGCGCAGCAAGGCTGGGCTCCACAGGACGTCCGCAAACCTGCAGGTAGACGTCTGGGTGGAGCATCGGGGTAAGAATTGAGAAAATTATGAAAACAACGCCCTAGTGGACATCTTCTTTCTTCAGGCATCTGACCTGCTGGAGGAAATAGGTCATAAAGTCCCAATGCAAGTATGTGATAGTCCACGGTCCTTTAGCTGAAACCACAAGATCCACAAAGCCCTAAAACATTCATTCACGCCTCACTTGGCAGCAAACCTTGACCAGACATGAAGCTATTTATGGTCTTTTGTGGGGGCGGTGCTTGTTTCTATAACTTTTAATTAAACAAAATGCACATACATGGGAGAAAAAATTAGAAAATACAGACAAGAGTAGAAAATGAAAATCCATCATCCAGTTATGAAAACTATTAATGCCATGGTGTGTCTCCTTTACAGTTCTCTACCTTCCTTTTTAGCTGTGTACCTGCCTACTTACATGGCTACCATCTGTCTAGCTCTAATACTAGACATGTAAGTCTATCTATAAAATATGTGGCTATTTTTACAAAGGCCAGGTTATGCTATACATATTATTTTATAAACTGCTTTCTTTTTCATTACATAATAAACCACAAACAGTTTTTTGTGGAATTCATTACAAATTTCTCTCATCATATTAAAACGACTGCATTTGTAGGAATGTATCTTATTTATGTAACCCATCCCAATTTTATGACATTTAACTTTTTTGGGATTTTTCGCTATCAAAAGCAACGCCGCGATAAACATGTTCGATCTACGCAAATTGTTGTAAGGATTTCCTTAGAGTAAATTTCCAATGGTAGGACTGTGAGTCAAAATATATTTTGAGAAATATTTCATAAATTTGCCAAATAACATTCCAAAAAGTTTGTGCCAACATGTAATTCGCCCCTCCGGTGTGTTATCACGCTGCCAATATGTTACCAGGCTCACTTTCCTGCCATCTCTGCACACGGAGGAACAAAGTTAAAAAGCTTTGCCAACCAGTTAGGTGGAAAATGGTATTTCAATATTTCAATGTCATTATCTTTGATTCTTAGAGAAGTTGAGCACTTTTCTGTGAATAAATCAGCCAGTTATTTTTTTTTTTTCAAATAAACATTTTTACTGAGGTAAAACACACACACAGAAAAGTATATGAGTCATAAGTGCAGCAGTTGCATGCTCCAAACCCTGCCTCCATCGTCACACCCTCCTCTCTTACGCTGTCTTGCCTTCCTCTTCCCTTACAAGGACACTTGTGTTTACGTTTAGGGGTTCACAGGGATAGTCCAGGGTAATCTCGCTACCTCAAGATCTCAACTTAATCATGTCTGCTGAGTCCTTTTTGCGGTGTAAGGTAACATACGCTCAGGTCCTGGGTATTAGCATGTCAGCATCTGTGGGAGCCATTATTCTGCCCACCACAGATACATACGGGGTCATAAACACACACATGTTCAGCTTTAGAAAATACTGCCCAATAATTTTCCCAAGTTGTACCAACTTAGCCTCCCACAAGCAATATATGAACATTTCAGCTGCTCCGTATTTTCACTTGATAGGGTCAGTCTTACTAATTTGAGTCATTTTGGTAGGTTTGCTGCAGGACCTCACTGTGATTTTAATGTGTATTTTCCTGATTACTAAGCACGTTTTGATAAGCCTTTTGACTATGGGAATGTCCTCTGTTTGAAGTTCCTGCTTAGGTCTTTTGTTCATTTTTGTGTCAAATTGTTTGAGCTTTTGTTTCTGATATATCAGAACTTTTAAAAATATAGATTCAGGGTACAAGCCTTTTATCATTATGAGTATCTCAAATATTTTCTCCCACTCTGTGTCTTACATTTGCCATCTCTTTGTCATCTTTTTTGATGAATAGAAGTTCTAATTTTAATGTGATATGATTTATCAATCTTTTTCTTTATGGTTAATGCGTGTTATGTTCTGTTTAAGAAATCTTTGCCTAATCAATGTCTTGAAATTGTTCTCCTATGTTATCTTCTAGAAGTTTTATTGTTTTCCTTTTCACATTTATATCTTCAGTCTACATGGAACTAATTGTTATATGGTTTATTTTTTCATTACCATGTGGATATATAACTGGCCCAGTGTCATTTATTAAAAAAAAAACTATCCCTTCCCCCAGATTTGCATCATCGTATGTCTTTTTTATATTTATTTATTTATTTATTTATTTTTTGAGACAGAGTCTTGCTTTGTTGCCCGGGCTAGAGTGAGTGCCGTGGCATCAGCCTAGCTCACAGCAACCTCAAACTCCTGGGCTTAAGCGATCCTACTGCCTCAGCCTCCTGAGTAGCTGGGAATACAGGCATGCACCACCATGCCCGGCTAATTTTTTTTCTATATATATTTTAGTTGGCCAGATAATTTCTTTCTATTTTTTAGTAGAGATGGGGTCTCACTCTTGCTCAGGCTGGTCTTGAATTCCTGACCTCGAGCGATCCACCCACCTCGGCCTCCCAGAGTGCTAGGATTACAGGCGTGAGCCACCGCGCCCGGCCCGTATGTCTTTTTTAAACCGAGTGCTAGACATTGAGTATAAAAAATCTGAAAGATACTTTGAGGTTTTGAATGATGTTACATCCCCAGGGCGGATTAGCTTTGATTTCTGCATAAGGTTTAGGCAGACCATCTTATAACTGAGCTGCCTGGAAGGGAGGTTTCTTCAGTCTTGTGAAGGGAGGTTTATTTCTAGTTTGCCCGCCCTTCTAAGGTGTGGCCTTCTGGGGGTCCCAGCTGCAAGCCTCGCGCTTTACCAGGGCTTCTCCTCTCTGGTAGGTCGTAACGTGGTCTCCCTGCCCTGTGGAAGTGCTGAAAGTTCTACTCAGGTTCTCAGACTTTCAGAGGCTTTTTCTTTCAGCTTCTCGGCCTCTTAGGTGCAGCTTTAGGATCAGCGAATAGCAGGGGAAAGCAGTGCCAAACGTGTGCACACTCAAGGTGACGCCGTGGCCACCAGTCAGGGCAGAGGCTGTGGTCAGGGGGTCAGTGGGGTCTAACTCACTGGGCCTATTTCCCCACTTCCTGGATGCTTGGCAACAAGGGACATGATGGCAGGACACTCTGAGTGCAAGCCCCTGGGACGTCCTCTCCCTACCAAAATAGTGAACCAGAAGCAACATGGCACCCTTGGGGGACTTGCAGAGATTAACACCATCGTGAAAGACTTGACAGAGCGGGGGTGGGGCAATATCTACCATACCCCATTACCTCACCTGTTTGGCCCGTGCAAAGCCAGAGGTGCCCCAGAGAACGCGTGCAGACCACTCTACACTAAACCAAGCGGCGAGACTCCACGTGCAGCTGCTGTCCCCAGTGTAGCGTCTTTGCCCGAGCAAATCAACCCGGCTCCTGGCCCTTGGTTTGCCGCCGCTGGCCTGACTGGTGCTCCTTCTCCACACCGGTGTTCAAGGTCCACCGGAGCCATTTGCTTTTACCTGTGTGGGCCAACAGTGTGTGTTCCCAGCGGAGCCTCGGGGCCACATCGGTTCCCCTATTCTCTGCCATAATACAGTCTGCAGAGATCTGGATTGTTTGATGTTCCACAAAACGTCCCACTGATGACGTTACGCTGATCGGTTAAAGTGATTGATCTCGGTCACCTGGGTCAATTTGGCTGCTGCACAACGGGGGCCAGGAGGACCGTGTCTGGAACCCAGGGAGAGTCACTGAGTCATCTCGTAGACCTCCCTTGCTCAGTAGCAAAGACTGACGGGAAACTGTACAGTGACCAAACAAAGCAGGACAATCGGGGACTCAGGCCCTTTAGGAATGAAGGTTCCAGTCGTTCTCCCAGGGAGAGAATCCTGAGCAGCCGAGGTTCTGGCCAGGAGGGCAAGAAAGATGTGGACGGGACAGTGCAGGGAGGAAGCCGTAGGCATCGACCATGAGCTCGTGACCAGCTACAGAAACGAGGACTGGAGAATCTCGCATATTTTCTCTGTGCTTACCGTATGCGTGTGCTTATTGGCATATACTAACCATTTTCTTCCACTATCTCCCATTTTCATTTTTTATCCAAGTGGTTAGAGGTCAACTTTATAAGTCAGTCTTTAGGTAACAGAACATTCCATGGGACCGTGACCAAAGGTGAAGAGCAACAAGCAGAGCCGGTGACGGATGCAACACCTGTTGGACCCGTGCATCTTCTTCTTTAGGGCCAGGTGAGAGAACGCCCTCCCTTGTAAGAAGGATGGCCGTGTCTGGTGAGGTGGAGAGACTGAGTTGCTGGTTTCTGCGTGAGCTGTGTGGAGGGTGCAGAGAACACAAACTGGCCAAGGGACAGCCCGTGCCGCGCGTCCATCCGGTGCCTCTCGGCTCCAGATTCACCCTTCAGTACCTGCCGCGCAGTGTGGACTGGACCCGGGCTTTCCTCCTTTCCGGTGAAATGAGCTCAGCTGTCTCAGTGGAGGGCACTAGAGAGGCACTTAAGGAAGGTTCTTTCTGGTTCCGGTCGCTGGGTGTTGCTCCTGCTCCTTTGCTCCTGCTACACTGACCGCAGGGGGCCCTACTCCTCTGGGTGCCCACCCAGGCCTGCTGGCTCGCGCCCCAGAGGCTTGCTTCCTGCTCACCGGTCACACTGGACAAGCTCAGGCCCCAGCAGCCCAGCAAACCTCTTTGCCACGCAGGGGGCTGCAACCACACCTTCTCCAACGAGGACGCAATCTCCGGGAAAAGGCCCCTTCCACGCTCGTCCTTCCCTGGGGACTGTCCCTCAACCCTAGGGTACAGCTTTTTGTTTTCTGTACATCTTTATAGTTATTCTCCTGTAACAGTTCAATAATTTTTCATATTAAGCCTCTCCTTTTTCTGTCCCCTGATGGGACCCACACTGACATGCAGGGTGACGATGAAGAGTAGCCCCAGGATGGGCACCCGGCCTGCCTCCCAGTGACAGCAGGAAGCCGGAGGGCTCCAGGGAGGGTTGTCTCTGGAACCAAGTGACAGCTCATGGCTTTTCTCACCTCATGGAAAACTTAATTGAAAGGCTGTGAAGGGCATGGGGAAAATTATCCACACATACATAGAATCATTTAAAAAAATTAGAATTCATGTGATCATGTAGAAAATGACATTGAGGAAATGAGAAGAGCAGGGCACAGGCACATAAATGCCTAAGGAATGGGAAATGACGCGATTGTTCAATGCAGAATTCACAACTATGAAAGAAAGAAAATATAATACATCGAATGTGTAGTTACTATTTATACAGTCACAATTAAAATGATTTAAGCAAACTCGTGCTAGACCTGTCAGGGGTAGCGAGCACAGGTGGGGCTGGGCTGGCATGAGAAGCTACGTAACTGTGCGGTGTCAGGTGGCCTGGGAGGAAAAGGGGCCGCCACCGAGGAAGCAGCTGCCTGTCCAGAAAGCAAGTAACCTGTTAAAACGCGGATTCGGACTCAGGAGGTCTGGGATGGAGGCCGCAATTCTGTATCTCGAACAGTCCCGGGAGCTGCCGGTGCTGTTGGCTACTGCACTTCGAGCAGCCGGAGCCCACGTCGCTGTGAGTCAAAAAGGCAGGTGACCAGTTGCTTTTTAAAAAGTACAATGAGTTGACTGAGAAGGGCCAGGGTACAGGAAACACAGCTGTCCACCTAACACGGGGCTGCTGGTCCCAACCCTGCAGGGAAGATGGGCTTATGTACGCCCCAGCTCTAAAGAGCCCAGTCTCGTGAGAGGAGGGGGCACCAGGGAGAGCAGAGAAACCCCGTCAAGAGTCTTTGCAGAGTCCTCAGCGTCCAGGAGGAGAGGCCTGGGGGCTGCATGGATGAGAACCCCCCTCCCACCACCGCTAACGAGCAGGGTTATCGGTGGTGCCGGCCCGCCAGGTCCAGGAACCTATGACTGGAAGATTCTCTTTTCCACTTGCCTGGAGTTGCTGGACAGGTAGGTCTGGGAAGGGGATCAGGAATCTGACAACTTTTCATGACCTGCTTATGGACCGTGTAAGGGAATATGGATCAGATGCTGTTTACAATTAAGTGGGATAGTCGCTGGTTTAATAACCATCCCCAAAGGATGCTGATAACTGACGATGTCCACTGAAAGGAGCTTTTCCAAGGCTCTTGTAGCTCTTTCTTGCTCAACAGTGTGATCCGTGATTGGAAAACTTGAGAAGCAAAAGGCGTACATCAGTTCTCTTCTGCAAGTGGCAAAAAGACTAGCTAAAATAGGAAGCAAAAAAAAAAATGTATCAGCTTATTAATTTTAAAGTCCAGAATTCAGGTGGGTTTCAGGCAGGATGGGTACTCACACTGTCCTCAAACTACCCCCTGTTCGCTACAAAAAAAAAAAAAAAAAAGCAGACAAACAAAAAACAGAAAAAAAGAAAAAATACCTAAGTAGAGAGGCAGAGAGTGACGCGGTGCCATAGGAACAATGTATCGGCACAGTCAGGGCACAAAGGAAAGAGGGGTCACATTCCCTTGGGAAGGGGGAGTCAGGGAAAACTCCATAGCAAAGTCTTGGCTGAGCCCTGGGACCTGGGCAACAGTCTTCGGGAAGTCAGAGGCCCCAGCGTAGTGATTAAGAATGTAGGAGCCAGAGTCAGAACGCCTAGTTCAGATCTTGGCTCCACCTGGGCTGCGTGGCCTTGGGCCAGGCGTACTTCACTGCCGCAGGTCTGTGTTGCCTCGTGCATCCCACGGGTGCACCAGTGGGGTTGGTGATGGCAGCGCACATTTACTGGGGCCTACGGCATACCAGGCATCGTGCTTTAGACATGCGCTGCTGTCAGGAAAACACCCAGTTCTTCCTCTGCTCTCACACCAACACCACAATCGACACAGAAGACTTCGGGGGCCATGTGTGTTTGTGGGGGCTTCCTCGCCACCGAGCAGTGGTCACCAGCTGGGTGTCCTCTGATTCAATTCAATTCCGGTGCTATCTTCCTGGAGGTAGCGTCAGATTCCGCAGGTCGAGGGCTCAGTTCCCAAAACGGCACCCCCGTCAGACATCATTCATATCCCCAGGCCTCCAGGACTTCCGATCGACTGCCCTCGGGTTGGGATTTCCACGACCCCTTCTTTGGGCTAGATTAATCTGCTAGAGCGGCTCGCAGAGCGCAGGGAAACACATGCGTACATCTGGCTCATTATAAAGGGTGTTACAAAGGACACAGGTGAAGAGGTGCACAGGGCGAGGCGCGTGAGAAGGGGTGTGCAGCTGCCGTGCCCCTGTGGGTGCCCCACCCCCCAGGACCCACCTCGTGTCCAGCTGCCCAGAAGCTCCCCAAATGCTGTCCCCTTGGGCCTGTTATGGAGAGCTCATTGGATAGGCATGCTTGGCAGCCACGTAGAAATGGGACTGGATGGAAAGGGTAGGATCTAAACCAGCAAGGCCTGTCTGTCCAGATTCTTCCCGGCCTCTCTGTGCAGCGTCCCTTCCTCCAGGGTGGGGGGCAGGGCTCCCACTGGCGTGAAGGTCTTACGGTCCACAGTCAGATTGGAGTCCGGCCTTTGGCAGGTGAAAGGAGGGCAGGAGAAGGTCCGAGGGAGAGATTCTGTGTTCTAGGGCGTCCTCCTGAGGCCTAAAGCCCCCAACATTATAACAAGGGCCACGTGAGCTATGAGCCAGGAACTGTGGATAAAAACCTATACACACACACACACGTGTAGGCACATATATAATGTGGATGAAAACCAATATATACACATCTGTGTACATAAACACACATATCATAAATATGTACATATAATATCACAATTGCATTGACCTAGGAGAATGATACTGTTATTACCCCTATGTTCAGATGAAGAGACCGAAGTTCAGGGAGTAACTTTCTCCGTCGTAGATGGAACGGTAGTGAAAGAGTTCAAACTCAGCGAGGTCACATCCCCATGCTCTCAACCACACAACCTCCGGATTTCCGGATTGTCACACTGCGGTAGCGCCATGTCCGACGTGCAGTGAACGCTTAGTGACTATCAGCTGCTGCTAGTGAATGTCGACTTGCCGATGTCGCTTTCCGTCATTGCTAACGTTGCTTTCTTGTTGCTATTGCGATGATTGAATCTGATCTCCTGGAAACACCCCTGTCCTGGCCGGCTCAGCCACTGTCCCTTGACAAACTGCCTGGCTGACGGCGATGCCTGCCCTCTGTCACACCCTCATCGACCGTCCGTGGAGACTTTGAGGCAGGTGTTTTGCTCCACGTTTGCATGTAGGATTTGACTCCACTTCCTCTGCAGCGTCTCTTGAACGAAAACAAGGTAAAATGTTGCAAATCCAGCAGAAAACGCTTTCCCGAAGGATCTGTCTACTTTAGAAATCATACAGGATCCCTTTGAAGTGGTGGACCTCCTCATAATGCGCCCTTTGCCGCACTTTCCTTTCGGTGACAGTTACAGACCACAGCACGGGACGCTGCTGCCGGCGCAGTGCTGATTTACTCCCCGGGCTCCTGTCGCTCAGCCTGCGAGCCGCAGCGCCCACGTGCCCTCTCGTCCCCGTTCCTTCCCATGGTCGCGAGCGTGTCTGCTCATTTTCCACTCTGGAATTGCCACATAGGGGAGTTCAAAATTTTTACCTCTTCCTTTTAGAGATTTTAGGTTTTTTTGAGGGGGGGCCTTGGACGGAGCCTGAGAATTAAGTTGCCATGAGACAGGTCACCAGGAGAAAAGCACACAGCGTATCTGATCCAAGTTCTGCGTGGCACGGGAGCCTTCAGAAGGAAATGAAGACCCAGAGAATCAGTTCGAGTCAAATGTCTATGTGCCGAATGGGACAAAGAGAAGTCACTGTGAGAATGCAACAAGGCTCAGGCGAGGGCAGTGGCCTGGGTGGAGGAGTGATGGGGAAGATACGGGTCAGTTTAACAAGGTTGGTTTGTACAGATCTCCCTCGGCTTCAACCCCCGTCCTCAGTGGTAAGAAGGCCGCCTCCCTTGTGGTATCTTTCACACGGGAATTTCATCTTCTGATTTTAAGAATCAAAACGAAGGTCAGAGCCATCATCTTGCACCAGCTGTTTTTCAAGTGCTTTTTAACTCAGAATAGTCAAGATGCCAGAGTAGCATATTTCGGGCTTGCATATTCTTAACCCTTTCTTCTATTAGCAGCTCTACTGTGGTTGAGGGTTCCTCTGTCTGAAGATGTGAAATATGCAAAACATTTGTACCTCAACTGTTGATCTGCTGGGAGGAAACTGCCTCCATATAACCCTGTGTAAGTCTTGCCCCGAACACCGAAAAGGGAGGGAAGACCCAGGCCTAAAGTCAGCTTGGTTTTCACTCCAGTCATGAAGAAGTTGGGATTGTTTCTGTAATGTTCGGACCCCCCCATTGAAGCATATTCCAGCAAAGTCCTCCAGGATGAGAGGTGGGCTGTGGATCCCCGGCATGACCCTAAAAGCTGTTGGGAGCAGTGGTTTTCCACCTTGCCTCTCTGTTAGAACTCACCTGGGGAGATTTAAAAAATTCCCAATGTTCAGGCCAATCACATCTGGGTCTCTGGAATTGGGGCCCGCCCAGTGCTTTTTAAATTGCCCACGTGGTTTTAGTGTGCAGCCAATACCGAGACCGTGACTCTGCAATGGTGCTTCTCAGCCTTGAATGAGTCTCTGATGCATCTGGGGGCTTGTGGAGGGCAGGTTTTGGTGCGGTGGGTCTAGGACGGGGCTTGCAGGAGTGTCACTGCTGCTGGTCAGTGGCCCACGCTCTGCGTCACCGGCCCTAGGATGTGGTTCTGCCTACAGAGATCGATACCAAAGGTCTTTGGGGCACAAAGGACAAACCTGCACCCCAAGAGGGCTGGTATTGGCCAGTGTCAATTCTGTCAATGGCTGCTCATTAGAATTCACCTTTGGAGCTTGAAAAAAGAAGTCAGATACCCTGGAGATTGTGATTTTTTGGTCTGGGGTGAGGCTCTGTATATCATCTGTATTAAAAAATATCTCCTTGGGTGATTGTAGGACACAGTTATGGTTGAGAACTGCTGATTAAAATAGTAAATGCTAAATAAATTCATTCTCTCCAAAAATATGGCATGGTAGGTTGAGCTATAGATTTCTGTAAAAAAAAAAAAAAAAAAAAATTTAGAGTCTTGGCTTAGGATACTGGGATTGTCTATCTGAAATCTACATTTATTCATGGACATGCATGAAAGAAGTTTAGAGGACCGAAGTGATTAGAAATCTCAGTACCATGTTGAGAACCCAACTTTAATTTCCAACCAAAAAGGTGAAGTGGTGGTAGCAGGAATCCAAGCTTATCCCACCAAACCAGCCGCACACTCCCTCCACCCCACGTATACAACACACAACACGCAGACTCACACACCCCCACATTTATAACACACACAACACACCACACATATAACACATACTCGACACATACATACACAACCCATGCACACAAAGTACACAACATGCACACATCCCACACATACACACTCTCCACATACAAACACATACCTCACATATACACAACACACACCAGACATCACACACATGTGCAACACACTACACATGCAAGTAACACCCCCACCCCCCCACACAACATACATGTACACCACATATACAACACATACACATTACAGAAACATACCACACACACTAGACACATACAGACACACCATGCACACACCACCCATCACACACACACAACACCCATCACCCTACCTTGACACACATCCTTTCATCTTGTGGATATTTTTCAATGTAGCATTGATAGTGATCATATGAGACGGCAGCTTAACCTGTCTCCAAAGGACTCGAAGTGACAGATGGAAACAAAGAAAGGCGACACACCCAGAGAGACTCACCGGCTCTAAACGCAGGAGGACGATGGTTTCCCTCAGAGCCACGTGGGTGGCTTCCAGTTAGCCACGCAATCACGCGGGTCAACAGCCACGAGATCTCAACACTTTATCATAACATAGGATTTGTGTGAGATGGTTTTGCCCAACTGCCGGCTACAGTGTTCTGAGCACAGGTAAGGTGGGCTGGGCTAAGCTCCGCTGTTCAGGAGGTTAGGTGCATTAAACGCATTTTCAACTTAACGATGTTTTCAACTTACGATGGGTCCGTTGGGATGTGGCCCCACGAGAAGTCAAGGAGCACCTGTACTTAATATCACTGAACTGTGCATTTAAAAATGGTAAATTTTAAGTTATGTGTATTTCACTGCTACAAAAGAAGGCACAGGAAACAATAAAGAAATGTAACATTCTATGTGACGTTGGATTAGGGGAATGGAGTCTCCGTGTTTTCTGGAAAGAAGACCAGAGGGGTGTACAGCAGACAGCTCACAGTGCTATCCCCGTGGGGAGGAGAGAAATTGCCGGCAGGGCTGGGCAGGGACTTTTAGTTTCACTCTCACGTCTCTGTATTGTTTGAATTTTTGACCTCGAATATCTATTGCTTTTTTGATTTTATCAGAACAGAAGAGCTTTCCAGTTGTGCATGATCCTGTGTCACCCTCACCACGACCACAGTGCCAGGTCCCGCAGGCTCCCTGCCCCCTCCCTCGGGGTCCTTGCCCCTGACTTGCGATGCATCTCAGCCCTTCACAGGTGGCCCACCTCACCAGAGCCCCCGGGCTGGGCCAGCACGGCCCCGTGTCCCCCTGGGTCTCTGGCCCCTTTCCCAGCTACCTCTGTGCTCACCCCTGCTACAGACAGCAGGACTGCAGCCCCTGCCACCCCTCCCACCCCTCAGCCCCTGGTGGGCGGTGTCTGCTTTTTTTATATTGATACATAATAGATGTACATATTTTCAAAGTACCTATGATAATTTGATACATTCATATGATGTGTAAAGATCAAATCAGGATTAAGTTATCCATCACCTTAAGTATTTATCTTTCCTTTATGCTAGGAACATTCAAATTATTCTCTTCTAGCTATATTGAAATGTACCATAGATTCGTTTTAACTATAGTCAACCTACTGAAACACTAGCTCTTATTTCTTCTATTTAGCTGTCTATTTGTACCCATTAATCGACTTCTCTTCATCCTCCACTCCCCCTTGCCCATCCTGGCCCCTGGTAACCACCGGTCTACTCTCTATCTAGTGAGATCCACTGTTTTAGCTCCCACATACGAGTGAGAACACACCATATTCGTTCTTCTGTGCTTGCCTAATTTTACTTAACATAGTGACCTCCAGTTCCATCAGTGTCACTGCAAATGACAGGATTTCATTCTTTTCTTGGCTGAATAATGTTCTGTTGTGTACGCATAGCACATTTTCTTTATCCATTCATCCACTGATGGGCATTTAGGCTGATTCCATATCTTGGCTATTGTGAATAGCGCTGCAATAAACATGGGAGTGCAGGTATCTCTTTGATCTATTGATTTCCTTTCTTTTGGATATAGACCCAGTAGTGGAATTGCTGGATCATATGGTAGTTCTATTTTTAGTTTTTTGAGAAACTTCCCTGCTGTTTTCCATAGCTGCTGTACTAATTTCATTCCCGCCAACAGTGCACGAGGGTTCCCCTTTCTCTGTATCCTCGCCAGCATCTGTTAGTCCCTGTCTTTTTGATAAAAGCCATTTTAACCGGGGTGAGATGACATCTCATTGTGGCTTTGATTTACATTCTCCGATGATTAGTGATATTGAACATTTTTTCATATCATATACCTGTTGGCCATTTGTATGTCTTCTTCTGATAAATTTCTGAGATCTTTTGCCCATTTTTATTTTTTTTTTTTTATTTATTTATTTTTTTGAGACAGAGTCTCACTCTGTTGCCCAGGCTAGACTGAGTGCCATGGCGTCAGCCTAGCTCACAGCAACCTCAAACTCCTGGGCTCAAGTGATCCTCCTGCCTCAGCCTCCCAAGTAGCTGGGACTACAGGCATGCGCCACTATGCCCGGCTAATTTTTCTATATATATATTTTTAGTTGTCCATATAATTTCTTTCTATTTTTAGTAGAGACGGGGGTCTCGCTCTTGCTCAGGCTGGTCTCGAACTCCTGACCTTGAGCGATCCACCCGCCTCGGCCTCCCAGAGTGCTAGGATTACAGGCGTGAGCCACCGCGCCCGGCCTTTTGCCCATTTTTAAATCAGTTTTTTTTTTTCTTTTGGCTATTGAGTTGTTTGAGCTCCTTAGATATTCTGGTTAGTAATCCCTTGTCAGATGGGTAGTTTGCAAATATTTTCTCCATTCTGTTGACTGCCTCTCCACGTTGTTGATTGTTTTCTTTGCTTGCAGAAACTTTTTAGCTTGGCCTAGTCCTATTTGTCTAGTTTTGCTTTGGTTGCTTGTGCTTTTGAGGTTTTACAACAAAAAAATCTTTGCCCAGATCAATGTCCTGGAGTGTTTCCCCAATGTTTTCTTCTAGCAGTTTCATAGTTTCAGGTTGTACATTTAAGTCTTTAATCCCTTTTAATTTGACTTTTGTGTATATCAGGAGATAGGGATCTAGTTTCATGCTTCTGCGTGTGGATATCTGCCTGACTTCTTTCGACAACTTCTCTCCCAGGTCTGGTCAAATCTGTTAATAGCCTGCTTCTGCTGCTCAGGTGTTTCTGGAGACCAATAATGGAAAACACACAGTCTTCAGAGCTTTGATATCAGGATCCCTCTAATCAGAGGGTCTTGGAGCAACTGATGGAAGCAATGGCCAGTCTGGTTTCCAACACCAGAGGGATTCTGGGTGTCGCTTGTTGGGATGGACATCACCGGACATAGCATGTCCCTCATTTGGATGCCACAGAGGCATTCTGAAATAGGTTATGTATGGAAGAGGAAACCCTCTTCTCGATTGGCCGCATCTTATTTTCCTCTCCAAATATCAGCTCACTTCAAACACCTAACAAGCTGCTGTGCCTGACAGAACCTGGTGGGAACCAGAGGGGTGGGAGGAGTTGACTGGACACGGGGGACTTTCCTTTCACATACAAATGTTTGTGTTGGGAAGTCTCCTCCAAGCCTCTCCTGGTGAGCCTTCTCTTTCTGGGGATGTTCCGCTTGGCATCTCGGCATCTGAGTGCCTCTTGTGGGAAATTCCCAGAGCCACACAGCTCCCAGGTTACCAATCGGGGGAGGCTCGGCGCCCTACACAGCGGGAGTGCCCACGACGGGGGTCTCAGTCACAGGGAGGAAGTGCAGTCGGCAGGGTGGCAACTCACTCAAGGCCGGACTTCCGCTGCCCGGGAAGAAAGCCCAGGACACCACCCTCAGTTCTGACGGAGCCACACTCACTGCCATCAGACAGATTTCAGTTTCGTCTCCACCTCCTAGAAACTGTGTAACCTCCAGACAGTGCTTTATCGCTCCCTGCCTTGATTTCCTTCACGTCCTGAGAAAGTTCCAGAGTGTTATGAGGATTAATGCAGGACAACACCCTAGCAGGTATTCATTCCCCTCCTGCCCCATCTGCAAAAGCGCTTTTAAAACTGTCTGTGACGTTGTCCCCTTGTAAGACCTCAAGACATACATAAAACTGGCACGTAAGCGCCAAAAGAAAAAGGAAATCTTTCCTCACACTTTTACAGGGCAAGATTAAATAAACAGGAACCCATGCAGTTTGCAGCTGAGTTCACCCAGGTGTCCCTCCTCCGTTGCAAGGACACGCCCTACCTGTGGCTCCTGTGCCGTGTTGGGTCTTCACAAAGTTTCTTTTTTTTTTTTTTTTTGAGACAGAGTCTCGCTCTGTTGCCCGGGCTAGAGTGAGTGCCGTGGCGTCAGTCTAGCTCACAGCAACCTCAAACTCCTGGGCTCAAGCGATCCTACTGCCTCAGCCTCCCGAGTAGCTGGGACTACAGGCATGTGCCACCATGCCCGGCTAATTTTTTCTATATATATTTTTAGTTGTCCAGATAACTTCTTTCTATTTTTAGTAGAGACGGGGTCTCGCTCTTGCTCAGGCTGGTCTCGAACTCCTGAGCTCAAATGATCCACCCGCCTCAGCCTCCCAGAGTGCTGGGATTACAGGCGTGAGCCACTGCGCCCGGCTTCACAGTTTCTAATTCTTCAATTATGGTGTTTAAAAAGGAAAGCATCAATTGGCTCCCTTTGAATTCATGAGTAACTGGAAAGACCTCTCCATCCATTTTTAAAACTTTGCTTTATTATGGTAAATATACATAACACAAAATTTCCCACTTTGACCCTGTTTAAGTGCACACGGTTTGGTGGCATTCGTACCTCCGCACTGCTGTGTTCCCGACACCAACATCCACCTCCGGCTCTTTTCCATCTTCCCAAATTGAAACTCCATATCCTTTAACAATAACTGCCCACCCCTCCTCCAGCCTCTGGAAGCTGATGCTCTACTTTCTGTCTCCGTGAATTGACTGTTCCAGGTACCCCACCTGAGTGGAATCATACAGTATTTGACTTTTTGTGGCTGGCTTATTTCAGTTAGCATGATGTCTTCGGGATTCATCGCGCTGTAGCACATGTTGGAATTTTCTCCACCCATTTTTGCGGAGAGAAGCTTGTTCTCTGTCGCGGTTGTTCCCTTTCTCGGTCAGGAAGAGGCGGCAGAAGGAGCACGGCGGATCCACACAGGCCTTCGCATCTGTGTCCCTCACAGCTGTCTGTCTTCCAATTAGGAGGGTTACCTTGGCAACTAATAGCTTCTCTAATTCTTTTTAAGGCTGTGAACAGATGACCAAATTACAAGGCCAAAAGATTATGAAGATTGAGCATACACATGTACAAGGGGACGTTGTAATCATTTTAGAAAACACAGAGTGATTCTGACATTTCATACTTGATTCAAGCAATATGTTTTGAGTACCCTGCTCTGTGCCCAGCGGTGGGCTAGGTGCAGGACACGATGGTGAGCAGAAACAGACGCGGCGTGCGCAGAGCCTGCGGTCTCCGGGGGTGATCACAGACACAGCTGACCCCGTAATCACAGGCACAGCGAACCGCTTGGAAGGAAAAGGCCACGTTTTTCTGAAAGCACAGCCCAAAGGCGCCTGCCTAGATTAGGAAGTAGGAAAGGTTCCCGTAGAATTAACACATAAACAGAGGCCTGAAAGGTGAGTGAGATTTGAGCAAGCAGTTTGGGAAGGAGAGAAGGCAGCTGGACGTGGCTGAGCCAGTGTGCCACATGGTGTCAGCTATAACATTTGTCTGCCTTCCTAGAATGGTCCAGAAATTCCCTGTGTTTTCTGTGGGAACACAGGACAAATTACCCTGCCCTTTGGCAGGTAGAAGCCAAGGCAGGAATCACACCAGGCTGGGAAATATTGTTCCTTCCCTGGGACAATGTGTTTCAGAGGAGGGACTCTGGATGGCTTTCAGCCGTGTCAGGGACTGGAGCTGAGACAGTGGACTAGGTAGGCGCCTGGCTCGGAGGGCCGGACTGGGATGCATGTGACCGGGAACACGGAGAAGGGCATCCCGCTCTAGGGAAAGACAGGGGCCAGGAAGTGAAGACACAGTCAGGGCCCTAACTGCTGGCTGGTGGGTAGGACCAAACTCTGTTTCCTGGTGAGGGTGGGGGGAGGTTCAGTGTAACCAGACAAGCAAAGTGGAAGCCACCACCTGGCAAACTCTGGGTAGTGGTGGGGACTCGGGTGCCAGGTCTCACGATACTGTGTCTGGGAATGAGA
This sequence comes from Eulemur rufifrons, assembly GCF_041146395.1. NCBI lineage: Eukaryota > Metazoa > Chordata > Mammalia > Primates > Lemuridae > Eulemur > Eulemur rufifrons. The sequence continues at coordinate 13,003,606 of NC_090993.1, forward strand.
TTAAGCCCTGCCTGCACCTCGTGGCTGCGGGGGCCAGAAGTGGCCTTGGCTTGGTCAAGGCTGACCCTGTCCTGGAAGGGGCTTATCATGAGGTTTTCAGAGATCAGAGAGCAGAAGACAGAAATGGAATTTGGAAATGGGAAGGGAAGGCAATGTATTAATATTTCATAGCCCAGGCGTTTTGGAGGAGGATGATCTGGGTTGGTGCTAAGACAGCACTGTTGTCAGGGGGCCCAAGACCACCCTCAGTTAGATAGAAAGACCACCCTCAGATAAGGCTTGCCAGTGATTCACTGGACGCACTCATGGAACTCAGAAAGCCGTCCTACTCATGGCCGCAGTTCGTTACAGCAAAAGGATGCAGATTAAAACCAGCCAAGGGAAGAGGCACAGGAGTGAAGTCCTGGAGAGCCCAGGTGGGCACAAGCTTCCCGCTGCCTTCTCCAGTGGGGTTCCACGGGCAGCTCTTACTCCTCCCGGCGATAATTCGGGACAACCAGGGGAGGTCCCTGAGCCTTCGTGTTCAGGGTTCTTATTGGTGGGTGGTCACATAGGCCTGGAGGGCCCATGTGGCTGACATCAGTCTCCGGTCCTTGCAGAGCTCAAACTGATGTGGCATGGCCCAGAGCTCCCACCATAAACCACACTGTCAGCCTAGACTGTCAGGCATGACCCACGGCCCCAGGTGTACGAAGACAGGATGTTCCAAGCCTTGGAGCTGGTCTCCTAGGAGGTGGTCAAGGGCCAGTTTCTTTGGAATGTGCAGGGTTTGGACAACCCAAACCTGCTGCTAACCCTCACTGCACACACACGGCTGCTGGCTGATGGCCAGCGCGAAGGTATTTGAGAGGAATAGTGATCAGAAAAGGAGAAAATGGGCCCTCGATAATTGTCATCCTTTCCAAACTTCTGCTTTGTCTCACCCTTGAATCTTGGCTCCCCACTGCTTCCAAAAGGACAATCCCAGCTGTCACGTCGCTGTTGCTGGGTCCCCTCACCCTCCGTGTCCGTCCCCTTGCCCAAACTGAGCTGAACTGGGGAGGGGAAGGTAGGAACCAAATCAGCCACGGTCGGATATGTTGTCCCCCGCTTTGCAGTCGCTGTGAGCCTGGCTGGCTCTGCGGCGATGCGTGTGGAACCGTGGGCTGCCTCCAGGGTTCCTGCCAGCACTCGCCGTGCACGGCTGGCAGATGGCGGGCGCGAGATGTCTTCCCCGCACTTTGCCGTCGCTATGAAACTGGGCTACTGTCTCCTCTCTTCTCCCACACTCCCTCCAACCCCCCCTCCCCCCACCAAATAACGCTATTTTAGCATTGAGAAAACCGTCCTCATTAGGTTATGGGCTTCAGCATCTTACCAACCTGCTTCTACTTGCAACTTCTTCACGGCAAGGAAGCTAAGAGGCCAGTTATGTTCCCTGTGAATGTTTTAAATACATGTGAACAAAACAAAATGGATTTTAAACAGAACAAAAAGCAATTTACCAACTCCTCTTCCCCCTCCCCCCTCGACTGAACTTTCCTATCACGTATTTTATTATTATATTATAGGAATCCACTTTGCAGTGAGTTAATTTTCAGTTACAAATAAAAGTGCCTATGACTTTGCCATTGATTTTATCTTCTCTTTTAGGTAAAAACCTTTTAGAAATTCAACGTCGAGTCACACGAACTGCTTCAGATGTAGGAATCTCTAGGTTAAGGCTTCTGGTATCTATCAAATCATTTCACATTTCCGGCTGTCAGTAGGCGCTTAGCACTGCGCAGAGGTGATGTCACACTGGTCGGGCAAGCCGGTCGGTGGCCCTGTGCCTGGCTACTGCCCACGCCCAGCGGCTGTTACATACTTAGAATGTCACATCAAGCTCCGCGTGGGAAATGTGAGCCTGACACATGGGACGTGGCCATTACCCTCCAAGCCATACCTTGTCTGTGGGCTGATTCTGGATGGATGGCAAAATCTTCCTCACCCAAAGTTCGCAGGACAAAAGGCTTCACTCGGGGTGCCCTCTGCAGGTCCCCAGAAGAGTTCACGATTCCAGAGCCCTTGGTGACATCACACTTAGTATTTATGGTGACCTACTTCTGGCAGAGTTTTGTTTTAGAGGCCTTTGCTCACCACGTGCGAAGACGTGCATATCCACAGCAGGGACACGTGTCAAGTTCCAGATTTAGGTGTTCAGTGTGTGATGAGGACGCGAGTCTCCTCCAGGGCACCCTCCCCATCGGGGCTTTAAGCTGCAAAGGACAAAAGGCTGTGAAGTGAAGTCCCTGTGCCAGCACCTCCCCGACTCGTGCCCTGCGGGGTGGCAGGGGCACTGACGAGGGAACGCACGTGCAAGGGCCTCTGGGATAGAACCGCTGAGCAGACCTCCTCACTGCAGGGCTTTGCGGAGCCCTCGACACTAACACACGCTGCAAGTATGCCGGGGCCACGGCACGCAAAGGTCTCGGTGCATTTGGCCCAAGAATACACACGTGTGTGTCTCACAACGACCAGCTCCTCGTCCTGCATTTTATAATAATTATTATGACTTAATATCCATGCTGTAAAATGTACAGCTGGGTGGGTTTTACCTCTCGGTATAACACGTCTCCATCCCCCCTGGGATCAGGATGCAGGACGGAAAGCTTCCTGTTGTCCCTGCTCAGTCCGTGCATCCAAACGCTGACTTCCGCCACCATAGGCTAGTCTTGTCTATTCTTGAACTTCATAAAACGGAATCATACCCTATATGTCTGGCCTCTTTTGCTTAATAGGCTTCCGAGACTCAGCCGTATCATTGCGTTAAAAGTAGTTCTGAAGCCGTAGCTTCATTCGTCCCCATCGTGGTCACCAACGGAGGAAGGGGAAAAAGGACCCATTAGAAGCGACTCCGTGGGCGTGTCCGCGACCCTGACGTCATCACAGTCACCACCCTGTATGTGAACACCCACCGATGGTTAAAAGAGCCTTACTTTAAGGTAGATTTGTTCCAGTATTCTTCCGTCAACTTTAAAGCAAAATTGGAGGCTTTCTTTTATAGATTTTTTTTAAGACTTTTAAGTTTTTATTTTGGTATTTTCTTTATCAGGAAGTCAATGTAACATGTTGCATTAAATCTTGGGACATCTTTACAAATCTTATTAGAAAATGAATAATCCCTGTGCTCCCTTATGTGCTGGGGGAATTAAAAGGCATGTAAGACAATCAGACAGACAGGTAAGCTCGAGGTTATTCATTCGCTCATTTATCCAATAAATATTCAGTGAGCATTGATTGAATGCCCAACCCCCTCTCAGTGCTAGTGACTAAAAAAGAAAGAAAGAAAAATAAATGGTCGTTGCCCTCCAAGTGCTCAGAGGCAAATAGTTAAAAATGGCGCCCGGCTCGGTGCTGCAGTGCACTGGGAGCTCCTAGCACGGGTCCTAGTTCTCATCCGTGGCCCGACGGCACTGCACGGTCATTATCTGACTTCTAGCACCTCTAGTTGTGTGCCTGTCCCCAGCTGGACCCTAGCGAGTAGGGACTGTGTTTTATTCATTTTCAGTCACCAGCTTCTTCAAAATGCCTGGTTCACTCAAAGAAGTCATTCCACAATGAGTGAATGAATGACACGGTAGGGTCCTCATCCTGTCTCTGCCAGTCATTATAAGATATCTCAAAAGATTGCAGAAACCACAACCTTGTACAAAGGCCACCAAAACCTTACACAAAACTTGTGCGAGGACATCTGCCCAGCAACTGCCTTGGGTTGCTGCCAACGTTGTTATTGATCTTTGTGGCCAAAGACAACTGTATCAAAAAACTCATTTTTTCCTTCAAAAACCCTTATCTTCTTTTAGCTCCATGAATATTCCCATCATAATGTCACTGCAATGCTTTCCCCAAATAAATATAATTTAATTTTAGAGTCTCTTTCTCCGTCTGTTATTTAGGTTTCGACATATTTTGGTGTCATAAGTGGGACTGGAGCTAGCTCACCCCAGGCAGATTGGTGAGCCCGGAAGTGGAGTGAGGTCCCACCGGTGCCCTCCTCAGCCCTGCACCCCACAGCCCCCCTCTTCTGCCCCAGTGATCACCTTGCAGATTCCTGGACTCCTTCTTTTTGGTGAGGGATTTTTTTTTTTTTTTTAATTCATGATCTGTTTTGGTCATAAGGCTGCCTTAAATAAAAGACCTTACATCCCTCCTGGGACTATAAAAGTCTTTTCTGGCAAGCCCTTCCTGCATAAAGACCAGTGTCCTTCCAGTTTGAGCACTCTGGTTTCTACAAAATTTGCATTCTGTCTGTGGGGTTTGTCTTTTCTGGTAGATTTAGTTTAGGTTCTTTCTGCACGCCTGGTTTAATGTTTTGTTTGGTCTGCATGCCTGGCTTAAAATTTTTGTGAGCACTCTTATTTTGTTCCATTTTTATTTACACATGTCTGTAAATAATTTTGGGTCTTTTACTTTTTTTTTCCTCCCAGCTCATTTCTGAAAAATCTTCAGAAAGCAAAAAATAAGCATTCAAAATCGTGGGTGCAGGATAGCCAACTGAAAGCTGATGTGAGTGTTCTAAAGATTATACAAAATTTATAAAGTTCGGGTGGTCCTGATGTGACGTGGTCAGTCATGATTCTGGTTGTTAAAATGCCGTATGTATAGAAATAACTAAATTTCCTTGTCAATTGTGAACGCACATCAGATTTTTAACCATGGCTAATCTAAATTTTTGTCACCCATAGTTATTGTTTTGTTTTGGTTTTTTTTTAATTTTTTTTTTTATGGAACGCTTCACGAATTTGCGTGTCATCCTTGCACAGGGGCCATGCTAATCTTCTCTGTATCGTTCCAATTTTAGTATATGTGCTGCCGAAGCGAGCACCATAGTTATTGTTTTGATGTTTCTCTAAAAGCATTTACAATCAGCTATAGTCAAAAATTACTTTTCATGGAAAAGTCTCTAACAAGTACTTTTAAATATCAGTTTCTAAAAATAACTTTAAGATCAGTGAACTAAATAAAAATTTCCAAACTCCAATAAAAAAATTGGTAGGTTCATAAAACTGCTAATCAAGATCGAACAGAATGAAAATTAATTACATAAAATTGCATAACTGAAAAAGATAATTTTTTTGACTTTTATTTGAAACACTGTTGGTTCTCTACTTAAATGTGTTGTTTTCCAGATTTAAGGAAACTTTTTCGCTTAAGCTATGTATAGTTTACAGTAATTTGGTAAAGTATACTTTTATAAATAAAAGTGTAAACATTTTACATTTTTTCCCTACTGATCCCTCCAAAATTCAGAAACTATTCATGGTATTTTTATTTTTTACAATAATATAGTTGTTTTCCTAAGTTCAAAAATGAATCTGCTGTCCTTATAACAGGATGCAATTGAAAACATTAGTTATAATGCCAAAGTCTTAACTGGGATGCCATATTTAATTGTTTGTAGGCACTGCAGGAAATATCTAAAGTCTGCCTTGGTTTGGCTTCCTAACCTCAACACATGTTTAAATCTGACATTCCTAAGCGATCAAATGCTATTCTCGCTGCACTTACGTAAATGATCAGACCAGAATTGATGAAACTGAATTTATTTTACAAACAATTTTGTCTTATTCTGATTATCTTTGGTAAAAATAAAAAATACTACAGAAAAAAAAAGTTATGTTTCAAAAAATAAAGCTATAATACACCTGTGATTGGATTGTTGTCTTGTGGATTATTTTTGAGTTTTTATTATTTACCTATTGACTGGGTTGAGCCCTGTATTCTTCTAGGTTCTTCAACCCAACTTTCTTCCACGGAATTACTAAAAAGTTGGAACTTCTCTGTTCCTGAAGCCATATAACCTGAAACTAAATAAGTTTTAAGAGATAAGTCTCATGCTGTGGATAGCATTTCCCAAGGTGACAAAACAAGACTCCCCACCATAGTGACTCTCATCCCTCTTAATTTTTCCTTGCTTATTACCCTACCTCTTTCGCTTGGCAGGTAAAGGCGGAATTGAAGTTCCACAGTCATAGCTACTGTGAGTAACTTGACAGAGCCTGACCTTAAAAAAATCATTTAGTCCACTTAGCAGGTAACTTTAACAACATCCCTAATACAACTGGTGCTCACTCCCTGCTTTAATTCAACCCCATCATGGGAGCTACATGATAAAATGACTCTATAGTATCTATTGATTAAATAAGAAAATGTCTGTGCTAGCGCTAATATTATGTACTATACCTGGACAAATTCCTCTGGGAATGCTGAGACCCAAATACACAAAATAAAAAATGGGCCACGTGGTTACGACAGGTCTCGTCTAATTCTCCGTGGTCACGCAACCTATTCGGTGGGTTACTTTAAGCCTAGATTCATGGCTCAAAACCAAGCTAAGGTTATCGTATTACTAGTAATTTTACTTTTTCTTTTCTTTTTTTTTTTTAATTTTGTACCCATTGCTTGTTAAATTTCTACAGCAATACAAATCCCGACAAAACAATGCTGGCCCAGCACTTTGAGATGCTCGTCAATGCCCATGGAACAGACAAAATTAAACTTCACAATGGACTGCAGGTAGACTTAGCCAAAGAGTCACTCCCTCATTGCTCAAATGTGGCTAAAGCTTTTGGCACTGACTCCTACTTGCCAATTACTCCCTCTGGTGTGGGACCAGACCAACCTGGGACAGGTCCGTTCTGGCACAAAGGAATAATCAAAACCTATTTACAGGATGATTGATCAATGATGCTTTTGGAGAAAGATCTTGATCAAAAGGGGGAAATGTAAAAGTTGTCAAAATTAAAATGAAGTCGTTTGTGTCAAAACCCTGACAAATAGAGCCAGGGAAGGCCATAAAGAAAAAGTTCTTATGCATATATATCCCATAATAAGAACTATCACAAAAGACTCTTTAAGAAACACAACCTTGCCAAAGGCCACCACAACCTTATACAAAATAGCACTTCCGTGAGGACATCTGTCCAGCAACTGCCTGTCCAACCTTGGACTGGTGCCACCCTTGTTATTGATCTTTGTGGCCAAGACAATTATTTCAAAATAACTTATATAATTCTCCTCATTTTTCCTTTCCAAACCCTGTCTTCCTTTACCTCCGTAAATATACCCACCCACCATATTCTCACTGCAGTGCTCTTACTCCTGAATAAATATCATTTCACTTTAGAGAGTCTCTCTGTCTCTGTATTTGTTATTTAAATTTTTAAAATACTACATGGGGTCCTGTATGTCTGACTTCTTTCATTTAGTGTAACATTTACGAGGTACATCATTTTGTAGCATGTGTCAGTACTTCTTTCATTTTTACGGCTGAATAATATTCCATTGCATGTATATATCTTATTTTATTTATCCATTCATCAGCTCATGGACATCTGGCTTTTTTCCACCTTTTGGCCATTATGAATAATGCTGCTCTGAACACTGGAGTGCAGGTTTTTGTGTGAACATACGGTTTTGATTCTTGGGTATATACCTAGGAATGGAATTGCTGGGCCATATGGCAGTTCTCTGTTAACTTTTTTTGGAATGGTCAGATTGTTTTCCACAGTGACTGTACTATTTTACTTTCTCACTAGCAATACTTAAGGGTTCCAACTCCTCCACATCCTCGCCAATGCCTGGTATCGTCTACGTTTTTATTCTAGCCATCCTAGTTGGTGTGAAGTGGTTTCTCGTTGTGAGTTTGACTGGCACCATTACCCTGATAGATATGTTGAGTATCTTTTCATTTGTTTATTGGTAGTGTAGACTCTTATTAATCTGTTAATTCATTCATGCATTTGAGTCCAAGCTCTGTCGGTTTTGTGACCTTGGACAAGTTACTTTGCTTCTCTGAACTCAGTTTTCTCATCTATAAAGTGGGAACAATAATCTGTCTCATGGGATTGTTGAAAGGACCAGAATGAATATACACAAAGCTCTTGGCAGAAATTAAGAATTCAGTAAAGACAGAAGAGATGTGAATCACTACGACGGGGAAGTCAAATGATGCTTCAGTTGGGTCTTGGGAGAAAAGTGGTAATTGAATAGGTAGAGGACAGGAAAGAGATTCCACCCAGGATGCGCGTGAGCACAGGGAGGAAGCCACAGTGCAGTGGGATGTATAAAGGGAGTGTGAGTTGTGCACCCATCCGGCTGGGGCGGCAGAGGTCTCCTTCAGCAGGACCAATGGCAGAGAAGGGACCGGAAGGAAAAACAGGCTCCGGCACAGAGGGCAACGGGGTCGGGGTGAGGAGCGTGTGCCTCGCTGGACTCCACCATGCGCCAAGCTGCCGTAGTCTGGAACTGGGTAAAAGTCAATATTGCCACCTGCTCAGGACCACAGCAGTGTTGCCAGCATTGGTACCGCTTGATGTCCCTGATGCTGCTGGCACCCCTATCCCGCAGGGAGTAACAGGGTTTTAGAAGCTCTGAGCCAGAACTGGGGCAAAGGCCAAATATATATATTTCTTACTGTGTCACAATGTCCTGTTTGTTTGACCCAACCATCAACTGCTGCTGGAAGGATCTGGTATCACACTTCAGTGTGGACTCAGCCCGTGAGCCCCCGTTATTCCTCACCCCGAGCACTTCTTCTGAAAGGTGCTCATTCCTGTTAAAGAAATCACAGGCCACTGATCAGAATGGGCTTCCCCAGACCCTGATGAAAACTGGTGCAAGGAAGGCGTCAACAATAAACAGGGTAGTGCATTAAAAAAGACAATTCATTAAAGCGCAAAGACCCAGTGTGGCCTCCTTCCTCCCTGGCTTGTTCACGAACACCCTGATCCACGAGCGCTCATTGCCGTGCTGGGTCTGCCCGGAGGGAGGAATCGGGTGAATCCAGCAGACCCCACCTGGGACCTGTCACTGTGGTTGCTCCAAGGTCTCATTCTGGAATCGACACCACAGATGCACCATACGCACACGGCACCAGCAACAAGAAGCGGAAAGCGCAGTTCGTTCCTGTGCCCACTTAGGTTTTTCCGAGTTCAAAGGGGGCAAGGCTGACCTGAAATGACCCATCTGGTCTGCCCTTTATGAAGTTAACAAAGAGTCACAAGGTGGGACCTGGGGTAGGGAAATACATACACACCCAGCCATTGTTCCCTGGCCAGCATTGCTATGACTGCTCACCGCTCAGGAGTCACGTGGCCGATGGCCGTAGATTCTGAGCTTTCTTCACTGTCCCACAGACAACATCCCCCCTGTGAAACCCAGGGTGGTCTGAGGTGTCGTGCAGGCCTGTATTCCGGGGGACTGGCTGACCCACCCAGACCAGTGGCCCACACCAAGGAACTAACCCAACTGGTCTTGCCACCCCCACCCCCACTGACTCAGCCAAGGAGACAATTTCTACACCCCTGTGTTTCTGCCCCAAACCCAGCCAATCAGCCGACCCAATTGCCTAGCCCTTTGCCCACTAAACTACCTTTGGAAATCCTTTCTGCCAAACTCTTGGGGAGAGGGATTCGAGAACTTCCTCCCATCTCTTCACATGGCGCCTGGGATGTTAAACTCTTTCTCTGCTGTGACCCTGCTGTCCCAGTGCACTGGCTTCCCCTGGAGCAGCGTGCAGGGAACCTGTGAGGTGGTGACAGGAGCAGGTAACAGCAAATCTGGCACGAAGTGGCGAAACATGACTTCCCTTAGGTCCTCCGGGCCCGTCTGCTGGGCTGACGGTCAAGGTTGGAAGTCCGGCTCTCCAAAGCGAGTCTCCCTCATGCAGGAGAAGAAGGTGAGGCTAGAACGCCTGATGCCCTGATGGTAACGGGATCTTGGCCTTGGGGACACGGACGGGGTGGGGCTGAACAAAGTCCTCGGGGACTGCTGAACTGCGAACTTAACTCCAAGTCAGGGTCCCAAGCTCACTGAGCCTGCGTCCAGCTCTGTGCACATGGGAACCTGCTTATTTCTTGCATTCGGTTTATCCTTGCCCAGAGGGGCCTCCTCCACTGAGCCTTAGAATGCCCAGAAACACGCCCAGGAGGAGCCGCTCCGAGGGAGAGGGGCAGCTGTGGGACCAGGCCCTGAGAACACGCCAGCCCTGTGGGGAGGGTGCTGAGCCCAGGTGCCCGCTGCAATCTTTCTGCGCAGGTCAGAGCATCCCGACAGCCACTACGACGCAGCCGCTGGGGTCACCAGGCTGCGTGAGCTCCGTCAGGGTCCCCTTCTGAGCATGACATTATTGACCTGGGTGGGAAGGCCACGCGGGCCCCACAGTCGTCAGCTCGGTCGGCAGTTCCTCCAGGGAGCATGAGCACAGCCTTCCCCCACCTCCACCCCCACCCCCACCCCCATATCCCTGGGGCTTTTGGGGAGCTGGGCCTGAGAAGCCCCTGCTCTGCCCACACTGTTCACGCTGCCAGTGGCCAAGCTGGAGCCTCCGCGGTTTTCAGTCCAACTGTCGACAGCTGCGCAGGTTCCAGAGCACCTGGCCCTCGTCACCCTCGTTCTCCGCATTATTTATGCAAACGGGCCGGGACTATTTATAGCTCCTCTGAAAGGCAGCCGCCGCTCAGTTCCCGGGAAAGTGGAGCACGGAGGCATTACGGAGTATTTTCAAAACAAAAAAGTCCTCACAGACTCATGCGGTTGCTGTCCCGAGGTGTCTTCCAAAAATAGGCCTCCCGGAGGGCTCCATGGTGCCACCGCCACCCCCCCCCTCCCCGGGGTCTGCACCTGCTGGGACAGCGTCCTGCCGCTCCACAGTGGTCAGCCCGGTTCTCCAGCCCCGCCGAGCCCAGACGTCCTGATGCTCTGCCGTCCGGAGACGTCCGTCTGACGGAGACAGATGGAGCCGAGGGAAGTAAGTGACAAATAAATGTCCCTTCTGGCGCGAGGAGCCAGCGATTCTGGCACTCTGCGGCTCTGGGACCACCAAACCCCATTTTAAATCCTGCTTCTGTAGTGTTTTGAGTCCCCTGGGAAGAAGCCCAGACGCTCACGAATTTGTCGGATGTGCCACCAGGACCCCGCGGGCCCAAACGGGTCCTCAGGCAAGAGCCGGGGAGCCCGGGCAAGCCTGCGGCTGGGGCAGGCGTGGCTGGCGGGGCAGACACGTGCGCGGGACGCTAGAGAGGAGGCAGTGGAGGGTGACCCGCCGGGGACGCTGGGGCAACAGAGCTGAGCGCGGGCTCCGGGCCGCCGACGCAAGCTCGCATCCCAGCTGCACCACTGTACCCGCTGGCATGCGATCTCAGACAAATGGCACGCTCCCGGAGCCTGTGTCCTTATCCCGCGCACATCGCGTGTTGTGTTGCGCCCAGCACGGGGGAAGCGTGTGCCATGGGTTAGCAGCTATTAGGAAGGTTACAGATGAGGAAATCGGGGTGTAGAGTCTTCGAGAAACTTGTCCAAGGCCACACAGTGCCAGGACCGAAACCGAGCCTCCTGGCTTACAGTCTGGGCTCTGTGTTTTATTATTATTTGTGCACGTGTGTGTGTGTGTGTGTGTGTGTGTGTGGCCCCAGGCATCTCCTGGAGGAGAGCTAAACAGGGCAGGTGGGCGAGAGTCGGAGGCATGGTGAGCGCCCAGGCACTGAAGCAATGAGAAAATTGCGTAAAGGAGCAAGAGCCCACAAGGGCCCTCACAGCTCAGGCGACATTCCGCTCAGCCAGGGACTCTCACCTCTTCCTGTCCTGGTGGAAGCCAGTCCCCAGCGTGGCCAGTCTGAGGCCGGCAGGACAGAAGAAGGGGGTACCCTTGACCGCAAGGAAAGGAAGGAGCCGCTTGCCAGGCAGCTCCGGGCAGGGGCCTCGGGCGAGACCCCTGCGCTCGAGGAGCTGACAAGCTAGAGAGGCAGGGAAGCCCCAACGGGAAACAATGAACGAATAATGACACGAAAAGACAAACACTGTGTGATGCCACTTCTGTGTGGTACTGAGGATAGCCGAGCTCATAGACACAGAAAGGAGAGTGGCGGTCACCAGGGGCTGGAGCGGGGAGAATGGGGCGTTCGTGCTGAATGGGGACAGAATGTCAGCGTGGGAGGATGGACGGGCTCTGGCCACGCATGGCGGTGTCGGTGCTGCCTGTGACTGTGCTGAACGCCACTGAAATGTACACGGAAAGACGGCTGAGATGGTGAATGCCCTGTTACATGTGTTTCGCCACGATAAAATCACAGGCAGAACTGCGCGAGACAGACTGTGGACCCAGGGGTATGGGACGGACCGACTCCGCTCAAACTAACTTAAGCACCGAAGGGGTATTTTTGGCAATAGAGTAGTAGCTCACAGGACTCAAAACTGAACAAGTCAAAGAAAGGAGGAAGTAGGGAACCGAGGACATTCCAAATGGTGACTTAAACAAAGCCTTCTCCGTAATTTTCCCTCTCCCTGTGTGTCGTCTCCATTCTCATTTAGTGTGGACTGGCCGTGCTGTCCCCACAAGTGGGAGACACAGCAACTCACCGCGGGCCAGTGGTGGCCAGGAGGCTGAGAGGCCGCGACTGTTTGCTCCTGCTGGAGCTACACGACTGGGGTCGGGAGATGTTCCTTAAGGACGGTGGCTTCCGGCAAACAGCCGGCGGTGGCAGCTGCAAGCCGATGGTTTGCTGGGAGTGCCCTGGAATCGCACCTGCAAGGGACAAAGGCAGGCAGGACTGGGCAGGAAAGAAGCTGACCTGCAATGTGGCCACACGTGGGGCCTCAGCGACAGGGAGCTTTGGAGCCGAGAGCTGTCCCCAGCTGAGAAAAGGGGGCTGGACCTCTGAGTCCCATCAGCCAGTCATTGTTATGTGCCATTTGCCTATGAGAAGGTCTAACCTTGGGTGAGGCCAAGGGTACACCCAGGAGGGGCACAGCTGCAAGCCGTCAGCAGCTGGTATTCCTAGAACACGGGGAACGTGTCCGCTGTCCTAAAGAGGCAATGGGGCCGTGCACCGAAGCCACAGGCCTGTCCACTCTTTGCACTGCTCACATCCACTTAGTTCTTATGATTAAGTTTGTCCCTTATGGAAACAGCTGCTCCAGGACTTTGGTTGATCTTATTTCAAGGGAAATTTACAAAAGTCTTCACCCCCTCCTCCTCAACCCATCCTAGATCCAAACCCCCTTGGCTGGGGCCTATTGGGGTGACCTAGACCCTCATCCTTGAGGGGTCTGAGACCCTGTTACCACGCCCTTCTCAGGCCACCATGGCTGTACCTGTCCATTTACCATTAACACTGGCTATGGAAGCAGCAAGAGCTGTGCCAGGAGCTCACCTGGCCATGTTCTTCCCTGCTTTCTCACGCAGCATCCGTCCTTCCCCCGATGACCGGGATCAGTGATTCCTATCTGGCTGGTGACTCTTGCCCTTGTCCACAGAGCCTGACGTCATGGAGACTGGAGGCCCAAGCTCCCAGAGTGGGCCACCGAAGTATTTGTAAGCGGCACCACTCCTACTCAGCCGCGTGGGGACGCGTCACCATAGAATAGTTACTGATTTGGGTTGATTAAGCTTCCCGGAGGATGACAGTCCATCCTCACTGGGTGTCATCTACTAGCAGCCTCTTTAGGGGACAGCCTACTGCTCTCCCAGGCTGGCAGCTCCGGGGTGGTACGGTTTATAACAGGACCGGTGGATTCTGTGTGCCCGTAGCCACACTTCCTTTTCTGCAAGGTGAGTCCCTTGGGCAGCTGTAATGTTTATAGGCTTCTTCGTAGATGGATGAAGTAAACTCTGTAAGTGCTCAGATACCGGCCAAGACCCTGCGCACAGGAAAGGCAGACCCGTGCTGAGGACGGGTGCCATTCGAGTCCAGTCAAGGGTGGTCTGTGTCAGGGGCTCGGTGGCCATCTCTGCTGCAGGCAGGTTGGAAATTGGTAGCAGAAATAGCTAGTTGAGACTTGGGGAGTGGGAGCTCTTGCTGCAGGGCCCACGTGTAGCCCCGTCTCTGCCATGGTGGCCACCCTGCTCACAGTCCTCTTGTCCCGGCGCCGGAGTGGTTCATGTGAATTTGCTGGGTCATCCTGTCTCTTACTGTTTAGCGCCTCTTCTGTAGTCGACGCTCTTTGGTGACCATTATCATGAAACAGACTCCCCTGGCTCCACCCATACCTCCTTGTCCCTTCCCGATCCTTCTCCTTGCGGGCCCTGCACAGCCAGCTCCGCCTCCTACAACTGCTCCCGAGTTCTTGTGTGTTTTAACTGGGGCCTCTTCTGTCTCCAGGATCTCCACCCCCTGGAAGAATTTCCCTTCACTCTGTTCCAAGGCCACTCCCGAACAGTGTGGCTGCCATCTGTCCTCAGCATGCACCGACGCAAGCTGACCCATCCATGAACCAAGCTCAGCCCTTTCCTCTCCAGTGGCCCTAAGGGAACCTCCCCCACAGCCATCGCTGTGAGCTGGAGAGGCCAGTGCAAAAGCCATGGGTGACGTGGGGTTTGGGCTGCCTGTCCTCACAACCTGCTTGTTCCTCTGGCCCTATTTTGCTTCGTCCCAGACGTACCATTTCTACCTTATGATGAATTTCTGCTGGGCCACCTGACCTCGTGATTTGGTGACTCTGACAGAATCCAGTTCAGGATGGGCAATTCTGGCCATGGGGTCACTTGGTGTGCGTGGTCAGATGCTCCATTTACCGGACCAAATAGCTTGCTTGACATTGTTCTTTCCAAACAGTGTGGTGTCCTACACAGGTGGCAGGGCCTTGCTCCAGACTCCTAGAGGGCTACTTGGGATTCTCCTACTGAGGCTGGCCATGCGCTCCACAATACTCCTTTCCCCGCCACAGGTACCTTTAGTAACTTAATCACATGGCCCAACTGGCAGAGTTGTATGCACGGCCACCTGGGCGTGCTGCAGAGCCCTTCTCTGCTCTGGGTCCCGCTCAGATCTTGTAGTCTTCCGTGTCACCCAGTAGCTGGGTCAGAGCATTTTCCCAAGTGTGGAACATGCTGCTTCCAGAACCCAGAGAGGCCTACCGGGCCTTGTGCTTTCCGAATAGTTGTAGATTTGAGACATAATGATTTGTTCATCTGGTCTAATAAACATTATGCCATCAATATAGCAGACTAACGTGATATTCTGTGAACTGTCCAGATAGTCTAGGTCTCTTGGGACTGCATTATGACAGACGCAAGGAAAGTCACCATAACCCTGGGCAATGCCACCAACGTACACTGTTGCCTTCCCATGTGATTACGAACTGTTTCTGATCCTTCTCCCTGACAGAGCTGGACAAGAACTCACTGAGCAGATCAGTGGCCACGTAGTATGTGCTAGAGGTTAATCTGCTTTAGCAAAAATACCACACCCAACACGGCAGCTGCACTTGGTTAGGTTTGCAGTCATCCACTGTCACCAGCCGTGACTCACTGGTGTTTGGCCTTCTCCACGGAATGTGGTATTGTTTTTCACTTACTGTCTTGGCACGGGGAGGGAGTGGTTTAGAAGTTTCTACTTAGCCTTTCCTACTTTAATACCTTTAACCCTGCAGGTCAAAGACCGAGCTGAAGGTTGGCAGAACCTTCTACCAAGCATGCCCACTTCAGTTATTCATTTAGGGATCAGGAAAATGACTTCCCAGTACACTCCCTGTGAGCCATACCTGGGCCAGGCCCAGATATCAGTGCCAGTCCAGACCTTGTACCCAACATCCTCGAAAAGGCTGGTGACCCTTTCCCCCGTGCACAGCTGCCTGAGTGAATGGCAATACGTCTCACTGAGGGAAGGCCTAGTGGGATGATTAATTTTATATGTCAACATGGCTCAGCTAGACCATGGTGCCCGGATGTTTGGTCAAACACCAGTCCAGATGTCACTGTGAGGGCATTTTCTAGGTGTGATTAGCGTTTAAATTAGTAGACTTCAAGTGAAGCAGATTGCCCTCTGTATGTGCGTGGGCCTCATCCAATCAGTTGAAGGCCTTAAGAGCAAATACTAACGTTCCCCAAAGAAGAAAGTCTCCTCTAGACTGTAAACATAGAAACCCTGCCTGAGATTTTAGCTGCTGCCCTGGGGGATTCTGCGACATCAGCTCTTGCCTGGGTTTTCAGGCTGTTGGCCGGTTTGGTGGATTTCAGACTTGTCAACCACCATAATCACGTGAGCCAATTCCTTAAAATCTCTCTAAATATATATATAGAAATATAAATATGTATATAAGTGTGTATATATATATAGTGTGTGTGCATATATATATATATAAAATATATATACACTAATTTCCCACTTATATTAGTCAGGGTTCTTCAGAGGAACAGAACCTATAATATGTTTATACACGTAAGTATCTGTAGTCACGCACCACATAATGTTTTGGTCAACAGCAGATCCATATACAGTGGTCTCATAAGATTATACAGGCACTGAAAAATTCCTATCACCTAGTGACATCGTAGCCATTATAATGTTGGAGCACAGTTACTTTTTCAAAAAAAATTAATTTGGCATAACCTAAGTTGGTTCTGTGTAATATCTGTGACTGGTTCTGTGTCTCTGACTAGAACATCTGAGAAATTACTGTTTCCTCACTGCATTGTGGCAGGTCCTTCCTCACAGGACTTGGTGGGGTTCCAGGTCTGAGAACTGGCTCAGGTTCAAAACCCAGGCAAGGAATTTTGACTTTATTTGGGACAGCTGCCCTCAGCCTTGCGATCACCCTTCCTTACTCTCACTGGACTTTATACATTTCAAAGTCCATGTTGGGCGCCCGCCATCTTTCCTCTCGGATCAGGGTGTGTTATTAAGCGTCTCCGGCTCTCTGCAGACCAGCTTCCTGCTGTCACTCAGCCTCGTGCGTCATGTGACAACTGTGCCCAGCTGGCATCTGATGTTTAATTATCACCCTCTGGCTTCTATTGTTTCCAAATCATTTCACTTCTGCTGTCGTGTGCCCTGGGGGCAAAGGACAGCGGCATGCTGGGTCCCCACCCCGACCCCGTCTGGCTCAGGTCAGCCTGTGTCCTCTGCGCCCGCCCTCAGAGCCAGCCTCACGTCCTTGGCTTTGGTCCATTCTGGAATGCCCGCTTGTCTGAGCTTTCTCACGCTTTCCTCCACCATCTGCCTCGGAAGTTATGGTATTTCTTTTCACTTAATGTGAGCTGTCGCTTTTCCCAAGATCCAGAAGCCCGCTAGCAGCGTGCTCTCCCGGCTCCTGCAGGCGCGTGTGAGCCAGACTCTGCGGGTCCGTGGTCCCTCCCTTCCCTTTGCAGGGAGCTGCCCGGGGATTTGACTCCTGTAATTTGCCAGGATGGGAGGTGGCGTAGACCACGAAGGAGGCAAGCCGTGTCTTATAAAATGCCATCCTCACCTGAGGCCCCTGCACCGTCTTGGGCCAAGAGGTAGAGCCACCTTCTCTCAAGGGGAAATGGGCCAGTTCTGCAGGGCCAGCTAGTTCGGCAGAACTGAGGACCCAAGGTTCTCAAGCGCATACACCCAGGTACCACCATCCTAAGATGCAGGCTTCTATCCCTTCCCCATTAAGGCCTTGGCTTTGGCACAGAAGACCTGCTGGGGCCGGGAATCCCACCATCCCCGAAGCTCCTCTACTCTTAGCATTGAGTCCTGAGCCTGGCCTTCTCTCTGCCCTCCAGCTGTAAGAGATTGCAGTTTCCTTACATGCTGCAAAGAAAATCTGGCTTTTAGCATTGCCTTGAGTTCGTGGTTAGTCACCCTCTTGTCATCTCTCACCAATGAATAAAGGTCACTCGGCAGCAATGACCCAGTTCCACAGTCCTTATTGCTACCACCTCCTTCCTCCTCTCAAGCACCAGAGATACTGCACCGGTCCATGCGACCCTCCCGCTGGGAACCCAACCCCATCTACCACCGGTGAAAGTTATACGGCAGTACCCCTACAGCCACCCACATGGGCCGACTGGTCAGCAAGTGATCCAGCTCCAACATCCCCCTAAAATGACTCTCAATTTTAGAGTCTACTTACTAGGACCACATCTGACACTAGGAAATAGCCCTAGACTAGGTTCTCTGGGAATGGACTCAGAGCCAGACTCCATGCTGAAGATTTCCCGCAGGTGCTCTCGCAGATATACCTGGGGTAGTGGAGACGGCAGGACTGGGTGGAGGGAGACGGTGTCACCCTGCGGTTGCATCCACACCCTCAGATGATCCTTTAGGGAGGGAGTTCTGCATCAGCCAGTCATGATCGATGAGGGAACGGATGAAGGCCAACAGGAAGGTCGCAGGGGCAACGTGTTCGATCAGCAGACGGGGAACCAGAGGGAGTTGAACCTGTGGGCCAAGGTGTCTATTGGGGCCCAAGGTGTCACCAAGTAGGCTTCCCCTGGGGACTTGTAATTGGTGGGTGTGGAGCAAACAGGCTTGGGTCCCCTGGAGTCATGCTGTGGCGGAGAGGGGGTTGTCGTGGCATGTCTGTGCAGCCCACGTGGGGTGCGGGGGTCCGTGGGCAAGTCAAGTAGGTTGTATCCGGCTGTCCCGTAGGGAGGTGGTCACCAGGAGGCGGTTGTAGGCAGGTGTCTGGGTGGACGACCCTGACGGCCTGGGAGGAGGTGGAGAACTGGAAACTGTGTCGGGGTGGCTAATCCTTGTGTCTGGTATGAGCAAGTCCAACTTGTATCCAGAACGGACGCTGAGGCAGCAGAAACTTACAGGAACTCTCCACGTAGCCCAGATGGATTCGGACAAGTAGGAATAAGCCAAAGATTGGAAATCCAAATGTCTGCAGGAGCTGACCAGGCAACATAGATAAGTACAGCAGGCTGAGTTTTATTTTACCCTTTCCACCCAAACACTCATTGCATATAAAATATGCCCAGCCACTGCCAGCCGATATGAAGGCTCTGAGCAAATTAGAGGGTGACGTCCCCTCTGGGCTGATGCAGCCCTGAGTCGAGGGCGTGGTAAGCCAAGTAGAAACTGTGTATCAGCCCCGGCTTGTGCCCTTTGCGCGGGACATCATAATGGAGTGCGTGAACAGCCATTAGGTAAACCTATGTTCTGCTCTATTTTTCATACAGATGGCCCTTTCTACCTTGTATCCACAGCAGCAGGAGTGGCAGGAAAATGGCAGCTGACATTCAGCCAGCCTCAGTGCCGGCGTGATGACAGGGGCGGGTGGAGGTGGGGAGGCGGCTGGAGGCCAGCTGGCAATGACAAGCTCCGTTGTACCCTGTGGAACGTGGGCTTTGTGCTGCTTTGTCCTGTGGCTTTTCATGATGTCAAAAATCTGAATTTTTAATGTGACATCTCCTGCTTTTTGTTTGCTCAGTTTAAAAAAAAAAAAAAAAAACATGGTTCAGTCCAAAGCAAACATATCAACTGGCTGTTGTTTTCTCTGCCGGCCATGTGCAAGCTGTCAATGAAACAGGACAGCCCCTGGGTGCTGCACGCAGGGCCCGCGCTCGCAAGAAGCATCAGAGTCTGCATCGCGGCTCGGCAGGGAAGTCCTTTCGGTTTGGAATTGGAGCTGGAAGTTTTTTTCTTCAGCTCAAGATCAAATAAGTGGGAAAAAATCAAATAAGATAAAGCTGCTGCAGAACAGAGTGTTCACAGCAGAGACACAGAGCGCCGAGTGCCCAGAATTGGAGGAACGCTCTTCCCCGGCAATGAGTGAAACCTGACAGACGTGTGTGTGTCTTAGAGCAAAGGAAAACCTTTTGGGAATAAAACCATGAGGACTCTTTTATTTTTAAAAATCTGAACCTCAAATCCAAGAAGTCTCAACGATTATTAGTAAAGGTCCTCCAGTAAGCAGATTGCACCGACTCCCCCTTTCATTTTCTAACAATCAGAATGAAAGGAATGGGAAATTGACGCGTTCACTTGTCTCTGGACAGGAGTATAGTGTGTCTTTGCCCTAGGACTCAAAAACCAGAGATTTGGAAACGCAGTTAATGAGTTCTTTATTGCAAACAACAGAAACCAAGTTTGGCTGCCTTAAGCAAGAAGGGGATTTATTGGAAATACATATAATAGGGGAACACAGAATCCATGTGAGGCCAGACTTGGAAAATGGGTGGGAAAAGGAGATCTCTAGGGGGCCAGGAAGCCAGAACCACAGCTCAGGTGACAGATGGGAGCACACACTTGACTGCTTAAAGCATGATTCCTCATAAACAGCATATAGGCTTTATTTTTTCTCTTTTTAATCCAATTTGACAATCTTTATCTTTTTTATTAAAGTGTCTAGTATCTTTTTATGTATCAGTAATTACTGATACATCTGGGATTAAGTTTATTATATGGTAATTTTTTGTTTTACTTTGTAATGTTTCTTTTCCTCTACTCTCTTGTTTTCTTTTTGATTAGGTATTTTTATAATTCAAGCATACCTTTTTTTAATTAATACTATTCTTTTAGTGACTATCCTAAAATAAAGTATGCACCCTGAAATTATTAAAGTCTATCATAAGTTAGTAATTTTGCTGCCTCTTGGATAATGCAAAGACCGTGGTATATTTTAGCTATATTTATCCCTCTTCTTTCTTTCATGCTATATGTGTTTTTTTTCTTCTGCCTAAAGACTCCCTTGAAAATATACCTTTAGTGTAGGTTAGTTGGTAACAAATTGTCTCAGTATGTTTGTATATGTGAATGTGTTTCTGAAAATATCTTTTCTTCACCTTCATTTTTTAAAGATTAATTTCACTGGGCATAGAATTCTAGCTTGGAGGTATTTCTTTCAGCAATTTGAAGAATGATGTTGTCTTTTGCTTCCATTGTTTTTTGTGATAAATCTGCTGTCAGTCTTACTATTGCCTCTTTGAAGGAAGCGTTTTTTTGTTTTTTCTACGTGCTTTAAAAATTTTTGTCTTTTGTTCCTAGAAGTTTGAATATGTGCTGCCTGTGTATGGCTTTCTTTGTGTTATCCTACACAGGGTACATACAGCTTCTTGACTCTGCAGTTTGATGTTATTCATCAGTTTGAAAAACCCGTGGTCATTATCTCCTCAAATATTTTTATAGATCTGTTTCTTCTTCTTTAGCGACTGAATTTGTGCACATATTATGTACCATATAACCGTTGTGTTATTTTCTGTATTTTTAAAATCCACTTGTCTTTTCATACTCCTATCTGATTATTTCTTTTGGTTTGTCTTCCAGTTCACTATTTCTCTCTTCTGTTGTGTCTAATCTGCTATTAAACCTTTTCATTAAGTCCTTGATTTTATTTATTATAACTTTTAGTTATAAAATTTCCACTTTATCCTTTGTAGTTTGCATTCCTCTGGCCTAAGTTTTTTATCCTGTTTTTAAACTTTTTGAACACATAAGTCATAGTTATTTTAAAGCCTGATTCTTATCATTTCTATATCTGGATCTCCTGTGGGAATATTTCTGTGGTGTGATTTTTTTTTTTTTCCTCTTGGTTTCTTGTCTATTCTTATATTTTTACGTGCCTGGTCATGTTTAAGCAAATGTCCACATTTTGCATGAAAAATGTTGAGGTTCGGTATATTATTTCCCATTTACTTGTACTTGGGCAAGCAGTCAGGCTAGAGGCAGATGACTCTAAAACAAGTTGAGACTGAGTTGATTTGAAATTGAAGCAACAGTCATTATTCTCAGATGGGCCTTGTGGTCAGATGTGGTGGGTGATAGGCAGATGCAGAGGGGGCAGCAGATTCCAGCTCTTTCTTTATTTTCATGGCTCCATTTCCATCTTTTCTTCCCTACTGCTGAAGTTGCAGACCAAGAACGGCCCCGGTGCCCCACTAGAGGCTTGGCTGCAGACCTGCAGAACAGCACGTATGCAGAGGGGACAGCCTCCACGGGCTTCTCCACCAGCTCCCACCCATGCACCCTAAATGCTCCAAATTGTCCCTGTGCACTAGCATTTTAGCTGGGCTGGTTAGTGAATTTCCTCTGATTCTTTAGTTCTCTTTTCTGGTCCCTTACTTCCTCAGCTTCTCCCAGAATCATGCAAGGTCTTATTCCATAATGCTTAGTGGTTCTGCTTTCCTCATTGAACACCGACTGACACTGGGTAGCAAATATTCATCATCAGAGGAGTGTTCACCAGTCCATGTTTTCTTGCAAAGGCAGCAATCAAGTGCTTTACAGATACCGAGAAACAAAGATGCTCACAAGTAAATGAAGCTGTGTTACATTTTGTACTGAGATTCATGCAAAAGTATTGCCTTTCACACATCAAACAATGCAATGGAAAATTAGAGAAATTACCAAGTCCCTTTGAATGGTGCAAGCTATCTTGAAGCAGCGAGAGTATGATGGATGTGTTCAACCCACGGGTCTTTAAGTTAGTGACTACCGCGGTCAGAGAGGGCCAAGCCTCCTTCCCTATGTGTGCATGCCGCTTCTCACATCATGGGGTGGAGTCCAATTTTCCTCCGCTTGAATCTGAGCTTGACCAATAAAAGGCAGCAGAAGTATTGTTCTGGGATAGCTGAAGCTATTAATACATTATAGGAAGCCTACGGCTTTCTCCTGGGCCCTCTCAAATACTCACTCTTGGCTTACTCCTTCTGGGAACACAGCCACCATGCTGTGAGGAAGCCCAAGCCACCTGTGGAAGCCAAATGCAGTGCTCTGGTCAACAACCCCAGCTAAGCCGCACCTGGACAGCCTGCATCAGCTTCCAGGTGTGTGAGAGAGGCGTCTCGGATGTCCAGCCCGTCAGTCCTCCAGATGCTCGGCCCCCGCCAACATCTGACTGTAAGGACATGAGAGACCCAAGGGAGCTCCCTCCCCCCGAGGAGTCTAGTCCACCCACAGAACTGTGAGATACCGTCAAATGGCGATTGCTTTACACTGAGTTTTGGGGTAGTTTGCAACAATAGATAAGCAGAACAATGACATAGCTTCACTGGCAAAAGGTTTTCTTTCCTTATGACACAAGAGAATATGTGCATTTTCAATTATTGGCGTCTTATATTTGGTGAAATGAAGTAATAACGTTCTTATTTCAAAGGATTGCTTTGAGAATTAAATCTCTCCACTAATAAAATCTATCATTATTTTTAAAATTTCTGAGTGGCACTATTGATGTAACACAGATTTCCCCAGTGTTACTCTCTTGCCTTTTCACTCACTTTTTCTGCACCTCCCTGCTTCTCTGCTTCCCCTTATAATTCTAAGGCCCAATTCCATTTGTGTTTCTGTTCTTCTGTTTTCCTCCTCTTCCCTTCACTGTCCTTTTCCTTCTCTTGGTGAGAAGGAACTGTATCTCAGGCTCCAGCTGCCTGTTGTCTCCAGAATAAAGTCACATGTACTTCAAACACCTACAGTTGACCCGCTTAAGCACCCTCTTGTTCATGCAAGAACTTCTGCCTCCTCCTGGCACCCCAGGGAATTTTGAGGTGCACTTAGCTGAGGAGTGTGTTTCCATGTGCTTCCTCCTTTTGTGATCTGGTCCAATCACACTGGCACCGTCTGCACTGCCAGCCACCCTGTCCCTCCAGTAACGAGCCACCAGCCTGGTCCCTCAACCCTGGCTCCGGGGACACCTATCGGCTCCCTTTGCTCCAGCTCACAAGCACCTGGCTTGTCCCCCAGCCTGCCTGTGACAAGGCTGTAATTGTTTTCTGTACCTATATGGTTTCTCCTGCCACCGTGCCTCTGTTTATTTTTATGTTTATTTTTTTAAATAGACTTTATTTCTAAGAGCGGTTTTAGGTTCACAGCAAAATTGAACAGAAACTGCAGAGATTTCCCATATACCCCTCTCCCCCCACACAGATATCCCTTCCTCCCCTCCCGCTGCTACCGTCTCCCCGCCCCAGAGTGGTCCATTTGTTACAACTGATGAACCTGCGTTGACACATCATTATCACCCAAGACCATGGTTTACATGAGGGTTTTCACTCTTGGTGTTGTACGTCCTATGGGTTCTGACAAATGCACAGGGACACATGTCCCCCACCGTAGTGTCATACAGAGTAGCCGCACTGCCCTGAAAATCCTGTGTTGCACCCTGTCATCTCTCCATCCCCTAAACCCATGGACACCATCGATGTTTTTGCTGTCCCCATGGTTTTGTTTTTTCCAGAATGTCATAGTTGGAATCACAGGGTGTAGCTTTTTCAGACTGGCTTCTTTCACTCAGCGATATGTGTTTAAGATTCCTCCATGTCGTTTTTGTCTTGATAGCTCATTTCCTTTCAGCACCGAATATCTCACTCTATGGATGTACCACAGTTTATGCATTGAAGGGCTTCACGGTTGCTTCCAAGTTCTGGCAATTATGAAAAAAAGCTGCCATAAACATCTGTATACAGATTTTTGAGTGAATGTAAGTTTTCAACTCATTTAAGTAACTCCCAGGAGTGTGACTGCCATATCCTATGTTCAGTTTTGTAGTTTCTGCTGCTCCATGTCCTCACCGGCATTTGGTGTTGTCAGTGTTCTGGGGTGGGGGTAATTCAAAACAGTAACTACTTTGAGAAGGCCTTCCCATTTCTTGGACTCTTACAGAACAAACACATACAGACGTGACAAAAATTTTCTCTGTGCCTTAGAGGTGGAGGTATAGGTTATTCTGGGGTTGCGAGAGCATCAGGGTGACAGTCTGCCCTTGGTTCTGGTGTGCTCTTGGCTGAAGAATGACCAGACACACCAAAGCGTCAAATCCAGATGATTATCTTGGAAAAATCACCAGCAGGGTCAATGCAACAGAAAAACCCCAGGCAGGGAGCGGTTTCACACGAGCAGCTTTTTATTGTGGAACAAAACAGCTCTGTCTCTGGAGGTGGAGAGAGACAGACCCACTCACTCACTGACTCCCCCCACTCTCTCCCTGACTTCTCAGACTGTTTCCTTTTATTAGCCCAGTCTGGGGGCGTGCTTTCGGAGGTGTGGGGTGTTATCAGTTGATCAACAGGTAGCCTCCAAATTCCATCTGCATATATAGGCTCCCTTTCCAAAAGCCCACCTGGGGTGGGGGGTGGTGAACCACAATGTAGATTCAAGCTAATGACATAATAATTACCCTTAGGTTACTCTAGGTCACTTTCTAAATCCTATCATGCCTGGGCTGGGAGATTCCCAGATTGATAAAGCGTGTCCTCCTTCCCCAGGTGTCGCAGCTGCTCGGGATAGGATTAAGGTTGAGGCGGCACCAAAATGGAGTGCCCGCCCTTACCTTCCTTCCCAGGTGGAGCAATTGCTCGAGACAGCACCAAAGCAGGGCACCCTTGTCCCTAGAAGGGCCGGAGATCCTAGCTGTCCGCCTAACGAGAGTACAGAGGATAGCAGCACACTTTGCAAGGATCCACTCAGATGCAGAAATGCCTAACTTTGCAGGAATTTTGACCTAACCTAAAGCCAACCCTGGAGTAGGAGACAAAGGTGGCGATTACACACCTTTGGACATATCTGATGTACCGGGAGGGAAGTCCCCTGACTCCATGGGACAGAAACTCATGGGGCTTTTCTTCACACGGCAGCCACTGCTGCTTGGTAAGAGAGCATGCTGGTAGAGTGACTGCACGGCCAGCTGTCACCTGAGGACCTGGACTCTTACATGGAACGTCCCACAGAGCCGCAGATTCATCCTCACGCACCTGAGGTTGTCTGTCACCACACGTAGAACTAACACTTCAAAAGGGGGAAGCAGCGGCTTCTCCCCTTGCCCCGGGCTGCGATCTCCTCGGAGATCAAGCTCCTCAGTGCTGACCACGGCGAGTGCTGGTCTCCTGTTTGCCCTTCTGTTCACTGGCTGTGCTTAAGGTGGGAGGATCCCTCAAGCCCAGGAGTTCAAGGCCAGCATGAGCAACATAGCAAGACTCCCTTCTCAAGGAAGGGAGGGAGGGAGGGGAGAAAGAGAGGAAAGAAAGAAAGAAAGGAAGGAGGGAAGGAAGGATTCTGTTAGTTGACTCAATTTGTCAAAAGGATTTGGTGGTGAGAAAAATGCATCCGTTTTGTTTTCTTTTTCTGAATGAGTCATATTGCACGAAGCATCTTCTGTTTCCCTTAAGCCTATTTTTAATCACCCCACCCCCACCTGCTCTGAGCTGCCAGGGAGAAGCGATTTTTTCCTGCCATTTCACGATGGTTCTCTTACCCCTCCAGACGCCCCCGGGGAGGCTGCTTGGCCTCACGTCTGTTCAGAACTGCCACTCAGTTTGGCATAACTCAGCCAATCTAGTCCAGGCAGCTGGCAGCCGGGCGAGGGAGAAGGGGCGAGGTGCGGGTGGCGGTGGCGGTGGGAGAGGCCTCCGAGCCAACGCGGGAGAGGTGGCCTCCTGGCCTGGGAGTGGCGGTTGTGGGCAGCTGTTCCTGCCCGAGTCGCTCATGGTGCACAGCACTTCGATCCCACAGGTTTGCTGAGCACCTGCTACCCGCAAAGCACATTTTAGGTCCTGCAAGACGAGGTTAAACACACGCTCATGCACACACCGGTTAGTCTGCTCTGGCTGCCGGAACGAAGCACTGCAGGCTGGGTGGCTTCAACAGCAGAAACATGTCCTCTTGCAGTTCCGGGGGCTTGAAGTCTGAGGTCGAGGTGTCCGCAGCTTTGGCTTCTCCTGGAGCCGCTCCCCGTGGCTGGAGGTGGCCGGCTTCTCTCCTCATCGGTCCAGGGTCCTTCCTCTGCACGGATCGGCATCCGAACTTCGTTGTATAAGAACAGCAGTTACATTGGATTAGGGCCAATCCTGGTGACCTCATTTTAGCTTAGTTACCACTTTAAGGACCCTGTCTTCAAATACGGTCACATTCTGAGGTACCAGGAGTTAGGGCTTCAACATATGAAATTTATTCAGCCCATAACATAACACACACACACACACACACACACACACAGTGTTTCTTCCCTTGAAGATTTTGGTACTGCTGACCCATCATGGGGAAAATAATTTCTGACCTCCAGTCTCTCTGTGGCATTATTCTACATTATACCCCAGGGGGTTGCAAAATTGCTCCTGACCTCAGTTAACTTCAACTCAGGAGCTGGCTCTGGGTTTTGAGGGGCGGTGTTTGCATTTCCCGTAGTTGTGACTGTGGAAGTGTGGGAAGCCGGGGAGGCTGTGAGCTATTCCCCCCGGGTCTGGAGCAGCGGCTCCCTCAGCGAGGCCTGGGCTGCCTGTCTCGGGATCAGCAAGGACGCTTGCCCAAAACGCATTCTTGCGAATGTCCCCAGGTGAGGCGAGATCGGTGTTAGAGGTGATAGCTATCCCAGTTACCCTGATTTGATCCTTATGTATTGTACGCATGCATCAAATAATCACACGTACCCCCAAACATGTACAGCTATTATGTATCAATAAAATTCCATCCCCTAGATGGGCCCTTAAATCGCTTCAAGGGAGGGGCTGGCCTCGCCAGAAGGACCCGCCATGTGAGCAGAGGGTCGGAACTTCCAGCCCAATGCAGCTGGGCTGGAGCCTGGTCCAGTCCCACGGCCAGTGGTTCTCTCAGTCCTGCTGCCCGACGGAGAGCGGGGTGGGGGGCCCCCGGGTGTGCTGGGAGGGGGGCCCTCTCTGAGTTCATGGCCACAGAAGTTCCTGCGCTCAGTTCCCTCCTGGACGTCGTCCTGTGTGTCTCCTCTCTCTTTGTTTCTGTCCTCTGATAAAACTGTAATCCTAAATGCAGTGCTTGCAGTGGTTCTGGGAGGCATTTGAGTGAACTATTGAATGGGAGGGGGTTGAGGGAACCCCGAAATCTACAGCCAGTTGGTGAGAGATGCAGGTGTTCCCCAAGACTCGTGGCTGGCGGCTGGAGTGAGGACAGTCTTGGCGAGCACTGAGCCCGTAAACCTGTGGGGTGGGCACTGACCCCCGGGGGCCAGCATCAGAGTTCACCTACATGGCAGGACCCCCGGCTTGGGTCACAGAATTGGTGTCAGAGCAGTTGTCGCGGCAGGAAGCCAGAGCTCTGCTTCCCGCTGAAGCATCTATAACAAGAGATTCCCCCAAAGGACAAGGGGCTTTGGCTGCTGGACATCCAAAAAAAGTGACAGCTCCCTCTTTCAGGTGGCCAGGCCTATCCACTTTGAGGGATACAGCTTTTTTCCTTAACCTTTGGTGACACACTTTGAGAAAAGAAAAGACCTTTTATCTAAGAAAGGTGGTCCTTTTACATGATCAGGCCCAGAGAGACAGTGAAATGAGTTAGCGATCACGTCCTGCTTTCACCGCTTGGAGCTGTGCACTCACCTCTCGAAACCTTTCCATTGCCACGAGCAGCCATAAAGTAACCTAATAATGCGGCCCAGGGACTCTCTAACCCACACCCTATGGCTCCACAGCATGTAGCCAATCACCAATGCGTGTTATTTCTGTAAGCCGATGGGAATTCCTGACAAACAACTTTGCATCAGCCTATTCCCTCTCCCTTTTTTGCCTTTAAAACTCCACTTGTCCCTGTGATAATCGCTGATCGCAGTGCGTGTTCAGGGCAGCTTGGTCTGTGCTCCTGGGTTGCATCCTCAAGCTCCGCCCAGATAAACTCTCTGTGTATCTTAATAGTGCTGTGGCTTCTTCCTTTTAGGTCGACACTTTAGAAACTATTTCTCACCTTAAGATTCGTCTGAATCTGTTCTGTGATTTTGAAAAAGCACGACACTTCGATGTTTATTCCCATGACGGGGCGGGTCACGCAGTCATCCTCCACCTCCTGACCCCGCCGCCCAGCCTGGCAGGATTCAGGAGGCTGCAGAGCATTGAGCTGCCCGTTGCACCTCTTGCCAGCATCTTCTTTAACGCATTACACACAGTCTCTCCGAGCCTTCACTGCCTCCTGTATGAAAAGACAGGCTTGGATGATGTCATGTTTAGAGCACTTCCAGCTATAAAATTCCACAAATTAAATTCAGATTCTAGTTTTAAAAGATTTTAAGAAACTGTTGCAGCCACTGATGAATTCACTTATACACAGAATGATGGAACCCACACAACATATGCCTTAGTATGAGTTTGAAATCTTACTAACAACAACAGAAAATGGATTTGTATTCTGCAATGGCCATTCAATCAAACGGCTGCATGAAAATGTCCTGCTTCCACCCGATCTGCATCTAAGCAGCGGTCTGGGACCAATGACAGCCGGCCGGGCTGAACGCCAGCAGGAGGGCACACAGTCCTGCACGAGGCAGCCAGAGACACAGGGAGGCTGAGCTGTGACTTCGCCCTGGACACACTCCCTCTGCCGTTTCCTCTCTGCCAACCTTCTCTGCGATTCCTTCTTACCCGCCCCCTAAAACAATTCTGCGCTCCCACTGTTGTACCCATGTCTTTATTTCTGGATTCTGGTGCTGAGACATCTTAGGGCCTGGCAGACCCAGGAGAGACGGAGAGACTGCCCCTCCCAGGTCAACAAATTCCTAGAGAGAGTAAAGGACACCCCTGCCAGTGCCTTTCAATGCAGACCACCAGTTCAGAGCCCCCCGCCCCCCACCCCGGCCGCCTCCTTCACTGGCTGTCACCACTGGCCACTGTCTACCCGCCCTGATCACCTCCAGGCCAGGGACCAGACTGCCTGGGACAGCTCCGATGCTCCGGAGCACACGGAGCAATTTAAACCGGCCAGTTCTAAGCCTGCTTCCCTGCCTTGCCGGCTCCTTCCTGTGGGAGCCACAGTGAAGATGCTCGTCCGCTGCCCCCGCCCTCCTCCTCCTGACCAAGCCTGGGGCTTCCCACGTGGCCCCCCAGGGCGCAGAATGCTCCCTCTTCTAGGAGCTGTGAGTGACAAGCTCTCTTTTCAACAGCCATTGTTTCCTGATCTGTTGGTCTTACTATATCTAAATACTCATAAAACCCATATTAAAACACCCACAGTATGTTAATTCCCTGAGTGCTACCCCCAGCTTTGGCTCTGAGCCCTTGGGACCCCCATGATGGCATCAGGGACTACCTTTGCACTCCTCTCCCTCCTGGTCCACGGCTGGCCTATGTGACATGGATGCCAAAAGTTTGCTTTGTCCCCGTGTCCTTTCTGACACCGCTACACCTATCATCACATCTACAGGGTCTGCCAAAGCAGTGACCTCAGATTGGCTACAGCTTTGCAACTACCACCCTGAGTGGCAGCGCCCATCTTCCTACACTCCTGTCTCTTCTTGGATTGAATAACACCATTCATGAATTGAATTCCACCCTTTTAGAGTCTTGGGCAGAATTTTGCCCCCAAGGTCTTTTTTGCTTGGAAAGAGGAGGCAAGTACTTGCCCTCCCCCTTCCCTCTGCACTTGCCCTTGCAGGTCCGGACCTTCCCTCTGAGCTGCAAATCCCCACCCACCCGCCAGCAGCCCCACTCCGTGTCCCTCGCAGGTCGCGCCATCTGCTCCACGGCCCGGCACCCGGCACCCAGCGCCCAGCACGGTAAAGCAGGGTGGCCCCACGGGCGAGGTCAGTTCCCAGCCACCTCAAGACCTTCGAGTTGCCATCAGGACTGAGGACTCAGTCTGTCGGGCCACTGACAGTCAATACCTCTCACAGGAACAGCACGAAGCACGGGAGACTTGACAGCCAACATCCGACTTTCTCTTCATTTCAATGGGCAAAGGAATCCACGCCCACCGTGAGCCTTAAGTCAGCCTCTGCCCATACCTGCCAATGCCACAGGGCATTGGAGCGGCTTTCTCTGCAGTTTCTCAGCGTCAATGCGTGGAGCCTCCAAAACTCCACCTTGGTGTGCACAGCCCTTTACAGTTTGCAGGCTTCTCCTATATGCGCTCTCCTTCCGTCCACGCAGAACCACTGCAAAGCAACTGGGCAGCAGCACAAAGCAGTGGTGGATAGGACAACTATAAAGCCTCGTTTTCTGGATGGGTTGGGGGGAAAAATGAGGAGGAGGAGTAAGAGAAAAGGGTTTCCATCAGTTTTAAACAATAGTTAATTTGTAATATGAAGGTGGTTTTGCTCTTAGGCACTCCACATTTTTCTCAAGATCAAAAGAGTACTAATAATTATTATCCTTTATCCTTACGCAATGAGCTACAGCTTACGAAGCATTTCCAAGTCCATTCTCTTGTTTAATTCTCACCAAAAGCTAACGCAGGATTGACGCTTTATCCCTATTTTACAAATGAGGAAATTGAGGCTCAGAGAATTAAAACAGTTCAAAAGCGTTCTCAGCCCAGCATTCGGTATCAGAGTCATTAAAGCAGCCGTTGTAAAGTGTTAAAACAAAAAACAGTCTCATCTATGGCTTCATGACCAAGTTCTGGGTCTGGCTTTCATTTTTCCTGCCATAACTCCTCTGGCCCAGCCAATTCTGTCCCTAGAACCGCTCCCCACCACAGTGGACCCCTGGGAAGGAAAGCCATGCTTCCCGAGCCCTGAAGGGGCGTGACCTCCAGCATGGGAAATGGAAGGGTCAGGGGTGGGGTTACCTCCTGGAGGCCCCGTGGCCTTTCCCTTTCCAGAATTCCCGGCCCCCCCCCCCCGTGTTCCTTTTTTGGATACATTTTGTGTTTTGGCTTATTTCAGCAGACAATTCCAAGTTGAGACCCTGTCCATAGGTAGGTGGGCCTTAAGGCATTTAGGCATTAATACTCGTTCTCTCCACACCAGAGGGCCATCTCCACCTCCCTCGGTGCCTGTGGACCCCCAGGGCCAGACAGAACGGGAGGGTAAAAATCAATGGACAACTCACACCCCGCCTGGGAGAAGGGAACTTAAAATTGGAGATATTGTACAAGGTTGATTTCATGCATCGCACACAGCCTGCGGCCATGGGGGAGGTGACTAGAAGAGGGACAGAATCCAGCACAGTGAGAGCTGGGTGACTTTCCTCCCCGCACCAGCCCCCCCCCAAGCTAAAGGAGAGCAGCTGAGCCTTTGGAAGCAACAACACCCTAAATAGGGATACAATTTCACACGTACGCTCTGCAGATTTTCAGAAGAAGCAATAATAAAGTACTTGTGATAGCAAGTAGCCTTTCTTGCATTATTTTTCAAAGTCTGCTAGATTTAACTCTCTGTGGCTTCTGGGCTGCTCAAGTGAGTCCGTAAACAATAACATTATTCTAATGCCTTAAGAGGCTGTTGATGCCCTTTGCAGTAAGGTTAGGAATCAAAGCACTCATCGCTGAAGTTGAGGGCTTTAGTGATTCCTGTGCAATTTCAATTTGAATGATTGAAACAATTCTATTATACAAAACCCAGCTGTATTAGATTGCTAGGGCTGCACCATCGAGTGGGGGCTCAAACAATAGAAATGCATTTCCTCACAGTCCTGGAGGCTGGAAGTCCAAGATCCCAGCGTCAACAGGGCTGGTTGCTTCTGTGTCTTCACGTGGTCTCCCCTCTGTGTGTGTGTCTGTCTCAGTCTCTTCTTGGAAGGACCCCAGTCATACTGGCTTAGGGGGCACCTTAGTGATCTAGCTTTTAACTTCATTTCCTCTTTAAAGGCCTATCTCTAAATACAGTCACATTCTGAGATGCTGGGGGTTGGGGCTTCAGCGTATGTATTTTGGGGAGACACAATTCAGCCCAAAGCACCAACCAAAAGCTCCGCTTCACACGAAAGCAACTGTATGTTTCTCTTTCCACACACACACAGGCTGATGCAGAATTCTGTGTTTTACTTTTTAATCAACACTGTCCTGTATTCTCTGTGTGTGCGCCTGCAAGGCCTCTGTGTTTACCGTTTGCAGCTTAGCTGCGTTGTAGACGTGCTATAGCATGTCACATTCTGGAGCCTTCGGACTCTGTCCAGTCCCTCAGACATAAATACAAGACAAAACAAAAGCGGAGCCAACCGCATGGGCAGTTCCTCGAGGTGGAGAAGCGTGAGCACTGCAGTTGTCAGGCCAGGCTGAGTCTGGGATCAGCCGGCCACCGCTGTGCGGCCCGGGCAGCTTCCTAATGGTCAGTTCCTCCTAATGGTCAGTTTCTCCGCTGTAAAATCATCCCATCTTGTGAGGTCATGATGCGACATTTGCAAAGCGCTTAGGGCAAGGACTCAAAGTAACTTCTCTTTTCTGTACATTAACACCTGTATCTACAGAATTTATCTAGAGTTCTTCAAAGTGCCACCAAAACTCCCTCCACTTCCAAAAATTTTCAGCCCGTTCAAACCTCTATTGCCTAAGCGGTAGTACCTGAGATACTACTGCTGTGTAGCAGGTCACCCCAAAACACGGTGGTGCCAAACACCTGTTCCTGACACTCAGTGACGCGGACTCGGGGATGTAGACAGGGCATGGGGTCGCCTTGCCTTTGCTCCCTGAACCACAGACCTCAGCGGGGGAGACTTCAGTGGCTGGGGCTGGGAACGTCCGCAGGTGCCTTACCAAAGCCTTCCTGGCTAGAAACTGCCGTGCATCTGGTGCCTGGGCTGGGTAGACTAGAAAGCTCAGCTCGGCAGGGCCTGTTGACAAGGGCACCTAGATGAGGACTTTCCGAGGGGCCTGGGCTTCCACAGCAGGGCGGCCTCCGCGCTCCTGTGGACGTTGCCTTTCGTGATCCGCCACTTCTGCGATGCTACAGGTGGAAACGGTTATGGGCCCATCCAAATTCAAGGGAAGGCCCATAGACCCCTGCTCTCCATGGGGAGAGTGTCAACGGATTCGCAGCCCCTCGGGTGGGTAGGGGAGAGGAGGACCAGGATGCAGGGAGGGCACAGCCACCGCCTTCTCTGTCTTAGGGAGCGTGGGCGGAGAACACACAGATTGAACACTGTTTGCCCTGCTGCAGTGGGAACTGGGACGCATTATTTTATTCCTTCCAAACACAGGCAGGATGTCATCATTCTGGCCCTCAGTTTCCCCAACTGCAAAATAAAAGGGTGAAATGGATGATTTTTTTTCTGTATTATAAATATAATTTTTAAAAAATTTTTATAGATTCAGGGGGTACAAGTGTAGTTTTGCTACATGGATACAGTATGTAGTTGTGAACTCCGGGCTTATATCACTCAACAGTGAACACAGTGCGCCCGTGATGTAATTCTTCACCCGTCACCCTCTGCCACCCTTCCGCCGTCCCCTCGCTCCAGGCCTCCAATGTCCACCGTTCCTCTCCCTGGGGCCACGTGCACACAGGACTGAGCTCCCACTTACACGTGAGAACACGGCGTGTTTGACTTTCCGTGTCTGAGTTATTTCACTTAAGATAATGGCCTCCAGTTCCACCCATGTTGCTGCAAAAGACACGATTTCATTCTTTTTTACGGCTGAGTAGTATTCTGTGGGGGGTGTGTGTGTGTGTGTGTGTGTGTACACCACATTGTCTTTACCCAGTCCTCCACTGATGGACACTTAGGTTGAGTCTGTATCTTTGCTATTGTGAATAGTGCTGCAATAAACACACAAAGGCAGGGCTCTTTCTGATATGATGATTTCTTTCCTTTGAGTAGATACCCAGTGGTGGGACTGCTGGATCGAATGGTAGGTCTCTTTTTAGACCTTTGCAACATCTCCATACCATGTTCCATAGAGGTTGCACTAATTTACATTCCCACCAAGAGTATATAAGCATTACCTTTTCTCCACGTGAAATGGATGATCTTTAAAATCCATTTTGGCCTTAAGAATCTAAGATTCCATCAGGACTCCAACGCTGTGGTTTGTTGGATGAAAATCCCACTGAATTGCCCTTAAAGACCCCCTGCCGGGCAACCACCCGGCCCCCACTGGCCCCCTCGCACCACGTCTCAGCCTGTGGGTCCTCTCGGAGCCACTTGCAGGGTCTTCCTCTGCACCTGCTCCCCTCACGCCCAGCCCCCTCTCGCCCTGTCTCCGTCCCCGCAGAACTGGCCTCTTTGAGGCTGTGCCTCCACCTGCCAGCTCCGCTCAGCTCGGAGCCCGGCTGTTCTCGGCCCTGCCCTGCCCACCCTCCTGGATCCATCTTAAAAAAAAAATGTATCATGGAAACCTTGAAAACATTGTGCTAAGTGAAAGAAGCCAGTCACAAAAGGGCACTTACTGTATGATTCCATTTATACAAAATGTCCAGAACAGGCAAATCTGTAGCGACAAAAAGCTGCCTGGTGGTTGTCCAGGGCCAGGCTGGGGTGAAGAAGCCAACGCTGGACGAAGTGCAGAGTCGTTGCTGGAGGGTGTGGGGTTTCTTCTGGGCATGATGAAAATGTCCGGAAATCGGTTTTGGTGACAGTTGCACACCTCCGTGAATGTACCAAAAGCCCTTGAATTATACACTTCAAAAAAAAAAAAAGTGTCCCTGGAGCCCTCTTTTTGTAAGAGAGGGGAGGGGTGGTGACACACACTCCCCCCGACCCACAACAAGTAAGCGACAGGTGCCCACGACAGGCACCAGGCCCTGCTGTCACCCCTGCCTGCCCTCCTGGCGTGTCCTCCCAGGGCGGCTACCCGACGCCACACCCGGGAGAAACGGAAGCCACTTAGCACAGACGTTAACACGCACCTGGGAAAATGTGTTTCCTTTACTGCACAGGCGAGATGGAAAATGCACATTCGTAGCACGTTTTATTATTTGAATTGATCAGTGTATTTCATTGGTTTGTGTCATACTGTCAAATGCAAGATTCTAAAATGCCAATCTGGCCTATTCTGAGAAGGAAATTCCAGAAAGTTTTCAGGCACGTCCCACTGAAATAGTACTGCCTGCAAGCGCCTACTGTCTACACTGCTAACGGTCTACACTGCTAACGGGAGTAGTACAGAGACCCGCCGTGCATCGTAAGCCTTGTTATACGGATGCCAGCTCCGCCGGGAGCAGATCTGCGGAGGGCCGGGCATCGTGGCTTTTATATCTTCTTACTCTCCTCTTCCTCCCCTCCCAGCGGTCTTCCCATCCTGCCACTAGCGTCTTGTGCACAGAAGGGGACAGACAGCTATGTGTTGCATGATGCTGTAGCAGCTCCTTCTCTTGGAGCTGGTGTCCCTGTCACCCCTCTCATCCCCTCCTTCCTGGAGGCCTTTCTGGCCCCGTGTTGACCTGCTCTCCTGGGTCTCAGGATGCTGATGCCTGGGCCCCGATTCCAGGGCCTGGGCTCCCACCCGCAGAGCAAAGATGCGGGCTACTCACCCTGCCGCTGCACCGTGTCCCTTGCCGCCGTCTCGGGGCTTCCCTTGCTCCCCGGCGGCTCCTGCTCATCCAAGATAACATAGTCAAACCTCTCGTGGGCACGAGTCCAACGCAATCCCCATAATTCCTCCAGTTCCCAATAGGGATCAACATTGCTTGATTAAACACATCCGTTTAAAGTAAAAGCCTCATTAATAGCGAGGGCTGCGAGCCCACTCACTGGGACAGATCCTTGCCTCATTATGTTACTTGATTTATTCCTCTGCAAACTCGCATCCTGAGGCCTCCTCTCCACTCAGTTTCGCATCCAGAGTAAATGTGTCCGTCTCATCAGCCCCGAGCAGGGCTGAGCAGTGCCGAGTCTGGGGGGACCCCAGGTCTCATTCTCTGCAGGGCCAAACTCCCCACTTTCTCTCCCTGGGAAAAGGACACCCATGATATGTTAACTCTGGGAAGATGAAGAAAAGACAAAACAAAATATGAAGGAATATGTAAAGGCTTGTTTTCTGCATGAGCCTTCAGGGAAATTGTTCTAAATCCATCAAGCTCAAGTTGAATTCTGCTCTGGGCCAGACCCTCTGCTGGGGCCTTTACAGACAGGCTCATGGGATCACTGGGACACTCTTCCCAGGAAAGATGGCAATGATGATGACGATGGTGATGATGATGGTGATGGCTATACACCAGTGCTGTTCACAGGGATGAAATTCTCTCTCCAAGGTCACAGCTATCACAAGGTCACCTTGGCCAAAGTGCAGTGTTTTTTCTACCTCTCCCTGGATGTCTAGCAGTTTTGAACTTCTTTCCCTGCCCCCCCCCTTTGAGATGGGGTCTTGCTCTGTTACCCTGGGTAGAGTGAGTGCAGTGGCATCATCACAGCTCACTGCAGCCTCAAACTCCTGGGCTCAAGCGATCCTCCTGCCTCAGCCTCCCCAGTAGCTGGGACTACAGGCACGTGCCACCATGCCTGGCTAATTTTTTCTATTTTTAGTTGTTTGGCTAATTTCTTTCTATTTTAGTAGAGGTGGGGGGTCTCGCTCTTGCTCAGGCTGGTCTCGAACTCCTGAACCTCGAGCGATCCTCCTGCCTCGGCCTCCCAGAGTGCTAGGATTACAGGTGTGAGGGATCTTCACTGGGTGGGGGAGGGTGTCTCTCTGGAGCCGCCCCCTACTGGTCCCTCCAGCAGTGACTCACAATTATGGGGCTGGTGAGAACTTGTCTCTACTACAAAGGAAGCTCTGTCCCCACCCCCCTGCTCCAAGGAGGTCCTCATCTCTCTCCCCCAGGGACAGCTCCCTCCCCTGCCATCTCCTGAACGGACTGCCGTGGGGGCTGCAGCTCGGGGGAGAGCTGCTCCTGTCCCTCAGGCGTGTTGAGAGCCAGCTGAGGGCTTTGCAGGTGCCATACGTACGGGCCGAGGAGCTTGGCTCTGCCCTGCTCTCATGCTCTCCAGCAGGTGCTGGGGAGACGTGTAGGAAATTCATGTCCACGTGTCTCGATCCTCTTGATGCAGATATTGAGGTGGCCACCAAACGCCAGTGCTCGAAAGAGAGACCTGGGCTACAAAAGCAGAAAGCTCTTTCTCTTGCAAATCAGTGCCAGCAAGTCTAGGTATCATCGGGGGCCTCCCCTCCGCATCTTTCTACAGTGAGAAGTTGGGGTGTGGACGCCGAGGACAGAGTGGTCAACGTAGGGGCCTCCGAAGAACTGTAGGGATGGCCAGCAGGTGTCAGCAGGGCTGGCTCAGAGCTGCCGGGGATTCAGTGACTCAGTCCTCCGTGAGATCGTGGAGGATTTATTGTGGCAAGATGAATCCGAGTTGATTGGAGATCACCGCAAGGGCAATCCACACTCACGTCCCTGCATTCAGAACACCCCCCGAGTAGGAGGGAAGGTGGGGGGCACAGCGCACACCCACCGGCCCCCACCGTGCCGAGGGGTCATTATTTCCACACCTGAGGACAACTGTTTCCTCGCAAAGGTTTTCGGCTGTTCCACCAAAATTTAGGTGCATATATTGAATCCTGCCAAGCATGTGGTCCTCAGCCATCACGTGTGATGCGGTAGGAAAACACAAAGGTGAGATTCGCTGGTCTGGATGATTTTTGAAGACCCCCTTGTGACCTGCAAGGGGGCGGTCGGAGCCGCCGGCCTCGGGGTGCGGTGCAGGGAGGAGAGGTGGCTTTCCACTTACACGAACAGATTGAAAGCCGGAACACAGGGAAGCCTCTGGAAAACACTCACGAGCTGCCTGAAATGGCTTTGCAGTGGCCAGGGGGAAGGAACAGCAAGCTGGGGACCGAAAGGGGTCACAGCCCTGCGCTGCACCAGAGACGGTCCAGTGTGTGGTGTGCGGGCGAGGGGGCCAACCTGTGTCTTACTACTTTACGTAAGAGTCGGGCCGCTGTCCACGCCGCTGAATGGACGCGGGCACCAATGGCGATCGTGGGGAAGCCAGAGCCCTCAGGCTTCACCTTGGTGCTCTGCCAACTGTACCAGGTTCTGGCTCCAAAGTCACAGGGCAATTCGGGATTCTTCTCTTAGTGCCACCCATGGGATGTCCCATTAAGCTTTAGCCTAATGCCAAGGGGACATGATAATTTGCCCAATAACTATGGCCCCGATGGCCTGTGAGGGATCCTATGCTCCTGGCTGGTGACCCTCTGCCCACACGCTCCCCACCGTGTTCCCTGGCGCTTCTGGTGGCTACCAGTGTATCCCCCTGTTCCAACACCTTCCTACAGTCCTGAGCAGGGCTTCCTGGACTGACTTCCATCACTAAATCAACAAGAATCCTCCACTAATGCATTGGCCATCATTGCTATGGTGACAGTTACCCATGAATACATTAACAGAAAAATAGCCACAATTCAGCAGGTATAGGGTCCTAGCATCACATACGGGTACTGGCTTATGAAGTTTTCTAGTTTTCCCCAAGACTTTTAAAATTAGGAACCAATATGTAACCGCTCAGAACACAATTTCCCTAGCAACCAGAGAAATGTTATTCTCTGTTGTTGGGAGAGTTAAAAATAACATTGCATGTGCCACCGTAACCAACTGGAATCTCCAAATTACCTTCTGGAACATCCACACCCCCCTGGTCATAGCAGATGTCCAACTCCCTAAGTCTCATCTATCATCCAGGTAGCCTGTCCAAGGCACAGGTGTAATTCACCTTCAAACAATTACTCAGGTCTCCTCTCTGCGTGCAGGGAAAGTCAGGGCAGCTTGGTCCTGACGAGCAGGGCTGGCCGCCCTCCCTGTCCCTGTCCCTGTCCCTGCACAGCACCAGTGTTCTCTGCACAAATAGTTTCTCCAGATTCTCTGCCCAGACCATTGGCCTGCCTGCCTTCCTCCTTCCTTTCTCTCCCTCCCTTTCTTTCTTTCGGGATGACTACCATACAAAAATATCAAAAGATCTCAAGTGATCAGTTCAATGAGTTTTGACAATTGTATATGTGGGGCAAAATACAGAACATTTCCACCATTCTAGAAAGTTCTCTCACGCACCTGTCCAGTCTATCATCCCCCAACCCAAAGGCAACTGTTTTCTGACATCTATTGCCATAGAGTAGTTAGTTTCACGTGTTCTAGAACTTCATAAATAGGATCATACAGAATG
This sequence comes from Eulemur rufifrons, assembly GCF_041146395.1. Taxonomy (NCBI): domain Eukaryota; kingdom Metazoa; phylum Chordata; class Mammalia; order Primates; family Lemuridae; genus Eulemur; species Eulemur rufifrons. The sequence goes on from NC_090993.1 coordinate 13,043,015, forward strand.
CATTATTTTGTTTATTCCATTATGTGAATATGCCACAATTTAAAATTCTGTTCTTCTGTTGATGGACATTTGCACTGTTTCTAGTTTGGGATTATCATGGATAAGGCTCTTATGAATATTTTTGTGCTAGTGTTTTTGTGGACAATTGTTTTTTATTTCTTTTTGGGCAAATACCTAGGAGTGAAAATTTCTGGGTCACAGGGTACCTCCGTGTTTAACCTTACTAGAAACCACCAGAAAGTTCTCCAAAGTGGTTGTACCTTTTGACTCTTCCATCATCATGAATGAGAGCTCTGGTTCTTCCACATCTTCACCAACATTTGCTGTTGTCAGTATTTTTTAATTTTAGCCTTTCTAGTGGGTGTATAATAGTATCTCCTTGTGGTTTTCATTTGCATTTTTCTAAGAACTAATCATGTGAGCATATTTTCATGTGTTTATTGTCATTTGTACATCTTCTTTTATGAAGTACCTGTCCAAGTCTTTTGTCCATTTTAAAAATTGGGTTATCTTTTTATTAGTTAATCTATTAATACAATATTCTAAATACAAGCATTTTGTCAGATATGTGTTCTGCAAATAGTTTTTCCCTGTCTGCGGTTTGTCTATTCAAACTGGTGAGTTTTGATGGGCAGAAATTTTTAATTGTGATGAAGTCCAATTTATGATTAGAACTTTTTGTCTCAAAAATCTATGACTGGCCGGGCGCGGTGGCTCACGCCTGTAATCCTAGCACTCTGGGAGGCCGAGGTGGGCGGATCGTTTGAGCTCAGAAGTTCGAGACCAGCCTGAGCAAGAGCGAGACCCCATCTCTACTAAAAATAGAAAGAAATTATATGGACAGCTAAAAATATATATAGAAAAAAAAATTAGCCGGGCATGGTGGTGCATGCCTGTAGTCCCAGCTAGTCGGGAGGCTGAGATAGGAGGATCGCTTGAGCTCAGGAGATTGAGGTTGCTGTGAGCTAGGCTAACGCCACGGCACTCACTCTAGCCTGGGCAACAGAGTGAGACTCTGTCTCAAAAAAAAAAAAAAAAAAAATCTATGACTAACTTAAGGTTGCAAGTTATATATTCTTTTATATATTCTTCTAGAAGCTTTATGGTTCTGGCTTTCTCATATACGCTATGATTCAGCTTAAATTATTTGTATATGTGTGCAGTGAGACAGAGGTTGGGTTCCTTGTTTTTCTGTAAGGATATCTCGTAGTTCTAGCACCATTTGTTGAAAAGGTTTTCCTTTCACCATTGAATTTTTTTAGTGTCCTTGTCAATAATCATTTGACTGTAAAAGTATGGGTCTATTTCTAGACTCTCTCTTCTGTTCCATTGATCTATGTATTTATCATTACACAATGCCAGACTGTCTTGATTACTTATTTTATAGCAAACCTTGGAAATCATGTAGTATAAATTCTTTAATACTCCTCTTTGTAAAAATGGTTTTGGCACTTACAGGTTCTCTGAATTTCCATAAAACTTTTTAGAATTAAGTTGTTTTGTTTGTTTGTTTGTTTCTTAAAAGCTGCTGGGATTGATCATTAAAACTGTAGATTAATTTAGAGAAAATAAACATCTTAAAATATTGAACCTTCTAATCCATGAACATGGCATATCACTCCACTTATTTATATCTTCTTTAATTCCTCTCAATAAATGTGTAGTGTTTAGCATAAAATTCTTGCACATCTTTCATTAGATTTACTCCTAGATTTGATCAAAAATCCTTATTTGATTTAAAAATACTATTGAAAATAACATTTTTAATAAAAATAGTATCATTTATAACTTCTCCAGTGTAGGTCTGCAGACGCATGGATTGCCTCTCTTCTTGTCTGTGTGCCTGCCTGCTGCTCTTCCCTACAAAGCCACCTTCTGTTCCTCTCTGTTCTCCCAGGCTAAGTTAGTAAACCCATCTCTGTACTATGATAAAGGTCTCTGGGGGTCCCTGTGAATGCAAGATCTTGCCATTTTTAACTGTTTATTGTCTGTCTCCCAAGTATACTTTGAGCATTTCAAGGTTAAGGCTTATGTCTTTAATCTCTGTATTGTCATATATGTTGAATGAATGACTCAGCATATAGATTCACAAACCAAACAAGGACATGGAACATTCTATGAACAAATGATAGCATCTTAATGTTGTAAGGAATCTCAGATGTCCATCATGTTTAATTTTCTGCATAAATCTCCACTATATTGTTGCATGTCCAACATGGATTAAATCTGTCTTGTTCTGGTCATGGCCAGATATAATGCCTCTGTGCATCATATCTGAGCAACTGTTTTTGTTCGTTGGTCCTAGACCCTGTTGAAGAGGCTTCCGTTGGAATTGAGGAACACTCTGCATTCTCCACTTGAGCAGGAAGGTTCTACGGTCAAATCTGCTCTGCAAATATTTCCTCCTCTTTGTTCTTTAATTTTAGGCACATTTAAACATTCTGATCTCTCATTTATTAAACACATCAGATTAGTACCATTTCGTGTTTTAGAATGTTTTATCTTTACACTTCCTTAATTAATATATAACATTTATGCAATTTTTGGTATTCATATCAATCCTAGGCAGGATTGCACAGTAACAAATCGTAGCTCCATAACACTTTTGTTCTGCCCTCCTTAGGTATGTAATTTTGTCTTTCCATACAGAAGAAGACACCTGCAAGTATGTCTGTTGCACAAATCGCACATTTGTCATGTTGGTAAAGGCCTGGTTGCTCATCCAAGTTAACCAGAAAGGTGGGCTTCACGAAATGCCACACAGCAATTAGAAGCAGTGAATCACTATCAATGCACGTACGGCAATATGGCTGGATCATGAGAACAGAGCAATTGGTCAAAAAGTACGAAATATATAACACAAAAGCATTTGTGCAAATTGAAAACTCATCTAACATCAAACATCAGTAAAATGCACCAAAACAACAAAACCCATTTTTCAAAAACACATTCAAACAAGAATATACATTAGAATCATGACATGGGAGGAAAGGTGTGTTACAGGAGTGGGGAATGGGAAAGAATAGGAAATCAATCAACCACAGAAGAGACCTTGCAGATCACCAGTGATAACACAGCGGGAAAGGAGGGGTTGCAGAAACTCAAGCTTCTTTTCCTAAGATCCCAAACAGAAAATAGAAGAGGTAAAAACAAGTTTTTATCTCACATATGTCCATTTAAAAATGTTTAAGGGTAAGAGCAGTGTTATTCACAATACCCAGAAGATGGAATCATCCCAAATGTCTATAGGTGGATGAGTGCATAATCTGTGGTGTAGCCATATAACACGGTAGTATTATTCAGCTTTCACAAGGAAGGAAATTCTGACGCATGCCACAGCGTGGATGAACCCTCAGGACATTATGTCAAGGGAAATAAGCCAGACACAATAGGACAAGTACTATGTATTGCCAGTTATCTGAGGTTCCTAGAGTAGTCAAATTCACAGAGACGGAAAGTAGAATGGTGGTTGCCAAGGTCTGGGGGAAGGGGATGGGGAGATATTGTTTAGTGAGAGCAGAGTTTCAGTTTGGGAAGATGAAAAAGTTCTGGAGGTGGACGGTGATGATACGATGGTAACACAAGAACGTGAAGGTACTTAATGCCACTAAATTGTGCACCTAAACTGCTTAACGTGGAAATTTTATGTTATGCATTTTTACCACAATTCTTTAAAAAGTTAAAAAAAAATGTTTAAGGGAGAGAAAAACAGCAGACGAGATCCACAGGGGCTAATGCGTTTGCTGATTGAAAACAAAGTTGATTGCACCGTAGAAGGCCACCTGATTGGCCAGGCTCTGCAAAGATGTAAACTGATCCGCGGGGCGGTCCCCGTGGAGGGCAGCAGTTTGCTCCCGACGGCCCGCGGCCCACGGGACAAGCTGGCCTTGGGAGTGTGGGCGGGGCCTGGGACAAGCCGGCCTTGGGAGTGTGGGCGGGGCCTGGGACAAGCCGGCCTTGGGAGTGTGGGCGGGGCCTGGGACAAGCCGGCCCTGGGAGTGTGGGCGTGGCCTGCTGTGTCAACAACCGCGTGCTCGTTAAAGCCAGGCCAGAAATAGAACCACACGGATGCTGGAAGATAGAGCTTGCTGGAAAGCCCAAGGACTGTTGCAGAGGATGGAAGTTTTCCAATAAGAAAGGTGGTGAGAGGACCTCAGCTATGGACAACTCACCCCTAAATTCTCCACCGGACACAGACACCCCACTACCTGCCGGAGGAAGCCTGGGGCTCGGCTCATCCAGCCCAGGTCAGAGAGGTGACGCGGTTTCCCCAAGGCTGCACAGATCAGGGGCCTTGTGACCCCCTAACTCTCTGCTGAGCGCTTCTCTGCTATTTCACACAATAAACCACATTCTAGGGGGACTCGTCCACCTCGGAATCTTTATCACGGGGGACACATACCGTAATTGTCATCATCGTTCAAGGCACATTGTTTTAAAGGGTAAAAAACTCTCACGCTGACATAAAATAAAAATGTGTCAAAAGTTTATTTTGCTGGCTATTTAAGCTGAGAAACAACGACAGGTTATAACCATTAAAAGGGAGATCCCAGGGGCAGCCGCTCACAGAGGCGATCAGCAGTGTTAACGCGAATTGGCTCAAGGGATGCAAAACTGGAGGTAGAGAAATCGATGGTGCTTCCGCCAGACAAAATTCATTTTCATTTTTGTGGTCAAGAGTCATTTGCATTGATATCGGCCAAAGTGCTTCTAATGTGTGAATTAGCTCAAAAAAAAAAAAAAAAAAAATGAGGACCCCGTTTCTTCCTGGTTTGAAATGCGTTCATGGTCCCCCCACCCCCATATTGCCTCTCGCCCCTCCCCCACATCATGATCTCAGAAAGGAGTGTCCTCCCCCTCTCCCCCAGAAGGGGCTGCTTTCTGTGATCCGACCTCGTTGTTCCCGCAGGAGCTGCAGAATTCTTACCACAAAATTAATGGCTGGCTTTGAGTTTTCATAAGAAATCGCAGATTGTTTAACTCTTCTGTTACTTGCTGTCCTCAGCTTAGGAAACCAAGCTTTAGAACCCGCCCCCCCCATGTCCCCCGCAGTCCTCCCAGGTTTGCTGAGGGTCAGGGCCTGCCCTGCCACCTGGAACCAGGCCCAGCCAGTTTTCCCGGTGAGCTTTCTAGGTGCTGATTGGCACCCTGAGCAAAGTCAACTTGTGTTCCCTAAAGTGCTTTGTCACCTCCAATTCCACGAGAATCCTCTAACATGACAACTCCAGGTAAGACTTTGATTACACAATTAATTTTCCCAACTATATCTTGGTAAAGAAAAAGAAAAAAAGAAGGAAAAAAGGAGCACAGATTCTTACTGAACCGATTCAAATAACCATAATGTGGGAACCAAGGAGTCTCCGGAATAATTTCTGAACTACAGGGTTAAGGGGGGCAGTGTCAGAGAGAATCAGCTATTACTTCTTAAATGAAATTAATTTCTAAATAATATTATTGAATAAGAAAGCAGTGAGTTAAAATAAACTATTGAGTTGATGTAAATTTTTTACACCTGATGAACCAGTACTGATACATTATTAACTAAAGTCCATAGTTTATTCAAATTTCCCCCTAACGTCTTTTTCTCCCCTCCGGGATCCCAGCCCGAACGCACATTGCATCTAGTCGTCGTGGTCTTGATGCTCATTTCTTTTCATTATCGTTGACTAACATTCCACTGTGTAGAGGTATCACAGTTTGTACGTTTGTTTTGAAGGACATCTTAGTGGCTTCCAGGTTTTAGTGATTATAAAAAACTTTGCTATAAAACATTCACGTGCAGGTTTTTGTGTGGACGTAAGTTTTCAACTCGACTGGGTGAATGTGTAGGAGTGAGATTACTGGGCTGTGTGATCAAACCACACTTAGCTTTGTAAGAAACCACCCACTGTCTTCCAAGGTGCCGAATCATTTTCCATTCCCACCAGCACGGCTGCTTTCTGCCTTACCAGCGTTCGGTGCTGTCGGTGCTCTGGATTTTGGTCACTGAAATAGGTGTGTCGTGGCATTTCACTGTCTCTTTAATTTGCAATTCTCTAATGATGTATGATGTTGAGCATCTTTTCACGTGCTTTTTGTCATCCCTACATCTTCTTTGGCGAGGCGTCTGTTCAGGTCCTTTTTTTTTCTTTCATAATTGAGATTATTTTGGTTGCATTGAGGGTCAGGAAGTAGACGTTATGAACAATTCGTACGCAATTCTTAATGCACATACCCAAAATTTAGGAAATCATGTAGTTTTTATTCTTTTCTAAACAGTTAATCCAGTGACTTTCCAGAAAATTAATCCAGAAAAAGTTAAATCCAGAAAATGTACAGGCCAGTTTTTCCTAGGAAGATATCAACTACCAATATCCTCAAAAGTTATAAGCTGTTACAGTGTAGGTCTCAGTAGTTCACGTGCTATATCATACATCCCACATGGTTACATTTTCAATCATTCACATGGGGGAGTGAAGCAAACTTTCCCCTTCACTCTGAAGGTTTGCTGAAAGATCAACTCACAAGAAGGCAGATTAATAAGAGAAAAAGATTTATTTACCATGCACACGGGGAGAATCACAGTCATTACTCCATATCCCAGTGGGGTCCAGAAATCTATATACCCTCATTTTAGAGGGGAGGGGGGATGGGGGATACAGGTAATTCTGCTGAGGGACAATAAGTGGTTACCAGGGAGGATGAATAGATATTTGGAAGAATGAATGGATTGGGGGAAACAGACTGACTTGTAAATGATTCTCTTTGCAAATTAAATTAACCAGAGAGACGGGTGTTATGTTTAAAATGATTTGGGCCGGGCCTGGTTGCATTCTTGATCTTCTTTCCTGAGATATATTGAGATAACCGGGAGGGGAAGGGAAGTCCGTTGTTCTTTTTGCTGGGTCTGTGTTTTATGAGGAAAGAGGGACAGCCCCTTCCAAGGACTGTTGGTTCCTGAGGGCCTTTAATTTAAAATACTCGAAATTCCCTGATCTCCCTCACACAGCGCGGTAAGCGAGTTACTAGGAAACCTGGACCACCGCAGTCTGACGGGGACGGCCAAGACTAGGAAGCAGTTTTCTTTCAAAAAACAATTCTAAAACCAATGTGGGAATAGAAGCAATTTAAAATGTTCAAGGTGGATCCCTCGTTCAGGATCAGCACTGGGTTTTGTTGCTGCCGGCAGCCCTGGGGACAGCACGGGCTTCCTCTGTTCCCTCTTCCGGCCCTTCACGTGGTGAATCAGCTCCTCTCTGTCATCCGCTCATCCTGCTGCTGCCTATAAATAAATTTTTTTGTGTGTCTGTCTCATGTTCAAAAGCCTTGAGAGAGGATATGCGTGGTTCACTTCGTCATCGTCATCCAAGTTGCATCATCGTCTGAGAGTCCCAACCTTACAGATCACGGCCAGCCTACTGGTTAGCTGGCTCTGGGAGGGGCACCCACCCCTGGTGCCATTTCCTGTGACCACGTCACGTATGTCAGACACGTAGGGCCGAAGGGTAGAGGCCCTGCCCGTATAGTGAGCTCCCTGGCTCTCAGAGGGGCACGGTGCCTAAATAGCCTGGTTCAGGCTTTTCTGGGCAAAGCTGGTCATGAGGTTTCTCCCATTGGTAACCCTCTCCCGTCACCATCCTTGCTAATAGATGTCCTCCCAAGAATACGCTAACTTTTGAATAGGGGAACCCCTAAAGTAGAGGGTCGTTGGAATCTCAATGGATTTCCGCCTTAAATGCCGCAATCCATCCCAGGGCTCATCACTCCAGCAGAGCAAAGACACTGTTGTCTTCTCACTTGCGTCCTGTTAGAGCAGCGCCATTGTCACTTGCAGAACGACTTGCCCGTAGGATCAAGAGAGACAGAGGAAGAAGAGTGTATTTTGGGGTCTATTTATTCTAGGCATGAGATTTCTGCTATTCCACGTGCTATATTCCCCTTCTAAAAGTCACTTAGCCAAGAGATTAGATAGGTAGCTAGATAGGTAGATAGAAAGTGCTTTATGCCTAATGATAATCTCGACGGACATTTGCATAGGCTTCATTTTCACATGCAATCAGCCTATGACATCTCCCGATGTAGGTGTCTTTGTGGTCACTATGCAGAGGGGTGAACTCACAAGGAGAAAAATTAAGTAGCAATTTATCTAAGACGTCACAGCCAGAGGGGCAACCAAAATGTAAACCTTACAACTGAGTCTTTCCACTATGCTGTGAAAGGGCCTGGGGAAAAGTTGGTGCTATCACAGGCTCTCAAGACATGCCTGACGGTTGTGCTGTGTGTGTGTGTGTGTGTGTGTGTGTGTCTCAGAAATGATGGAGGGCGACTACGTGACGTGAGACGCAGTACGTATGTGGACGTTTTGGGGTGAGATGCGCCATTGCGTCTTTGGCGTCGCATTAAAAAGATCATGTTTTTCCCAAAAAGGAGGTGTGGCTTTGTTGCTTAAGCAAATGCAGTTTTCCATTAATCAAAGCTAGTCTTGTGCCTGTAAGAATCGATCCTTCAGAAACATCCTTCAGCTTTCTTTAGTCTTGTGAACTGGACACTCCATTCACAGGGCCCATGTCCCCTTCTCCCTGCTCCACCTGTAGTAAGGAACATTCCTTCATGGTGTCTGAGCAAGATATTTATCCAAGGGGAGGAAAAGCAATATGTCAGCCAAGTTTGTCCGCAAGCTGTTTCCCCGTTTTCCTTGTGTGCACTTTAAAACTCACTTCAATCTAGGACCAAAATATTTCATTGCTGTTATAGCCCAGATCTTTCCAATCTCTGTTTGACGGCTTGTGCTTCACAGCAAAAATCACAGGGGCAATTGTAATTAGAGAGCAGTCCCATCTGCATTGCAAATGAGCTCAATCCATTTTGGTTCTCATAATTTTGAGGGCTGAATAAATCGTGCTCTCCCGGTTGTGAGTGGCTCGAAGTACCGAGTGTTGGGAGAGAGGGAAACAGGAGGATTCGAAATGCTCCGAGCTATTCTTGGCAGCCGGGGTGTTGCTTGGAGGACTCATTCTAAACCTGGAGATTATTCTCTTTGGAACATTTCGAAATGGTCCTGAAAAGTTCGTCTTTGGGCTGGAGTGGTTTTATCTGGTTATCTTTCACACAAGAGCAATCCCCTCTTTCCTCGAGAGAATCACTTGGAAAAATAGATCATTCACTTTTGATGGGCAACATACGGGAAACGCCACCATTAGGAATTTGTGACAAATTGGCAATGTACCGTTTTGGTTTTCATCTAAGGGACCTGTCATGGAGGAGGGGTGAAGTGTGAGTAGTTTTTGACAGGCCATTATAGGGTTGTTTGGGTTTAGTCATTGAGTCACCAAAGAGCTTCTGTCAAAATCAAAAGCTAAACTCTTGTTTCTGTCAGTAAGGCGGTTTAGGGGTACTGAACAATGCTTTTGATTGAAATAACTACATTGTTGACTAAATACCAAATTTTTCCTTTAAAATGCATTGCTATGATCGTTCCAAGGTAAGAAATCCACAGAGATACAAAACAATGCACAGTCAGGAACCTTGGAAATTAGGCAAGTGCAAAGTTAGCTTTCATCTTGAAGGTTCTTGCCGAAAGCTGGAATACTTGAGTTACTGCTTTGAGGAACACATAGGTATGAGAGGCAGAATTAGAATCCTAGGGACCACCCCAATGAGGAATCTGATGCAAAATACCTGCATAACCCCAGAGGGCTATAGTTTGTGTTAGGGTGAACTAGAAATAAACTCTAGTGTGTGGAAGGTAAAGCCAAGAAACTCACCTGCCTACACTTGGTGCTGGGGAACAGAAAAAACATTCCCCGATAATATATAACTATAAATAAGATATGTGAGTTTTCAGTCCAAATTCACATCCACCCTGCACCCACCAAAAACCACAAGTGGATAATTTTATTCAGAGTGGTCCCAGGTGGGTGGCACCTTTAGGATACTGTGAAAAGCAAATGCACATCCTCTTTGATGGACTTCAACAGCAAGCCAGCCCCAAAGAATTCTCACAGTTGGTGACCCAAGGAAAGAAGCTGTCGCGCACCCCTCACAAAACCTGCGGTGAAACAAGGCACCGTGTGTGGGAAGTAGCAGAAGCGACATACAGCTGACACAGATTCTCCACGGGAATTTGAACATGCGAGCTGGGAACAACAGATTGTACAAAATGACCGTGACGATATTTCAAAAACAAATAGAACTGCTAAAGTTAAAAAGCAATGAAGGAAATGAAAACTCAATGGATGGATCAACCAGCAGATTAGATATGGGTGGAGAGTAATTTAGTGAACTTGAAGACGTCAAAACTATTTTTCAGAATGCATTTCAGTTAGACAGAGGGAAAGGAAACAGAAGGAGCAGGGGCAGAGAGAGGCCGGCATGACAGGGTGTAGCTTGCGTCTTAACGCACCAGCAGGAGATGGGGAGAATGGGCCATAGTTTAAAAGATTATGGATGAAAATTTTTCCAGAACTGTAAAGGACACCAATTTTCAGGTCCAGACAATCCAGTGAATTCCAAAATGACAGCAGATGGAAGACCTGTTATATAAGAAAGAATGGTAAGAAAAGAAATATATGAATGTGTAGGTAAATATAGATGTACGTTCATAATACAAAACAGTAATAATATCTAATTTATTTATAGGTCAAAACAGTCTAGTGTTAAAATTCTAGACAGCATAGAATGTATATTGGAGGAACATTATTATTAACGTTTTCCAACATCCTTTTACTCTTCCAGAAGAGGTTAAAGATGCTGTTTAATTTTAGTTTTATAAGCTTAAGTTTTAATTTTAGTTTTATAAGCTTAAGTTTTATAGGCTTATAAGCCAAAGCAAGCACTATAAGCTAAATATATATCCTGGAAGATCTAGGGTAGCTATTATGAGCCTAGAAACTGCTCTAAAAAGAATAGAGCTAACAAAAGCCTGTTTACTGCAGTTGTACGAGGGACAGCAAAAGGTCGGAAACACCACGTGTGTTCATCAGTAGGTAGGTTAGGGTTGAAGAGACCATGAAACATGTATGCAACAGAGTTCTTTAAAAAGAATGAAAATATTATTTCCAAACAAAGTAAAGAGAAAAAATGGAATAGGGGGCGGGAATTGAGGGGAGAGAAAACCCTAAACAAATCCAAAAGAAGGCAAAAAAAAAAAAAAGCAAATAGGAAAAAAGTGAACAAAAAGAAGCATATAATGAGATTCCAGTAATGAATCCGAATCTGGTATATCCATAATTCCATTAATGTAAAAGGACTAAACTCTACAGTTAGAAGCAGAGGGTGCCAGACTGGGTTAAAAGAATTCTACACATATGCTTATTATAAGAGATATACATAAACATAAGCATCTTAAATTGTTGAAAGTCAAAGAATGGAAAAATATGTACTTGGTAATATTAACCACCAAAAGCTGATAAATGGACTTTAAAGAAAATAAGTTTTCCTAGAGATTTTACTAGAGATTAAGATAATGATAAAGGTTCAATTCGTAATAATGAACTTGCAGGAATGTATTATTTAACTTCAAAATACATAAACCAAAAACTGACATATCTGGAAGAAGAAATATAAAAATTTGTCACAATAATGGGAGATTTAAACATCTCTGTCTCTGTTGATTATTGTGGTTGATAAGCTATAATTGATAACTCAAGCAAACCAATATTGTAACAGATAAGTATATAGAAGCTTTGAACAGCATATTTAGCAAGGTTTAATAACCTTGTCGAGAGAGAGAGAGAGAGAGAGAGCGAGCGCGCGCGAGTGCTCATTATACCTCAAGATCAGAGAAGACACATCCTCGTCAAGGACATACGGAATGCCTATGAAAACTGATCATCTCCTAGATCAGTGGTCCCCAGCATTTTTGGCACCAGGGACAGGTCTCATGGAAGACAATTTTTCCATGGACCAGGGTTATGGGGGGATGGTTTCAGGATGATTTGAGCACATTGCATTTATTGTGCACTTTATTTCTGTGATTATTACATTGTAAAATATAATGAAATAATTACACAAACCTCTCTGCTAATGATAATCTGTATTTGCAGCTGCTCTCCAGCACTAGCATCACCCCTCGGCTGCACCTCAGATCATCAGGCATTAGATTCTCATAAGGAGCACACCAGCTAGGTCCCTCGCATGCGCAGTGTACAATAGGGTCTGCGTTCCTATGAGAACCTAATTCCACAGCTGATCTGACAGGAGGCGGAGCTCAGGCAGGGATTTGAGTGATGGGGAGCGGCTGTAAATACAGATGAAGCTTCACTGGCTCCCCCTCCACTCACCTCCTGCTGTGTGGCCCGGTCCCTAACCGGCCACAGACTGGTACCAATCCTAGGCCCGGGGGCTGGGGGATGTAGTCCTGGATTATAAAGCTGTTCCCAGCAACTTTTGAGGATTGGGATCACACAGGAACACCTTCTCTGACCACAATGCAATTATGTTAGAGAACATGAAAAACAACAGGAAGAACCTGGAGAAAATCATACATTTAAACATTAAAAATAGGCTTCTTTTTATTAAAAAATTATTTATGTATTTTAATTTGACAATAAAAATTGTACATACTTATGGTGTACAACATGATGTTTGGATATCAAAACTAGACTTCCAAACCACTCATTAATCCAAGAAAAATATTATAATGGAAATGAGAAAATATGTAGACATAAAAAATAATGAAGTTAATATGTATCAGACTTGTGGGGTGAACAAAACAGTGCTCTATTAGGATAAGGTTTTCTTTCTCTGTTGCCTAAGCTGGAGCGCAGTGGCCCAATCATAGCTCACTGTAACCTCAAACTCCTGGGCTCAAGTGATCCTCCTGCCTCAGCCTCCTGAGTAGCTAGGACTACAGGCATGTGCCATAACACCTGGTTAATTTTTTTTTTTTTTTTTTTTTTTTGTAGAGGTGGGGTCTCTGTTGCCCAGGCTGATCTTGAACTCCTGGCGTCAAGTGATCTTCCTGTTTTGGCCTCCCAAAGTGCTGGGGTTACAGGTGTGAGCCACTGCTTCCTGCTAGTTTAATATTAACATTAGGAAAAAAAGAAAGTCTCTAGAATAATGAGGCAAGCATGCAACTTAACTTCAAGAAAAGAATTCAGCAGAATAAATCCACAGAAAGAAGAAGGAAGGATACAGTAGACACTGGTGACAAAGAAAACAAACATGCCTTAAAAGGATCGATAAAACCAAAAGTTAGTTCTTTGAAAAGGTTAAATGAATAGAAAACCTCTGTTAAGATTTATTAAGAGAAAGAAGCCTCCAATGAATCATATTAGAAAATAATGGGAACGCAGCAATAATTGCTGCTGAGACAAAAGAATAAGAAAATATTATTGGCATCTCTATGGCAAATACATTTTAAAAATTAATGAATTGGAGAAATTTCTGTAAAAGTGCAATTTATTCAGCAAAAAAGAGTAAAACTGTAGGTCAATGTCACTCATGAGCATAGATGCAAAAATCCTCAACAAAACAAATGAAATTCAGCAATATATAAAAAGATGAATACATCATGGTCAAGTAATGTCTAATCTTGGGAATAAAAGGTTAGTTTAATATTAGAAAAGTTATTTATGAAATTCACAATAACAGATCAAGGAATTAAAAATCATATCATTAGCTCAACAGATACAGAAAAACATTCAATAAAATTCTATATCTAATCATGATAAAATCTCTTAGCAAACTATAAAAAGGAGGAAACTTTCACAACTTAATAAAATGCATTTATAAAAATTTAGAACAGACATCAAACCTAATGGCACAATGTAGAAAGCATCCCCCTTAATATTAAGAACAAGACAAAAGTGGTTAGCTTCCAGCACTTTCATCCAATGTTTTTTTTTACTGGATGTGCCAGAACAAGAAATAAGGCAAGCAAAAGAAAAGATAAAAATATGTAAAAGGAAAAGCAAAATTGTCATTATTTGCTGATGATATGATGGTATAAGTGGAAAATTTAAAAGAAATCACAGATAAATTATTTTAATTAATAAGAGAGTTTAACAAGGTTGCTGAATGAGATCAATATACAAAGTTCCCCAATGGAGAGGGATTTGCAATATCTAGCAAAATTCCATATGCATTTACCCTTTGTACAGCAATCCTGTTTTATGAATATACGTATCTCAAAGATAACCTAGCGAAATGAAAAGAAATATGCACAAGACTATTCATTGCAGCATTATTTGTAATACTTGAAGAGTGGAAATAACCCAGTTGTCTATCAGCAGGAAGCTGGTTGAATAAACTAATTGTACATGGTATGTCCTCACAGTTGAGTACTTGCAGTTGAAAATGGGATGAGGGAGCACAGGAGTGTGCCCGTAGTCGTAGCTATTCGGGGGCCGGGAGTTCGAGGCTGCAGTGTACTATGGTTATGCCTGTGAGTAGCTGCTACACTCCAGCCTGGACCGCAGAGCGAGACCTCATCTATAAAACAAAAGCGATGTTTCTAAGGGAGGAGGTATGCCTTTGTACCCTGCTATGGAATATGTATGTCTTCATACCCTTCTAAAAATAAGGTGGAGAGAATGGTGTATGTTCTGCTACCATTGTGTGGATATGAATACAAAGATATGTTAGCTGATACTCAAATAAAACAAAAAAGAAATTTTAAAACTAAAATAAGATGATTAACTCTAAGGAGAAGATAGGAACAGGGTGGAAAAAAAAAATAAATGAAATCTAGACCTCCCTGAATACAACTTGTTTTGTAGATTTGATTTTGAAAATATGTAAAAGTTTTACATAATTATGAAGCAAAATTAAATAATTGCTTAAAATCAAAAGCAAAATAAGACAAATCTAACTGTATACTGAGTTGGTGGCATAACCACATAGAAAAAATTATCTTAATTGACCTTAAAACATACTAATTTGATGATGCATTTCTAAAGAAATATGTTCTGAGAACAAAAAGAGCTCTAAAATGTGTAATCACATCGTTAAAAATAATGTTGCTATTGGTATTTCAAAACTAATATAGATAGTTGGAGACAGAAGAGAGAGAGAAAGCAAATAAATAATTGTGTCAATATGGTTAGCAACTAAGATTTCACTGTTAAATATAAAATCAAAGAAGTTATTAACTCATAATGTACTTAATGTTTAATCTTTTAAAAATATACATGTCAGCTCTGTCCATGGAAAAGGCCTTGAACCAGTGACCAGCCTGTTAGCCGTAAGTACCACTAGCACTAGAATGAGGCCTGTAAATGCCATTTCCTGTTAGCAGAGACTAGGGCTCCTCAGAGAAGTGGGTGATTCCAGATCTGGACCGGGAAATATACCAGACGGAGCCGACAGCAAGGAAGCCGTCCAAGAGAACTGGGGTTGTGCGAAACGGACTCAGGAGTTAATTGGAGAAACTCATGGGACAATTTGATCATTATTTATTTATTTATTTTTTTGAGACAGAGTCTTGCTTTGTTGCCCTGGCTAGAGTGAGTGCTGTGGCGTCAGCCTAGCTCACAGCAACCTCAAACTCCTGGGCTCAAGCGATCCTCCTGCCTCAGCCTCCCGAGTAGCTGGGACTACAGGCATGCGCCACTATGCCCAGCTAATATTTTCTATATATTTTTAGTTGTCCAGCTAATTTCTTTCTATTTTTAGTAGAGATGGGGGGGGTCTCTCTCTTGCTCAGGCTGGTCTCGAACTCCTGACCTCGAGCCATCCACCCGCCTCGGCCTCCCAGAGTGCTAGGATTACAGGCATGAGCCACCGCACCCGGCCTCAATTTGTTCATTATTAAAAATAATAACAGTTATGGATTTAAACACAACACATATTAAATTCATGAGTTATTAATGATTTAAAACAAATGAACATATAAAAACCTCTTCATTGGTCACCTTTAAGGGTACTAGGAAGTAAATCATTATTTTGGAAGTTGACAAATGAAGGGAAGATGTTGGTGTTTATGCCCTTTCCTGTATGAATTTCTTCCTCAAAACAAACAAATAGTTGATGAGAAAAAGTTTCCCTTCATTACTATTAATAAATGATGGAATAATAAAATTGGAATATCATATTTTTGGAACGCCTAATGAACATCAGTGGTTGCCAATGTCACAAAAAGACAGACAAGCAGATGTTATGTGCCTCGTGATAGGAATACTCCACTATTACCTGTCGGGTTATTCCTCCCACTCCCGAGAGCCAGACTTGAGTCCGAGCAGGGCTTTAGAGCTAGCTGTCAGCTTACAGGAAGCACAGGGACAGAAGAACATGTTAAACTGATAAGGCAGAGATACAGTTAGCAAAAGCCAAACTGAGGCGTGTCATCCAGGCCAAATGACCCAGTTTCGTCAACAAATAAAACTGTTAGAAGAAAAATGGAGTTGGGGAGGGGTAGCAGCCCCACGATTTCCTCAGTGTCTTAGATTTCCTCTGTGCTTCCTGAGAGTAAGACTCACACAGTCACGATCAGGAGCTGGCTGCTAAACCTCCAGATATTTATCCATGTCCAGGAAGGAAGAATGGAAAATTCTTGAGAGATTTTGCTTGATTTGAAGCCCTTTTCAGGGACTTCCAACCACTCAAACAGAATTAGGTTTCCTGGAACCCCCAGGGAGTCCATGGAGATGAATGTTTTTATTTATCTATTTATTTATTTTTTTTTTTGAGACAGAGTTTCACTCTGTTGCCCAGACTAGAGTGCTGTGGCATCAGCCTAGCTCACAGCACCTCAAACTCCTGGGCTCAAGCAATCCTCCTGCCTCAGCCTCCCAAGTAGCTGGGACTACAGGCATGCGCCACCATGCCTGGCTAATTTTTTCTATATATATTTTTTAGCTATCCATATAATTTCTTTCTATTTTTAGTAGAGATGGGGTCTCGCTCTTGCTCAGGCTGGTCTCGAACTCCTGAGCTCAAACGATCCGCCCACCTCGGCCTCCCAGAGTGCTAGGATTACAGGCTTGAGCCACCGCGCCCGGCCATGACGAATGTTTTTAAACAGGGCACATTGTCTCTTGGACAAAGTTGGTGCTGGGTTAGCTAGAGGGGAGGGAGGATGGATATTGAACAGCAGGCTTCTGCTCATCTTGGGCACAGATGAATTTTACGGTGCTAGTGACACTGCTTCAACTCATGTGATACAGAGATGGCGGGAGTTCAGATCACAGCTCAGGGCTTGGAACAGAGGGACATTTCTGACTTTTAAGGAAATCTGAGCCTGTGTTCTCATTAGCAGAATATTCTAACCAAGGAAGCTAACCAGCCACAGTCTACGTGTAATAATGTACGCAGTCACAAACTGTATTCCCTGCTTTCCTCGATCCTGACATCTTTATCCTAATGCCATTCTCATGGGAATTGTCTTTACATCTCTACACGTTTAATTTGCTGCTTTCTAGACATTGATACCCATTATAACCTGTATTTGGAGATATTCTTCATTTGTAGATATGTCATATAAAAGAAGAACTTGATCCTTTCTCTTTTGACTTAAATGTTTCCCCTACTTCAATAGAATTCCGAGAATGAAATAAAATCATTCTATTAACACCATCAGGTTTTAGAATTTATAGTTATCACTAGTGAAATATCCGTGCCAGAGAATTAAGCCAAAGTCCTGAAAGTCATTTCTTCCTGTCTCTCCCCATTTTCCTTCTATCATAGGAAGAAAGAGGAGTTTAAAAAATTGATGCCCTTTATTTTTTTAAAGTGTATTATGGGTTGAATTGTGCCTCCCCCTAAAAGATATTTGGAAGTTCCTGGTACCTATGAATGTGACCTTATTTGGAAATAGGGTCTTTGCACATGATCAAGCTAAGATGAGGGCGTTAAGGTGACTGGTGTCCTTAACAAGGGGAAATTGGGATCCACGGACATGAATGAGGAAGACGATGGGGAGACGGTTCTGCGATGACAGAGGCAAAGACTGGACCGATGTACCCATAAATCGAGGGGTACCAAGGACGCCAGCCACCACCCCAAGCCGGGAAAAGGCAGGAAGGATTCTGTCCATGGTCCTGGAGGGCGCATGGCCCTCCCACACCTCGACTTTGGACTTTAGCTTCCAGAGTGGTGAGGCTGTAAATTTCTGTTTCAGGTGACCCAGCCTCTAGCATATGATTACCGCAGCTCTGACAGACAATTACAGAGCAGTTTGAGGTCTACAGAAAAATTGAGCAGAAAGTTCCTGTAAATTTCTTCACATACCACCCCCCTAATGCACACACATGCACACGGGCACATGCGTGCACACACACACACACAGTGTCCCCTATTATTGTCATCTTGCATCAGTGTGGTATATTTGTTACAAGTGGTGAGCCAATATTGATACATTGTTATTAACTAAAGTTCATAGTTTACATGAAGGTACACTCCTTGTGTTGTACATTCTGCAGTTTTTGTGTGGACGTAAGTTTTCAACTCCTTTGAGTAAATACCAAGGAGCACAATTGCCGGGTTGTGGTGACACTAGGTTTAGTTTTGTCAGAAACTGTCATACTGTTTTCCACAGTGGCTGTGCTTTTGCATTTCCGCTCGCCATGAGGGAGAGTTCCTGTGGCTCCACATCCTTGCCAGCATTTGATGTTGTCGCTCTTCTGGATTTTAGCTATTCTAGTACATTCTGAAAAAAAAAACTATTTCTCTATACTCACTCATACGACACTGCACTTCTGACACCTGGTGTGGGCTTTTCCCCCCAAGACAATTCAATTCAATCCTGATGTCTGGTTTGGCGATCTTGTTCTGTGGTCTCGGCCGCAGAATGACCAGACACACCACAGTAAGGCAAGCACGAGGTGAAGGTTATTGAGGGGAAGCAAGAGAGGATTCTAGAGCAAGAGCAAGATACAGGTTTACAGAGCAAGATACACACAGCACAGATGTGACCGGACCCCTTGTCGTAGCAAAAGAGACCTTGGTTACGGTCTGGGTCTTGTTTTATAGTGTCTGGACAGGGACCTCCCCATGGTTCAGACGTCGTCATGGAACCACTTTGATGGACAACTAGGACTTATATGACCTGAGTCTTACTGCACATGCAGATCTCCCATGAGCCTCTCTGAAAGCCCATGGGGGGTGTGGAACTGCAACGTAGATTTAAGCCAATGACGTGATAATTAGCCTTAGGCCGTCCGAAGTCACCTTCCAGACTGTATTGTACTATGCCACTTGGCCTATGGGCTAGAGAGCCCTCTGCATTCTTTTGCAGTTGGCGTGCTAAGTTCTGACTGGTAGATTGGTAGGGTGTTCCCTCCTCCCCCAGGTGTGGCAGTCACTCGGGACAGAATTAAGGTGGGGCAGCACCAAGACGGGGTCCTGGGGCCCACCCTTGTCCTTCTTCCCAGGTGGGGCAATTGCAGGAGGCAGCACCAAGGCAAGGCACCCACTTTTGTCCCTAGGAGACCCGGAATCCTCGCTCTCTACCTAACACCGACGCTGTCTGGAGTTAGCAGCAGACTCACTGGTTAAGGACTCAGTCCCACAAGACTGCCCCAACTTCAGATGCCATTTGAAAGTCCCCAAACCACTGGGACTTCTGATTGATGGACTATAAATACATAGGGTTCCCACAGCTCACCTCCCCAGATTCAATAATTTGCAGAATGGCTCACAGAACTTAGCACAATACTTTACTTATGTTTACTGGCTCATTGTAAAGGAAACAACACAGAAGTCGCCACAGAGCAAGTTACGGGGGAAAGGGAGGGTGCGCGGAGCCTCCATGCCTTCTCCAGGCATGCGCCCTCCCAGCTGGCAGCTCATCCAAGCTGATGTTCCAGAGGTTTTACGGAGCCTGAGCTCCAGCCCCTCCCCCACCCCTCCCAGAGGCCAGGGAGTAGGGCTCAAAGTTCAGCCCTCTGGTCACTTGGTCTTTCTAGTGACCAGCCCCATCCTGAGACTACCTAGGAGCCCTATTCTAAGTAACCTCATTATAAACCCAGCTATAATCGAAAGGGCCCCTTGTGAATAACAGGACACTCCTGTCACTCAGGAAGTTCCAAGGGTCCTAGAAGCTCTGTGCCAGGAGCTGGGGACAAAGTCCAAATATATTTTTTATCATAGCACAGTAATGGTACCTCACTGTTGCTTTAATTTGCGACTCCCTACGGACATTCCATGGTGGGCATCTTTTCATACGCATATTGCCATTGGTGTATCTTCTTTGGTGAAGTGCCTGTTCACATTTTTTGCTCATTTTTAAATTGGGTTGTTTGTTTTCTTGTTGAGTTTGTATATTTTGGATACTATTCTCTTCAGATATGTTTTGAAAATATTTCTTCCAGTCTGTAGTTTGTCTTTCATTTGCTTAACAGTGTCTTTTGCAATGCATGTTTTTAATATAGTATACAACTTATCAATTTTTCTTTCATTGATTGTGCTTTTTGATCTAAAAAGCAATTGCCAAACCCAAGATGAAATAGATTTTCTCCTATGTTATCTTCTAGGAATTTTATTATTTATTTACTTCTTTAATTTTTAGAGATAGGGTCTCGCTCTGTCACCCAGGCTGTAGTGCAGTAGCGTGATCATAGCTCACTGCAGCCTCAAACTCCTGGGTTTAAGCGATCCTCCTGCCTCAGCCTCCCAAGTAGCTGGGACTTCAGGCACATGCCACCACACCTGGCTAAGTTTTCTCTTTTTAGTAGAGATGGGGTTTTGCTCTTGCTCAGGCTGGTCTCAAACTCCTGGCTTCAAGCAATCCTCCTGCTTGGCCTTTCAAAGTGCTAGGATTGCAGGTGTGAGCCACCACGTCCTGCCTACAGCAGGTCTTGAAGTCAGATGGTGTCAGTCCTCCGACTTTTGTTGCCTTCAATGTTGTGTTAGCTATCCTGGGTCTTTTGTCTTTCCATGCGAACTTTAGAATCCATTTGTTTATATACACAGAACACCTTCCTAAGATTTTAACAGATCAAGTTGGGGAGAACTGACATCTTGGCAATATTGAGTCTTCCTGTCCATGCGAGTCCATGAGAGTCCATGGACTCTCTCTCCATTTATTTAGTTCTCTGTTTCTTTCGTCAGATCTTTGGAGTTTTTCTCGTATAGGTCTTGTACATATTTTGTTAGATTTATACCTAAATATTTCTTTTTTGGTGCTAAGGGAAGAGGATTTTTAAGAGGAAATAAAATTAGACAGCTTAGCAATTATAGAGAAGTAAAGTAAAAGAAGAACAATTAAGCTGCATAATTTAAGGCATAATTCCAAATGCAAAACAGCAAAAGAACAGAATACAGTTTGCTAAAAAGGCATGAAGAAAACCCCAGAGGCTTCCTCAGTGAAACAAGCCAAGACTCACAGAGAGGCCCGAGAACCAAGTTCAGGGATGGAGGAAACTTCGTAGAGAGCAGAGCGTGCCACGTTGCCAGAGCCATGTCGCCCGCCCTGCACCACACCCGGCAGGGCCCCAGGCAAAGCGAGGAGGAAAGGGAGGAGGAGAAAGGTACGAGCAGAGTCTGACAAACATCCAAGTCTCTGCCATCGGTCACAAAGCCACGTTGGGGAGCTGAGACATCATCTGAGAAAGCACAGGCGCTTAGACTGTGGGGAAACGCCAATCCCTGCCCAGAAGTACCCATCTCCTCTCGCACATGAGGACAGCTAGGACGAAAGAGCCCTCCTGGGCCATATGTGGTAGATCAAGTTGCAACTGCTATGCAAACTTCTCTCGGGGAAGAAACCGTCTCTGTTAAGGAGCTGTTCGGTGGTACAGGTTGGACCGTGAGCAGGAGTTTCACAAAGCAAGAAAACAAATGAGACTGTTGAACAGCTCCCCGGAGAAATAAAGAGGAATTGGGGTGGAGGAGAAGGCTGAGAACAGAGGGGAGGAGAGAAAGAGGGAGGACAAAACCGAGGACGGCTGAGCAGCACGGCGCCGGGCCAGAGGGAGCGGACTGTGGAGCAGAAGATCCAATCTCACGGTGCGCGGAGCCGCTGCAAGGCCTTCTGGGTGTTGTCACACACGGACCCCTTCCCGTCCTTCTGTGCTACTTGTCACCTAATGGCTTCGTGTGAAATCAAAATTTTAGGTGCAAATCAGGGAAAAGGAGCTGAATTCCTCATCTGGGTCAGCGCAGAGAGAAAAAGAAAGAAGTCGCAGGAAATAAAACAGGAGTGATCTCCCAAGGGTCCCGCAGAAGCAGCCGCTCAAACGCAGGTTAAGCGTGGGAGCATCAGTTCCAGGGAATATATAGAAGTCTTAGGTCACATAAGAAACCAAACCCCAGTCTCCTTTTTAAAAATGTTGACAACTAACATTGTTTATTGGGCTTTGTGCCAAGCAATTTACAAGCATTATCTCCTTCCACCTTATAACCCTATGAGGTCGGGACTCATCATTGTCTTTATCTGCAAATAGGAAAACTGAGACCGAGAGCAGGTAATAATTCCCCCAAGGGCACTCTGTAAGTGGCCAAGCCAGGGTCTGAGCCCAGACTGCCTGTCACCAGAACCCCACACTCCTCTGCAGTGGTTCACAATCTTTTTTTTTTTTTAGACAGGATCTCGCTCTGTCTCCTGGGCTGGAGTGCAATGGCGCCATCACAGATCATAGCTCACAGCAACCTCAAACTCCTGGGTCAAGCGATCCTCCTGCCTCAGCCTCTTGAGTAGCTGGGACTACAGATGGATGCCACCATGTCTGGTCAATTTTTTTTTACTTTTCATAGAGATGGGGTCTCACTATTGCCCAGGCTGGTCTCGAACTCCGGATCTCAAGGGATCCTCCCACCTTGGCCTCCCAAAGTGCTGGGATTACAGGCCTGAGCCACTGTGCCTGGCCTATAGTCCCTTTTTCTGCATCCGGTGGCAAGAATGACTCACAGCCAATTAAGAAGTCATGGGATTCACTAACACTCTCCTTGTTGAGGTCACCAACCCTTTGCAAAATCCAAGGAGCTGACTTCTGGGTAACAAAAGAGTCAGAACCCAGTATCTTTAAAAAAAGAAAAAGATAATAGCTAAAGTTAATTGTTCACAAAGCACATACCAGATGCTTCTTCCTTGTCCTCAGAACTTTATTTTTCTCTTTAGCACTATCACCATTTGTGTGTTTAACTTGTTTATGTGTCTGTTGTGTCTCCCTCCAGTAACTGTCCCCACGAGCAGAAACTTCTGTCCTGTTCTATTTACTGCTATGTCCTAGGAACGGTGTCTGGGACATGATAGCTGCTTGATGAACGTTTGTTGAGTGAGCTTAAATATTTAAACAAAACAGCACAACAATTTAGTGTGTTTGGTAGTTCTTTAAAAAGTTCAACAAGCATCTACCCACTTCTACGTAGTTACTTAAAACAAATGAAGGCCGGGCGCGGTGGCTCACGCCTGTAATCCTAGCACTCTGGGAGGCCAAGGTGGGCAGATCCTTTGAGCTCAGGAGTTCAAGACCAGCCTGAGCAAGAGCGAGACCCCGTCTCTACTAAAAACAGGAAGAAACTGGCTGGACAACTAAGAATATATATATAAAAAATTAGCTGGGTATGGTGGCGCATGCCTGTAGTCCCAGCTACTCGGGAGGCTGAGGCAAAAGGATCACTTGAGCCCAGGAGTTTGAGGTGCTGTGAGCTAGGCTGATGCCACGGCACTCTAGCCTGGGCAACAGAGTGAGATCTGTCTCAAAAAAGAAAAAAAAAAAGAAATGAAAACCCGTGTCCAAAAAAAAAAAAAAAAAAAAAAAGCCCTGTACGAGTGTTCATAATAACCTTATTCCTTGTAGCCAAAAACTGCCAAACAACCAGATGTCCATCAAAAGGAGAATAGATAAACACATTGTGGTATATCTCTTAAATGGAATAGAACTCAGCAATGAAAAGAAACAAACTCCTGCTACAAAGAGAAGTATGCATGAATCCCCAAAGCTTGTATTGTATAAAATAAGCAAGACACGAAAAGATACATCCCATATGATTCCGTTTAATATGACATCAAGGAACAGAAAAGGCTAAGTTATGGTGACAGAAATCAGAGCAGTGGTCACCCGGGGTGCTTGGGCATTGACCGGCAGGGCTGTAGGAGCTTCCTGGGCTTAGGGAAGTGTCCTTTAACTTATTTTGGGTAGCGGTTACAGAAATGTAAACAATGCTGAAACTTACCAAATGGGCCATTTAAGACAAAGATGTGCATCTTATTATGTATAGGTTATATCTCAATTTTTTAAAACCTGTTTTCGGCTGGATGCGGTGGCTCACATCTGTCATCCCAGTGCTTTGGGAGGCTGAGGCGGGTGAATTCCTTAAGGCTAGAAGTGCAAGACCAGCCTGGGCAACACAGCAAAATCCTATCTCTATAAAAAAAATCTAAAAATTAACCAAGTTGTGTTGGTGCACACCTACAGTCCCAGCTACTGGGGAGGCTGAAGCGGGAGGATAGCTGGAGCCCAGGAGTTCAAGGCTGCAGTGAGCTGTGATGATACCACTGCACTCCAGCCTGGGAAACAGAGCAAGACTCTATCTCTTCAAAACAAACAACGCTTTCCCCTGAAAAAACCCTGTTTTAAAAACATTAGCCAAAAAGAGTTAGAGAATTGTTTCTTTTCTCTTGGAAAGCAGTGTGATCTAATGAACTAGCGCCCCATTTTCTAGCTGGAGGACCTCGTGGCCTCTGTTTTCTCCTGTGTAACGTGAGGGATATAGAGTTGACCTAATGCATTTTTATCAGGATCGACTGAGAGAAGGTATGCAATATGCTCAGCATCTGGCATAGAATAAAGATCATAAATGTTAATTCTCTGTCTTGATATTAAAAATAAAAGACAATTCTCCACTCTGATTGCTTCGTTCCAACAACTTCAAGTTCCGTCCCTCTCTTTTTTTCTTTTTGCCCACTGGCAATTTTCTGAGCATGTCTGTGTCCTTTAAATATTGAAAACTTCAGTCTATAATACCACAAGTGCTTTTGACCTTGAAGCAAAGGAAAACTGGGTCAAATTGAATCAATTTAGATAATGGCAAAGTTAAAAGTCAGTTCTGAAATCTGTTCCCTAAACTTCAGACTTTTTTTTTTTTTCCTTTTGGAAGTGAATTGAAGGAACATTGACAAAACCTTTCAAAACCGTCATTTTGGTTCTCAAAGTAAATGTCTGCTAAAGATTATGGGTTTGGTCGGCGCTGTCATTTCACTGTGGTAGGAAAGGGGAGTAATCATTGGTTGATTTTGCATGACTGACCCCTTTAATGACTCCTGCTACTCTGCAGTCACAGCCCAGTCTGCTCCAGGGACCCTGTGACTGTCAGATCCATGTTGTGGATCCCTGAACTCACTGCCCCAAGGGACACCGTGACACAGCCAGCCGGGAATCTGATCCCCCCCAGGCCTAACAGAGGTGTCCTGATCGCCTGGTTTTATAGGGCGTAGGACAAAAGTGCCCGACGAGCCAGCTCCACCCTCCAGGCCTCTGCCCAGGAAGTCCTGCCCGGACAGCGGCATCCACCGGGGCCGGGTGACATCTTCCTCGCGTTGTCCCCGTTAGACTTGAGCAGAGGGCGGCCAGGCGGCAACAAATGGCAAGACTCTAGAACCAGTAGGAGCAGCCTACGGCCACCTGTGCCCTCTTTCCTGGTTCTGACTGCTGGTCCCTTTCACACCGTACCAGCAGTTCCAGGAAACTTCCCTGTTTTCCTGGTGGCCGGGTACCACGGGATCGTATCAGAATTGCAGAGCAGGGATGTGGAACCCCACTTCCTCTCCATCTCGTCCGTGCTGTGGGGGCAATTTACAGGTTAAGGTGAGAGGTATGGAGCCTCTCTGGCCTTGGGCAAGTTTTTCTTTCTAGGCCTTAATTTCCTCTTTTATAAAATGGGGATGAGCACACCTACCTCCGTGGGCTGTCCTAAGGATTATATGAAGAAACAGATATACAGGGTGTCCCCCAAGTCGCCACACTTAGGGAAAATGGGAAATTGTAGCTCTATTTGCAAAATATTCATTACAAAATTTTACAAAACTTTTCCTTTGTAGGGAGACCTTTGGGACACCCTGCAGTTGTTGGCACACTGCCTTCAGAGTAGCTGCTCGACAGTTATTGTGCTGTGATTCCTTGCGTAGTGACGTATCCCGTGTTTTCTGATGCCTTGCTCTCTCCTAGTGATGACCCCCCGCCAATGTCCCCTCCACGCCGCACTCTGACGCAGAGGTCTCAGTAATGTTGGTTCTCCCAGGAAGTTTTGTCTGCCCCCTCTGTCACAGAATGTCACCCTTTCTGAGATCTCCTTTCCAAAGAGATGGAACAAAGGGAAGAATTCTTCTTAAATCCTGAAAAATTCTTATTTCTCCCTGTGACTCAGTTTTCTTGCATCAACAGCAAACACAGAACCCGCTTGTGACCCACCAGGCAGGCAGAGATTCCGGGGCTAAAGGTGAGCATTAGCAAAATCGTTTGCCGTCTTCCAACAGAAAGGTTCCAGGGTGGTACGTACAAGGTGTTCATGGCTTCCTATTTCTGCAAATGAGCTAATTTTTCCCTGAGCAGGGAGAGAGCCACAGAATGACAATCTCTTGGAGCTGGCAGGGTCCATGGAGAACATCTAGTCCGCAGGGTGTTGGGGAAATATGATTAAACGAAATAAAATCTCCCAACCCAGAAATCCTCTCCATAAGGTAGCAGAGACAGAAACTGTTTTATTACTGAATAAACCAGAGTGTGATGCGTCTCACGATCTGCTAAGAGATTAGGAAGACGAACAGGTCTGACATCTCATGTAACCGAGCGCGTGCAGCCCGTACGTACATACTTCAAGATAAACAGGAACTCATCCCCAAAGTCAGAGGACTCGGCAGCGTCTATTGTCACACATGGTTCCTCCTAACGTTCCCGTGGCAGCAGGGAGTCTACCTGTGCTGGCTTCAGCCAGAGGAGAAACACACTTCTCACATCTTTATGATGGGGGTAGTTTTGCAAACTGGAGCAAGGAGCCCCCCCAAAGTTAGGCTTTTACCCTCCCCAGTTAGGTTCTTGCCCCCCTCCCCAGCACAGGAACTGGGACCTGGGGCTGCTGTCTGCCTTGGCATTGCATGTCAAAAACATGCTCCCAGGTCCTCGAGGAAATATTCCTGAGTTGTGAGACCCATCAGAGGCTTTTGAAGCCATTATAAAGAGTTATTTATTTATTTATTTATTTTTGAGACAGAGTCTCACTCTGTTGCCTGGGCTAGAGTGAGCGCCATGACATCAGCCTCGCTCACAGCAACCTCAAACTCCTGGGCTCAAGTGATCCTCCTGTCTCAGCCTCCCGAGTAGCTGGGACTACAGGCATGTGCCAATGCCCGGCTAATTTTTTCTATATATATTTTTAGTTGTCCACATAATTTCTTTCTATTTTAGTAGAGACTGGGTCTCATTCTTGCTCAGGCTGGTCTCAAACTCCTGAGCTCCAGCGATCCACCCGCCTTGGTCTTCGGGAGTGCAAGTATTACAGGTTTGAGCCACTGCGCCCGGCCTATAAAGAGTTATTTACATTTGAAACGGATAGAAAAAATTTTTGAAAAAAAGAGGAAAAGAGAGGCAAAGTCTCTTCTCTTATTTTTAATAGGAAATTAACCTATTTTTAGTTTCTATTTGCCCGTATAGGAGACCCAGGCCCAAGGAAAGGGGTCGAATCCCTCTGAAACTACACCTGATTTTCCAAGTGTAAGCATATTTTTTGGAGAGGGGTCCACGGCTTGCACAGACTCTCAGGGATCCAGTGACCGGATCCTTTGATTCGCACACGAAGAAGTCAAGGCCTCTGTGTTTCACTACAGTTTATGGGAGGCCGTTGGTCTGGACCCAGCTCCCGCGCTGGGCCCGAGAGACCAAACCGAAGTGGAGTCACTCGTGCTGACGTCCCACGTCCCCAGCCAAAGCGAAGCTGTCCATCTGGCCTCGTGAGGAATCAGGAGAGTGAGGCGTGACATCCAAGTCCCCACGCAGGCCAGTTTAGCCAGCGTTGTACGGAAGCTCCCCTCTGCTTCAACCTTCGCCAGGAAAGTAGCTTCAAAACAACCCGTCTGCTTTTGTCTTTGTTTCTGCTTCCTTAGCCGTTTTCTGCCTATAAAACCAACCTTCTCTGCCCATGGGAACCTTCATTCTGTTTTATAAAGTGAGGTGCTGCCTGATTCTAGAATCGTAAATAAAGCCAATTATGATCTTTAAACCACACTTTAGCTGAGGTGACAGAGTGAGACTGTCTCAAAGAAAAAAAAAATCTATATCTTTAAACTAAATGTGTTGTAATTTTGTCTTCTGACAGCCTGAAGAAAAGAGGTGGCTTTTCCAAATTAATCTAAATGTGGCGCTGCAGGAAGAGGCCTGCTTGCTGCTGCTGGGAGTGGCGGGGCGGCTGCCAGGGGGTCGCCCTGTGTCTTTCCGCCCGTCCTTCACTCAGCTCTCTCAGAATCGGGCTGACCGAGAATTTCCAAGCCCCCCTTGCCACCCAAATACTGCACTCTGCCGTGGAGAAAGCGTTGCCAGATTGAGCAAAAATGACAAGAACAAACAAACCGAATATAAAGACAAAAAATAAAGGATGCCTAGTTAAATCTGAATGTCACATAAACAATGAATATTTTTTAAGGATGTCCCATAGGTGAAATTCACAGTTAACTGGGCAGACTCGATGGAGCCAACAAGGCCACGCGGGCCACAGGCCGGCCTGCAGCACACTCACGTAACACCGCCATGTGATTGCTTGCTAAGGACAGAGTCTTCTGGGAGCAGAGACCAGAGCCCCAAGCTGGCCTCAGAGTCAGGGCGGCCCCAGGGAAGCACATAAATCCACACTCCATGGGTTGAGTCATAATTTTCTAGGTTAAAAGGGTGAGAAGTTGCTAACCTGAAACTGGGGCTCAAACTACAGCACCTCCTGACCCAAAAGCAGCAAGAGGGGCTCTGCGACCCCCTTGTCGTTAGGGTGGGGACCCCTAGGGCAGGATGGGAAAGAATCGTCGACACAGAGATTAGAATAGTTTCAGAGAAAGAAAGTTTATTTTATTTTTCCTTAGAGAGATAGGGAAAGGGGTGGACACAAGAAAGAAGGAAAGAAGAAATGTTGGCCAAGGGGACAAGTCGTTTGGGCTTTTGCTGGGGCTAAAGGGGGAAAAAAAGTGATTTATTGCCAGCTGATAACAGAAAACGGCTGTGAAACGGCTGTGTCTGTTTTTCCTTTTTTCCCCCTCTTCTCTTCAAGGCTGTTAAAATAAAACGTTTAGAGATACGAGTTAAGCCCCAGGTGGCTGATCAAACAAGGGGCTGTCGTGCTGTGATCGTTCCCTTCAAAGGGACAACTATGTGCTGTGAGCTCATTCCTCTCTCTTTCTATTAGTTAATTTTTCTCTAGGTAGTTTCATTCACTACTAATTTTAGGTAGTTTCATTAGCAAGGCCGTCCTATCACTTCTTTCCTGTGACACTTGTACAGTCAGTGGCTGGTAGAGGTCACCCAGGACACAAGGCCTGTGTGGGCTTCTAGGACACGTCCCAGTGACTTAGAAATGAGTGCCTCTTCCATGAGGGAAAAACTGTAATTACTACATTATTTGTTTTTCAATAAATAATGACTAAAATGAAGTCAATCTGTATAGATTTTGCAAATTAAATTATTGGACATAAAATTATAGAAAGTGGACATTTTCATCACAATAATGAGAAACTCAAGGTCACCGGACTGTAAAACAATTACACATCTTGCTCCCTTGACAACATTGCCAAGATGGCTTCGTTGCTTACTTGCCCCAGTGTCCTGTGTTCTGTAGAAATCATCACCAGACTCGACGCCTTTCTTAGCACGTTACAGGCCTTAAGTCTTTTTGAATAAATTTGAATTCTGAGAAATTATATTGGCAAAGTGGAATATATCCTGGGAGCTAGTATGTAAAGAGATGCCAGGTGCAGTGGGCCTAAGCCTGTAATCCCAGCTGCTCAGGAGGCTGAAGCGGGAGGATCGCTTGAGCTCAGGAGTTTGAGACTACTCTGGGCAACTTAGCAAGACCCCATCTCTAAAAAATAAAAAATAATAAAAATTAAAGTTGGTATGGAGGTAGACAAACATTTTTTTTAAAAAGAAGTATGTAGAGAGGCCTCTGATAAAGCTATTGTTGCGAATATAGTAAAATACATTCACAGACAACATACTAGATTTTACTAACCTGAGGCTTTTACTGCTTCTATATTAATATCCCACAACATGACATGGCTTATTTATGTACAGTCTATTCGCCTTATAAATTTGCACATAGAAGAGTACTGCACTGTGTTATAATTCTCAAACATCTGACATCTGGATCACTGGTAGGTTATGAGGCTCAGTATCATAAACCTGTCTTTGAAAGATGATACTGTTGTAATGAATTAAAAAAGAAAAACTTACTCCCAAATTAATTTTGGATCATAGCTGGGCTAATCATGGGATTTTTTAAAAATGAGTTTTCCTTATCTTTTAAAAATATTTTCCACATCAAAGCCAAGAGGCTGCAATTTGTTTAGCATCCCTAATGTATATTTTATAAATATTGTCTCTTAGTTTTTCTCCAAAACACTTCTGAATCCCTTCGATGTTTCCAGCAACATTATGTACCTTGAATCTTGGATCCCGTAACTCTTTGCTAATGATATTAGTTTTACTTAATACATCAAACCAAATTAGTACTGAGCAAATAAATTCAAAAGTGTAGTTTTCAAAAAGTATACTTTTGGCTGAAATCTAGAATTTATATCTTTATTGAATATTAAGAATTTCTCTCTCTTTTTTTTTTTTGTTTTGTTTTGTTTTTTAGAGACAGATCCTGTGGCCCAGGCTGGAGTGCAGTGGTGCGATCATAGCTCACTGCAGGCTTGAACTCCTGGCCTCAAGCAAGCCTCCTGCCTCAGCCTCCCAAAGTGCTAGGATTACTGGCATAAGCCACCGCACCCAGCCTGAATATTAAGAATTTCTAAAACAAATTTGCACATAGCAATTGAGGTTTCATGACATCAAGACATCAATTCAACTTTCCCAATGTTTATTCAACAATATTTTAAATTTATGTTTGGTAGATATGTTTCCCATACACTTCAACATTTCATTGACGTTGAGAATAGTCATATAGTTTTTGGATACGATAAAAAATGTCAGTGGTATCAAAAGATTTAAAAAAATTTTTTGCTGCATCGTTTCCTACCGAGTTTAAAGAATACACAGAACCTGGCATGAGTAGAGTGAAGGGGGTATCTCTCTCTCAGGGCAGCCTGGCACGGGGCCTCTGAGAAGGGTGTCCCTGCCAGGTGGGGTTGGGGGCAGCAACCCAGTAGCAGCCATCAGAGAGGGCGTGCTCAGGGGAGGTCTGGCAGGGGTCAGAGTCCAAGCAGGGTGAGGAGGCTGTCCACGTGGGTGGGGCAATGCAGTGTGGAGAATCTGACCCTGTGTGGGTGAAGAGGGCATCTGGCCGGGCAGACGCAAGGCTGGTTGCATACAGGGGACATGACCAAACTACGTAGGTACATAAGGGTAATGGGAACCAGGTTAACCAGGTTTGGAGAAGGTAGTTACAGATATGGAAAAAGGGGACTAATTTGAATGAACCTTGTATGTTGGATTCCGGTGGAAAGTAATTGCATAAACTCAAGTTCAAAATGCATAGAGACAGGGCAATAAATATGGATATAGATGTGTATGTGGACGCTCAGACACACACGCATCGACAGAGGTGCAGAAATACTTGCTTACACATATTCAGCACTGTGCATTGCACTGCCTGGGATCAGTGGCATCCCAATAGCAATGAGCACATCCAAGGCTCAGATCTTGGCTTCTGAGTTCCATTCTCCGCTTAAGGGACCCAGGAGAAGTAACTGACTTCAGGGCTGGGCAGGGACAGACAGGATAGACTTGGAACAGCCTGTGGTGCCAAAGTGCTCAAAGAATGATGGGGGCTTGTTGAAAGAACACAGAAATCAGCACAAAAGGGACCCCCAATCTGTCCCCCAAGCTGGGGACAACACAAGTATCAAAACAAATAATGATGGGAACAGATTATAACCCATTAAAAATAAGAAAACATAAGGCCATACAAATATAAAAATTAATAAATGGTAAATTGGGAGAGGAATAAAATATTTACGTAATGTTGAAGTACCACCCCACAAAATACTTCTGAATTTTGAGAGGGAAAATATGACTTTGCCATGGAGAAGACTGGCACACATCACCTTAATCAAGTGGTCAAGTTACCTCACCAGGCACAGCAGTGCACACCTGTAGTCCCAGCTACTCAGGCGGCTGAGGTGGGAGGATCACTTGAGCCCGGGAATTCCAGGCTGTGGCGTGCAGTGACCATGCCTGTCAACAGCCCGGAGTGGGTACCCATGCTTCGTTCCAGGTCTCAATGGAAAAGTTATCCTCCTTGATTATGATGTTAGCTGTGAATTTTTCATGAATAACCTTTGCTATGTTGTGAAACTTTTTTTCTGTACCTAAACCGTTAAGTTTTTATCAAAAAATATCCCAAAGTTTATCAAATGATTTTTGTGTCAATTTAGATGATAATGTGGTTTTTATCTTTCATTCTGATAATGTGAAGCATCACAATAGTGTTTTATTTTTAAGATCCAATCAGTACATGAGTCAGAAAAGCAGCTCTTTGTATGCAAGCAGATTATTTTAGAAATTAGGCAAAAAGGGTCTTTCCTTTATCCCATTTGCTTTCTATTCTATAATCAAAGCAGAACAATACAGAGACATCTCTACCTAACATTAGTTAATGCATTCTTGGATCTCAGATGTTCTGAACAACAAAACATAGTCCTTCCTCCATTGTTTTAAATGAGAAAATTTATTCTACATTATATGCCTGTAACAGAGTAGTCACCCTCCTCTCATAGATACGGAAGGGAAATATTGAGAGTGGGGAGTATGTAACAGAGGGAATGGTCTGGGAAAAGAGGCAAAAAGATTTTCTGTCTCTTTAAGACATCCTGTGCTCCTTTTTGAGAACTAAAGCCCGCATCCCTGCCTCAGGCCAGTGGTTGGGAGGGGCAGGGTCAGTCTTTTGTTCATTTGTGCAACAGGAGATGGCCCAGCCTGACCTGGTAAGGGCAGGTCCTAGGTGGAAGTCACGAGATTGTCTTCGGCAGAGATGGGATGATCAGAATTATCAACTGTAGTTGAACAGTAATTGCCTGAAGTTGAGAACCCATCCTTTAAAAGCTCTGTATCTGGGTGATTGTGGAGGAAATTTGGATTTTGAGAAGATCAACCATTTTTCCTCCTTTGCTGGCAAAGTAATAAAACTACTCTTTCCTCCTCCCCAAACCACTTGTGCTCGTTCTCCTGATTCGGCCTCGTGGACAAGTGCCGACAGAAAATCTCTAAGCAACTTACTAAGGCAAACTAAAACACAGTGAAATGCCTATATGTAAGTAACAAAGCCATGGAGGGATACAAAATGCTAAAACATTGCTTCTTGATCACAAAACACGGAATGCACTGGCCGCCAGCACTTGCTCCGCTTCCACCAGCGGGTGGGACTTGCGTGCAACATTACATTAGCAATGCAGCAAGCACGTGACACACAACCATAAATGGATCTACTAGGGAAAATGCAGATGCAGCTTACCATAAGTTAAGAAAATGACCTATAATGCCACTCACTACGTGACATCGACACTTGGAGCTGACAAAACTTGAGAAGCTGCTGCCGTGGATGCCCCTGGATTCAGATTAGTCTTCAGAGAGGGTGGCGACACCACAGGATGATAACAATTGCCAAGAGGATCTCTGCTTCCCCTCTTAGCACTTATGGGTGTAAATTTCTTTGTAGGGTATAATCGAGGCACGAAGCCGTTCTTAAAAGCGAGATTGTCCATCCTATGATTTCATTTCAAGAATAGGGATAGGGTTGCTTACGTGATTTTAAACCATTGGTGTCTTGGGGTTTGATACGCTCCTCTTCCGGGTCCTCACTGTAGTCTTCCGCAAACTCGGTGGTTGATGGTCCCTCAGCTTGAGGTTTTTAAGAGCCCTCCCACGTCACTTTCACTCTCTCCTCCAAACCTGCTGCCTTTGCAGGAGTCATGGCTTTGCCTGGACATCCACCTCTTTAGAGCCTTCAAAATCAGCCACAGATTACAGGGTTAATTTCTTCCATAACCATGTATTGTTTATAGAAAAACTCTTTGTTACAGCTTCTCAGTGATAGTTCAGGATTCATCTGTAATCTGGCCCAAGATTGGAAATGTTTTCCATACAAACATCAGCTAAAATCTTTGTATTGAGAAATAAGTACATCCTTTCTTACAAAAGTTGAGTTTTTAAAAAATACAAGAGTCTACTGTGAAACCACTGTGTCGTGTATACCGTGTATCCACCTTGCTGGAAAGAGGCACTTTATTTTCATCTTTCAGAAAATTGCTATAACACACTGACTTCAAAAAAGAAGGTAGTTTTGTGCCATCTGACCCACAAATGCCATAATAAGCAATAAATTGCCCATTTTTGGAGTCAATTAATTAGTAATATTTGAAGAAAAAAATTTCAAAATAATAAAGATGGCTTTAATGTTAAGGGCATCTCCGTAGATGTGGGGCCTTGTGCAGTGCGGAACACGAACAATTTTACATGGCGGCTGGTGACCAGGTCCACGCGTCCACTCCTTTGGTACTGCATTGAAGGAGAGCCTTGTGCATGGCAGGATGGTCACTTCCAAGCCCACTTCCCGAACTTTTCCAGGTGTCCAGACATCTTCCTAACCCATCTCACTGGCATGCATGGTGGTCTGATTGTGTCCCCCAAAATTCACTCGTTGGAAACTCGATCCCCAATGCAGCGGCGTTGAGAGGTGTGGTCCTTCGGGAGGTGTTTGGCAGAACCCTCGTGACTGGATTATGCTGTTATAAAGGGGTTCGAGGGTGTGGGTTCACCCTCTTCTGCTCCGCTGCGTGTGAGCATCAGCGTCCTTCCCTCCAGGGAGTGCAGCAGGCAAGACCCTTGCAAGTGGAGACCGGGCTCTCACCAGACACCAGCCCGGCCAGCACCTCCACCGTGGACTTTCCAGCCTCCAGAACCGTGAGATAAAGTCCTCTTCTTTATAATTGTCCAGTCTCGGGTATTTTGTTTTAGTAACACAAAATGGACTAAGACAGCATGCTTAAATTTATTCACAACCTGCAAGTTCTACAGGACAGTAAATCCATTTTCTCTTCTCCCCCTGACAGGAGAGAGGGCTTCCCATTCTCCCCTCCCCCAGGTCCCATCCAACCATTACCTTCTCTCCACTGGGAAGTTGATTGTGTCAAATTCTGAAACTCAAACAGCTTTTGATCACTGCCTCTCTTTGCTTTACTGTCTGCTGTAAGCTCTCTGGGTGACAAACAGTTCTCTAAAACTAATCTTGTTATCATGTGCTGCATTCTTCTTCCTCCTCTCAATGCAGTCAAAAAGTCATGTATTTCCCCTAAAGGTTGGTTTGGCAGGTTTTCTTTTGTAACCGGCCCCATGAGCAAACCCAGGATGAACTCCCACACGTGTTTTTCCTGTCGTTTCTTATGCTCTGCATTCCCGGGCTGGCAGGGCTTAACGACCAGAACCTGGTAACTTTGACTGACTGCTTGACCTTTGTGAGTTGTTTCCCAGAAATGGTGGAATGTCTGCAGATAAAGGAGTTGAGGCTCCAAAGGCCCCTGCCACAGACTTTCTGACGCCAGGACTCACTGTCCCTTGTAACTTGTGAATCAACCTGCCCCTCCTTAGTTTCAACACAACCTGCCCAGGTGCGCGTGGCCACGCTCTTTCACCCCTTATGGAAGCCCCTGCTCCCCGTGGGCCGGACAGACAGAGTTGGGTCTGCCCCTCCTGTGCTCCCGGCTGACAGCTTTAACATCAAAAGTTCCTTTCCTCCTTGGCAGTCCCCATGGTCTGGGTAACGGGATTTCTGTT
Source organism: Eulemur rufifrons (assembly GCF_041146395.1). Classification (NCBI taxonomy): domain Eukaryota; kingdom Metazoa; phylum Chordata; class Mammalia; order Primates; family Lemuridae; genus Eulemur; species Eulemur rufifrons. Next base: position 13,078,837 of record NC_090993.1, read on the forward strand.
CGGGAAGCCACGGGACCTGGGATGGAAGCCCCTTGTGGGCTTGGTAACATTTTGTTAACCTGGAAGGAGCCCCGCAACATATACTTTGAATACTGGAGCACTGATGACTGAAAGTAGTATGTGATGATAGTAATTTTAAGTGAAATATATTTTCAAAGTTTTGCGTTGGTGAGTCTGGGACGACAAGTCAGGGTCCTGGAGACGCAGCTTCCAGCCTCCCGTGGAGCCGCATTGTGTCTCGAGGGACCGGGAATGACTGGTTTCTGCCTTCTCTGATCATCATGAAGACATTTCTTTAAAAAAAACAAAAAAATCTCTATTTCCCCACTTTAAAAATAAATCCCGGGATTTAATGGTAAAAATCAAAGTGCCATATCTCTGTTTTAAAAAGTGTCCTGCAAATAGAGAAGCCTTGAAAGATAGTCAGTCCAATGAGATGCAGAATGAAAAGTTTCTAATTTATAAACTTAATTTAAATTAATTTAAAAATTATTAATAATTTTTAATTAATATTTACTTTATAAATTATAAACTTAATTTATAAATTTATAAATTATAAACTAAATTTATAAATTTATAAATTATAAACTTAATTTATAAATTTATAAATTATAAACTTAATTTATAAATTAAGTTTCTATTTAATTTTCATGTCATCCTTTAAAATATTTTTTTTTTTTTTTTTTTTTTTGAGACAGAGTCTCACTCTGTTGCCCAGGCTAGAGTGAGTGCCGTGGCGTTAGCCTAGCTCACAGCAACCTCAAACTCCTGAGCTCAAGCGATCCTCCTGTCTCAGCCTCCCGAGTAGCTGGGACTACAGGCATGCGCCACCATGCCCGGCTAATTTTTTTCTATATATATTTTTAGCTGTCCATATAATTTCTTTCTATTTTTAGTAGAGGTGGGGTCTCGCTCTTGCTCAGGCTGGTCTCGAACTCCTGAGCTCAAAGGATCCGCCCACCTCGGCCTCCCAGAGTGCTAGGATTACAGGCGTGAGCCACCTCGCCCGGCCTTAAAATATTTTTTGTATGTCATTTATAATGCATATAATAATTTAGTGCAGCAGTATGTCAATAACCTATAAAAACACAAATCTGCATACATAAATAAATATGCTTACATTATTGGTATATTCTCAACAAAAGTCTTTTTGGAACGAGGTGCATGATAAAAAATGTTTGGAGACACTGCAGTGTGGACCCAGGTATAACTTCCCCAGGCCCCGTTTCCCTCTGTCCACGGTGTGAGTCACTAGAACAGCTTCACCACGACACCTGCTCCCTGAAATGTGTCCTGTGCAGCTTTGGCACCTATCTCCACTCAGGCCGTCCCTGCAGGCTGTGCCGAGATTGCCCTAAGGACAGGGACGGGCCAGGTGGGCGTTCCCTCTCACCTCCACCTGCACCAGGGTCCCACACCTTGAAAGGCCAGCTTAGCCCAGTGTTTGCAAACATAGACTCTGAAACCAGAGTGGGTGGAGATGCCAGCTGGTCCCTCTGTAGCTACGGGCCCTTGGGAGAATTGTGTGACTTCTCACAAACTTAGAGCTCATGTGTAACATGGGGGTGAAAACAGCACGTCCCCCGTGGGCTGCTGGGAGGACTGTGAGGTCTGCCAGTCGGAGCTCAGCAGCCCTCGGTGGACGGAGCCGTCCCCCACCAGCAGCTGTGGGCGCTGCGGTCATGATGACTCACGTAATCATGATGGAGCCCATTTGAGATGACTCCAAGGCAAAGTCTCTGGCTGGATTTCCGAGATTAACCTGTTTTCGGATGAATTCTGCTCTGTTGGGAAGAGTGACTCAGCTCGCTGCCAGCGGGTTTCTCTGGAACCCTTTCTGAACTGCCGGATCCTTCCTGCAGAAAGTTCTCAAGGGAGACAAAGTGGAGAGATACTCTCTTTTCAAAGGAAATGGGGAAATGGTTATTTGGCCAATTAATAGTGCCTTGGACATAGAAGATGCTCAAGAAATATATTTTATTTGATAAATTATGGCTTTTGAATGAAGCCTGTCTCTCATATCTAAAAATAACACAAATAGTAATGATAATTTCAAAAAGGCACATTGTGGCCAATGACATGTAATTAACCTGATCTGCTCTATGAAACCAAGAGCTTAATTAGGTTTGGATGATTGAGTAGAGTATGATTAAAAACAAACACTAACGAGATGCCCAAATGCACGATTCCTCTTTTCCGTTAATTTTCTGCTAGAACAAAAGAAAGGCCCCAGGGAGGTTTATGTTGCTACTGAACATAAGGTGGCCAAATCCCAGACTAGGAAGGTTTGGCGTTTGTTTGATTGCGGACGTGTGGAATTATATGGGCGCGCTGTTTGTTTATTCCAAAGGATGTTTCCCTGTAAGATTGCAAATAATCTCAGTCTTTCTACTAAGGGGCACAAAAAAAATGATTTCAGTTTTTTAAAATGTGTTGAAATTTCTATTTCAAGTGCAATTTTGCCTACTGTTATGGGCTGCATGGTGTCTCCCCAAAATTTATATGTTGAAGTCCTAATCCCCCAAATTTAGAACGTGACTGTATTGGAAGACAGGGCCTTTAAAGAAGTAATTAAGTGAAAATAGGGTCATTAGGTTGGGCACTAATCCAATATGACGTATGTTCTTATAAGAAGAGGAGATTGGGACACACATAGAGAGACCATGGGGGACACAGGGAGAAGATGGCCATCTGAAGCCAAGGAGAGAGGCCCCAGGAGAAACCAACCCTGCTGACACCTTGATCTTGGACTTCCAGCCTCCAGGACCGTGAGATAATGAATTTTGGTTGTTTAAGCCCCCCAGCCTGTAACTGTCCCGGCAGCCCTAGCGCATAATACACCTCTGCATCAGAAATGGTCTCTCTCAATTTGAGGGTCTCTCCCTTTATCTAAGGTTTTGTTTCAGTGGGGGGGCCTGGGTACCAGGCGGGCAGGAGCTCACCGTGTCTGCTCCACTGGGCCATCCAGCCACCGCACAGCTGTCCCCAGGGCTGGCCGCAGCATGTGCAACCCCACTGCAAAACCAAAATAGGAGGCCCTTTGCTCAAACAGCATGAAAAAAGCACTGTTAAAAGTACCAAAATAGAAAGCACTTTCCTTTCTTCTGCAGTCTCTCTCTTGGCTTGTTATAGTGGTTTTTATTTGCTATTTAATGTCATTCTAAGTAAAGAACAATTTTAAATTTTAATTATTGGCATGAATTTTACCATTCATCTTCAGAGTTTACGATGCTAGTTCTTAATCACTCGTATGTGGACCCGCCAGAATTATGCGATTCAGTTTCACGCAGGAAAAGGCGTACGTGTTTTGTTCTTGCTACATAAACCCTGCCCAAAACTAACTCGGCCACTTTCATTTCAGCTCCTGATGCCCACACCTTCTACCAACGAGCCTGCCTTGACTGATGGGTGAGCGAGGAAGGGCTGGAAGGACAGGAACGGTGGCTCCTTTCCTTCACGTGTCACCACTGCAACCCCAAGCTGTTGGCTAACACGGGGACGTCACCTGCGTGAAGAAGGACACGATGGGGTTTTTGGTTGTTCCTGCATCTTAGAACGCCATGGCCTTCCTTCTGAGTTCAGTGCACGTTCCAGAGTGCGGGGAAAGCGTGGCCTCTCGCGGTCCCTGCCCACATTACTGAGTCGCAGCTGCAACTCACTGCGTCAGCACCCGCTGCCTCCCGCACATCCTGGGTCCGCGAACGCTGCACTCACCACGAGGAACTCGGGACATGCATCGCCCTCCCTCTGCTATTGAGGCACGTGCTCCCCTGTCCCACAAACTTCACTCCAAACGCAGGTTCAAAGGTAAAATCACCGGGAGTGTCCAGACATCCACCAGAGAGCATTAAACCATGCTGCGGGCCCCTCCGGGGACAGGACTCTGTGTGACCGGGGTGCCCTGCGGTGCAGCCGGCCCTGCCAGTCTCTCCGTTTCCTCCCCAGCCACCCTCAGGCCTGGAGAATAGAATCAAAACTACAGGAATGTCCAGTCGATTTACCGCGGTGAGATGTGTGTTTTCAATATGAATTGACAGTTTTTTCTCAGTATGTTTCAACCCCCCTCCCCCCAATGCCCAGGTTTTGCCTTTAAGTAATAGCACAAGACAGGACATCGCGCGCTCCAGGACTGAGGGAACAGAGAGGAGGGCAGGGAGCGAAGGAATATTAGTCTAGTCTCAGCTTTTGTTTCCAAAACTTAGGCTCTTAAGCCAATAGAAACGAGTGGTGGCATAGACAAGACATTCGGGAGAAAACATGTTGATTAAGAGTTGTCTTGCTGGTGCGGTGACACACACCTTAGTCCCAGCTACTCAGGAGGCTGAGGTGGGAGGGTCGCTGTAACAGCAGTTCGAGGCCAGCCTGGGCAAGAAGGAAGAAGGCAAGGAGACTTCGTCTCCTTAAAAAAAAAAAAAAAAAAAAAAGAGTCGTCTCCTCGCCTGAAAAATATGATCATTCCCAAGCAGAGAGAGGATGGGGGTTGCAGGGGAACCCCCAGAAGGCAGCCCTCAGAGGTTCCCCTGGAAATAGGCCCTTTTCCTTGGGCTGAGCCTGGGGAGTCCGCAAGGGTCGTCCACGATGGTGCTCATCACAAAGACCACGGTGGTAAGAGAACAGCCACACACATGACAGGCTGAAGGTAACTTAAGGTAAAAGCATATTTGAAATATATTTTCTTAAATCAAAACAAATGGTAAAGCCAGGATACAGAGAAGATTCTGGAACACGCGTGTGGTCGGTTGAATAATGACCCCCTGAGATGTCTTTGTCCTGATGCCCTGAACCTACGCACGTGACCTCACATGGCAAAGGCGACTGCAGATGTGACTGAGTTGAGGATGTTGCGGTGGGGGTTATGCCGGCTTCTCCAGCGGGGCCGCAATCCAGAGATAAGGACCCTCGCACGAGAGAGACGGAGGAACATCCGCCTGCAGACGAGGAGAAGGCGACGTGGCGATGGCGGCAGATACCGGAGTGAGGCACTTTGCAGACGGTGGAAGGGGCCGCGAGCCCGGGGACGCAGGCGGCCACTGGGAGCTGGAAAGGGCAGGGAAGTGCATTCCCCTGGAGCCTCCAGAGAGGACCAGCCCTGCCCACACTTGGCTGTAGCCGGGCGAGCCTGCTGCCGGGCTGCTGACCTCCAGGACTGTAAGAGAACACGAGAGCTGTGTTGACGCTGCCGAGTTCGCGGTGATTTGTTACAGCAGCGGAAGGAAACGAACGCAGCTCGTACGTGTGATCACTGAAGGTGGCGAGAGAGGTGAGCCTGAACGGTTCCTCTGCGACGCACGCCTGTGTGTGCTCCCTTCCCGGGCAAAGCCCGGCGTCTCCTCCTGGACTGGTCTCTCAAGGGGAGGAAGTTATTACGAAACCTCAGAATGAAGGAGCCGCACAGGGTGTGTGGGCGGAGGGGACAGCGGTGGGTCGCACAGATCACACGTCCTTGCAGCAGAACACCCCACTCACTGGCTTTTCTCTGAGCCCTCTCCCCGGGCCGTCTCTTACAGAAGGGGGCGTTTGCTGCTTGCTTTGCGTTGCACTCGGTGGGCTCTGCGTGGTCTCTGGACCTGCTTTCTCAAGGGAGAGGTGCCGAGGGTGCCACCCGGCAACATGCGCCCGATTGGTGGTCCAGTGACTGTCCCGTGGGCTCTTTGCCCCGTAGCCAGGCAGGCTGAGACAGTCAATTCCCAGCAGACACGAGCCTCGTACTGAAGAGGGAGAGGACCACGATGAACATAGCAGCTCTGTTCTCCATTCTCAGGTTTCCTTCTAGATCATTCCTGCTTTGTCCTTGGGAAGTCTCTGGCAAGAACGGTTTGGGGATGCGTAGATCCTTCCATGTCAGCGCTGATTTGGGGGGTTGGAGCAGAGACAGGGCTGGGAGGGGAGGAGGCCAGAGTTACTCCGTCTTGTGAAGATCTCACACTGTGCGTTTTTTCAAGTTTCTCCCAAGGTGACCTGTCTCTGCCCATGGAAGGGACACTTTCAGATGAGTCAAGTTGCCTGGAAAAAAAATTTTAAAAATCTACTTCACCATCTGCTGTAGCCCTGCGTGAGCGCCCCAGGGGTGAAAGCTCTTTGTGCTGAGGCAGAAAAGTTCCTCACAGGTTGCTGCTTCTGCACCAGCAGGAGCTCACGGAGCCCACAAGGCCGACCCTGAATCTCACCGGGACGGTTCCCGAGTCTGTGCAAAACCCACCGCTGTTGGGGAGGGGAGTGCTGCATCTTGAGATGTATACAAATATGTATGTTAGCTTTTTATGCATACCTTTATATCTATATTTACATATATTTATATGATATTTACCCATGTAAATATAAAATATAAATATTATTGAAAATGTTGATTTGCCCTCTATTTTGGCAAGATGGGACCCATGGTATCCAAGAACACACAGCACTCTTCCCAACTCCGTGATGTCCACATAACATCGCTTAAGCCTCACACCCTTCCCACCTTTGAGATACTGCAATTAAGGCTCAGCGAGGTCCAATCACTTGCCTGAGGTCAGACACCCAGTACGTGTCCTCTAACTTCGGTTTAGCAGCCCACATAGGGGGTTTCGCTTGGTCTCCTTGGCTGGGGGATGGGGGGGGACAGACACACTGGGGTGGAGTTGAGGGCAGGTCTTAATTGGACTTCCTGGGCTAAACAAAGAGAGTCCGGCCACCGAAGGAGGAGACATCCGCGCTGGTCCTGACCGGGCAGGAGCCTGAGAGCAGAACTCTCGGAACTGGGTAGGGTGGGCACGGGGGCATCCCTGGGAAATGGGGGCATGGGCTTCTCCCCCCACAAGTGTCAGAGGCTCCCTCTCACCTGGTATCGTTCTGCCCACTCGTCCCTTTCCCCTTGAGCAGCATTCTCAGGAAAGGGTATTTCAACCGCAGAATCACAGCAAGTGGCGTAACATACGGACCCATCCCGGGAGCCTTTGATGGTTCCGAGGGGCAGGTAATCCCAGGACAAATTCATGCATTTCAGGCACCAGCAAAATGACTCCGGTGCTAATGTGAGGGCTGGCGATCATTAGATTAGAAATATTTCTGGGAGTTCCTCTTAACCTGCCTCCTCCTTCCTTCTCTCTGAGTGCTATGCACTTAGGTTTTCTGAAAGAATACGGACGGCACAGTAGACTGCGAGACCCCTGCAGCTCAATTCATCCCTGAACAACAATTAATGTTACGGACCTCACAGTTCTTGGTCCCTGAGTCCACAGAAATTGGCACAGAGACTGAAAAAGGCGTATACACAGGTGAGGCTTCATGGGGGCGGGGGGTGGGGAGCAGTTTTCGGGAACAAAAGGGAAAAGGGCTGATTAAGGAGCAGCCAGACTGGCTCTCCCAGCAAAGGGCTGGGGGACTTTTAAAAGGGAGAGAGAGAGAGTTTGACGCCAGCACTGAAATCACAGCATGTAGAGGCGGAGTTCTGATGGCAGCCGCCCACGGGCGATCATGCTTCTTCATACATCACATGTCTCATTAGCATGTGAAAGCTTCACCCTTGGGCGTGATTTTTAGCATTCAAATGAGGCAAAAGGTCTAGGGGCGGTCAACTATTGGCTTCATTTTGGCGGTAACCAGTGTGCGCTGGCTTTGACTGGGGCCGGGGGACCCTGTTCCAACGGTTGCCACGTCCTGTTAGAGAGCAGGGCCACCCTCCACTGAAGCCAGGTGTTCATCAATTCAAAGCTTTCTGCTGTAAACAGACTGAAGCTGTGGCTCAAGGCTCAGGCCCCTCCTATACTATCTCATCCCCCTTGAGAGACTTTATCCTCCTTATTCTTGGGGGAATAGAGTCAGAGGTCTTGTCTTCTGTGTCTGCTTCCTGCTAACAGTAAGGCATCGACCTGCCTGTTTTTGGAGGTTATAAAAATCTCTCTCTGCCTGATCTAAAGCAGTGAGTGGACTTGGGTCTCCCTGAGCTGGGCTCAATGGGGGTTCTTGGGTCTCCATTGTAAGTCCCCCCACCCGAGCTGTGTGCTGAGAGCCTACACATGGTGTTGTTAGCCCGAGAAAGGGGACTCCAGATATTTAAGCAGGGTGGGCAAGGAATAGTATCGGGCGCATCGTGACAAAGGACTTCAGTCCTTACGTCCAGCAAGGGTAAAAAGATTCTTTTCCCAAGGGAGGAGGTTAAGTGAGGTGACAGTAATAGCAAGATGCTTTACATGACAAATTTTATTCTTATTATCCCCAAAGCAAGGACCACACCACTTATCTGACAGTGGCCCATTTCCCCGGGGAGCCTCACAGGCTCACAGGGATGGGCCGGCTCTGGCTGGTCCAGTTGGTCGGTGGGGACTTTTTGAACAAACACTTAAGGTCTCTTGCCAGCTCACAGGTGTGCCTGGGTGGCAGATGCTACCTGTGAAAAGTCAGATGAGATTGGCTTTATTCTAGTTCGGTGGACCCAGCTGGGGTTTCCTTGCACTGAACAGGTGGCAGCTGTTGGGGTTGCTGGGATCACCTGGTAGGGTCCTTTCCACTTAAGCTGTAATCGGCCTTGTGATGACCCTTCTCTCCAGGTGTGAGTAATAATACTCAGCACCCTGGTTTGATTGGTGGGGGAGCATTCGAATCTTGAGTAAGGGCAGGTCATATTTGGTTCCCATATTTTAGAATAGCCCGCTGAACCTGTCCCAAATTGTTTACACATTGCAGCTTTGCCTGCGTTCCTCATCTACTAGAATATCTGTAGTAAGGAAAGGTCTTGTGTACAGCATTTCAAAAGGACTTAGTTTTAAGTTACTCTTAGGGGTGGTTCGTTTTCTAAGAAGGGCCGTGGGGAGCAACTTAATGCAAGATTTGTGCGTCTCCTGGCAAAGCTTAGCGGAAGTTCCTGTAGGATTTGTATGATCTGCCTTCTCAACCTTCCCAGAAGACTGAGGATGCCAGGAAGCAGGTAGTCGGTAGGTAATTCCTAGAGAGGAAGAAAGTGGTTGGGTTATTTTGCCTACAAAAGAAGCTCCGTTATCACTCTGGAGATATTTGGGGGTCCAAACTGAGGGATCACTTTCTTTAAGAGATATTTACAAGCCTCCATTGCCTTCTCGGTTCTGGAAGGGAAAGCCTCAGTCCCTCTGATGAAAGTGTCTGAAAACACCAAGAGATATTTAAACCCTGCTGGGGGCGGGGATTTGAGCGAAATCCATTTGCCAGTGCTCTCCCAGGTAGATCCCCTGTGTTGGACCGGCTGGGCTAAGGAAGCGGGAGTTGGATGGTTTGGGAGATTATTTTGCAGACCCAACTTGCAAGCCCAACCAACTTGTTTCACTCCCTTTCTAAGGCTTTTCCCAATAAAGGCTTTTTGTACAAGATCCCAGAGTGCATCCCTCCCATGATGAGTGGCTTCATGTACACGTCTAATACTTTGCCATTGTTCAGCCTCTGCAATAAGGACTTTGTGACCATCACTGAGAATATATCCTAATATTTCTGAATTTCGCCTCTCTGGGCCTCTGGGGACTTAATACCAGGGCCATAATTGTAAGAGTTTTGCAAATTTCAATGGGAGTTTGCTTCTTGGCTGCCAACTGTGCTGTTTTGCCAGCCTGCTTGTTACCCTGGCGCACTAAGGATCCATGTCGTTGAGTTGATGGCCCTTGCAATGGATTACAGCCACCTGTTTAGGAAGTTGTACCACCTCCAAGAGAAGTAGAATTAAATTTATATATTTGATAGGGGAGGTTTTGGCCATAAGCATCCCTCTTTCTCTCCATGTGGTAGCATGGACATGGAGTATAAGAAACCCATACCTGGAATCAGTGTAAATAAATATGCAGGACCTTGTCCTTCCCACTGCAATGCCCGTACTAGTGCCACTACGTCCGCCTTCTGGGTGGAAGTGTGGGGGGAAGGGCTCCAGCCTCCACTACATCACGTGACCCTATGATTGCATACCCGCCTTTCGGGTACCTTCTTTCATAAAACCACTCCTGCCAGTATACCATTCTGCCTCAGGGTTTTCGGGAGGTTTGTTTTTAAAACCTCACCTGCTGGAGTGTGTTCTATGGTTTCCACACACTGGTGCTCCAGGTTCTTTTGGTTGGAGTAGGGTGGCCAGGTTTAGGGTCGGGCATTCTCTTAGAGCCATATCAGGGGTACCTAATAGGAGTGCTCGGTATTTGGTCAATCTTCCCGCAGGAAGCCAGGGATGTCCCTTAGCTTCTAGCATGGCCTGGACTTGGTGGGGTGTTTGCACCTCAGTGTGTTGTCCCAGAGCCAACTTGGAGGCCTCATTAACTAGGAAACAATGGCGGCGACTGCTTGCAAGCAACTGGGCCACGCTTGGGCCACGGAGTCCAGCTGCTTAGAGAAGTAGGCCACTGGCCTGGGTACTGGGCCCACCTTTTGGGTTAAAATGCCCAATGCAATCCCAATTTTTCCTGTACGTAAAGAGCAAGTGGCTTTTCTAAAGTGGGGAGCCCCAGGGCAGGTGGATGTCCCAACTCAGTTTTTAATGTACCAAATACCACCTGGTATTTTCTGGTCCAACACAGAGGCTCTTTCTCTTTAGTGCTTCACACAAGGTTTGGCTATTGAGCTGTAGTTTGGTATCACATACAGCAGAAATCTGACATGCCCCGAATCCTCGCAGTTGCTTTTTAGTTTCTGGGGTGGCTAGGGAAGGGGCTGCTCTCTGATGATCTGGGACCGAGTGTGGGCTCCTGGTGTCAGAACAAACCCCAGGTACTGGACCTCTTGAAGGGAGGTTTGTGCCTTGGCTTGGGGTGCCCTGTGTCCCTGTTTTGCCAGAAAACAGGCTACCCATTACACTGGGACCATACTTCCCCAGGGATTTAGGGACAGCCCTCATCTCTTTGGCACCTCCCTGGCTAGGGAATTAAGGGAATTACCTGTGAAAGAGGGAACTTTACTGCAGCATGTAGATGACTTATTATTAATATTTGTTAGTTCAACCAAACAAGACCCAGACTATAATGCTATAACTACTCTCAATTTTCTGGCAAAACAGGGACCCCAGCCAAGGCACAAACCTTGAAGAGAAAGGGACAGAGAAAGTTTGACGTCAGCATTGAAATCAGAGCATGTAGCGATGGAGTTTTGTTGGCAGCTGTCCATGTGACAATCATGCTTCTTCATACATCACATTCTCATTAGCATGTTAAATCTTCACCTCTGGGCATGAATTTTAGCATTCAAATGAGGCAAAATGTCTGTCAACAGTCAACTTTTGGCTTCATCCTGGCAGTAACCAGTTTGTGCTGACCTTGACCGGGGTTGGTGGACCCTTGCTCCAACGGTTGCCACGTCCTGTTAGAGAGCAGGGCCACCTCTTAGTGAAGCCGGCTGTTCATCAGTTCAAAGCTTTTGCTCAGCATTGTAAGCAGGCTGAAGCTGTGGCTCTAGGCTCAGGGCGGTAGCCACAGTCCACCTCCTGTACTATCTCATTGATGCTAACGGCTCGAAGGATGGATTCGTGCCTGGGCAGACGAAAGAGCTGAAGCAGAACGTATGCGTCAGCCCGTCCACCAGGGTCTGCATGATGGAAGCCAGTGGACACCATCATGCACAGCCCCTGCGATTAGGTACTGCTGGCTGTCCTTAGATGGGAATAGGCTGGGGAGCAGGTGACAGTTAAAAACCTGTGGGCAGCCAACATGAAGAGCTCAGTCTGGCATGAGACTGCCTGAGTGCTGACTCCATTGTCTACGAGCTGTGTGATCTTGGAAAATTAACTTCACCTCTCTAAGCACATGTGTTGCCATCTACAAAACGGATCATGAAAACACTAACCTCTCGGGGTTTGTTGCAAGGATTAAATCATATACTCCACATAGACCACTGAGCACAGTTCCTGGCACACAGAAGGCGTACATAAAAGCTGACGATTATTTTTATGGCTCTCCATTTTTGTTTAGCCTTCAGTAAAGAACCAAATGTTGTTTCTGAAAAATATCCACTACTTGGAATGTCATGAGGAAGACATCTCTATCTGTGTCAAAGTGGGGAATTCTTTTTGTTTCAACCTTGTGGAGATTTTTCTAACCTCTGTTAGTAGTGCTGCTTTGGCAATGAGAACAGACATTAGAGAGCAATGTTTTTCTGATAATTAAGTTGCTCATTGTGACCAAGGGCATGTTTAGTCCCAACATTAATGCTCATGAAAAACAATTACTGAATTGTTTCTCAGTAATAAAGATAGAAAAATGGTTGGCGGTTGTGCTACGTTTGATGAAAGTCCCGATACGAGTGTTTGTCCTCCTGGTTCTCTTCTGTCTCCTACAGCGGTCAGGCAGACGGCCTTCGACCTGGCTGGTGGCTCCAGATTTGCTATGTGAGTTTTGGAGGTGACTGGCCTTTCGCAGACAATTTGGTAAGAAGCATTCTTTAGTTATTCTCATAGTAAGAAACCTGCAGGACAGATGCAGCTTTATACTAAACCCACAACAACATATCCGTTCTATAATTTAGATAGAATTTGACCCTGAAGATCCAGTGTATACTTTAAATTGTGTCCATGCCAGCACGGGTTTGTGGATTTAGGAGGGTTGAGAAAGCCTCCCAGCTAGCAGGGAGCTATGCTCTCTCTTTTTGAAAACACCTGAAATTCTACCACTGAGCAATCCTTTCATTTGTGTTAAACACCAACCTCCTCCTGCAGTTTCCCTTTTAAAGGCAAATGCACTTGGGGGATGGTACTCTATCAGACCCCTCTTTTCTCTGGAGAGCTAGTGCAGCGGGGGTGGGTGTGCTTACAGAGGGAAGATGTTGCCAAGAGAGCAGGGAAGAGACACAAGACAAATGTACAAAACTGTGGAAAGGGCTTTGGAGACAACACCGACTCACTGACGTATCCCATTAGCTAAGAATAAGAAGATTTCACTTCCGATGTGTATTTTCTTCTTTGCTCTAAACATCTCATGATGTTCACTGGTTGGGAAAAGAGGTAGGTTGGAACACTAATCAGAGCTGTTTGTGCTGCTTTGCAGGGGTCTAGCTGCCTGAAATTAATTCATGGAAATGTTAATTATCACTGGAAGAGAAAAAAATTCCTGTGATTAGAAGCTATTCACCCACCTCCTTTTTAGTGTTCTTTAATCCTCCCCCCAATTTCCCACGTGCCCCGCTGCTGTAGACTCCACGCCCATCACTATGGTCGCTCTCTGGTTCCCTCCAGCTCTGCCATGTGCATTCCTGTCGAAACGCCACTTGGGTAAAACCCAGCCTTCTGTTGACACTGTGTCCGCCCCTGGCGACTGAACATAACTGGAGGCAAACACAGTGATGCTGGCCCACTTCACATTAAATTCTCGACTATAAATCCAGATGTGTTTCTCTGGCCACCTAAGTCTTACTCTCCTGGATAACCACTTCCACTGCTCTTCACCTCCTTTCCTCTAACTCCTAGCCCAGGGACCCTCAACTTGGCTGCGCTGTTGAGTCACCTGGAAACCTTGAAAACACATCTCTGCCAGGGACCCACCCCCAGGGAATCTGATTTAGCTGATGTGTAACCGGGCCCTGGGTGTGAGTGCGCTTTTAAGACTCTCCAGGTGGTTTTGAGGTACACACAGCCAGGACAGAAAGCTAAACACCTGTCCCCCTGCATCGGGGATAGCTGATGATCTGCTTCCCATTTCACTGGGGAAACCAATCAGAGAGGAAAGGATGCTGCAGACTCCCACTGACCCACGAACACGCCTGCACGGAGTCTACCCTGCTTCCTCTGCGCGAGGACCAAACCTTCCGCTAGTGCGTGCCAGCTCACCGCCTTTCCAGGCATCGAGGACCTGCTTTGGCAACTGTTCCCTTTCTCACCAGCATCTCTCCTATAGCCTCTCCACAGAATCATTCCTACAACCATTCAAACATCTGATTTAGAAAAAAAAAATCTCTTCCCCCACCGCTTATCTTCTTTGGAACCTCCCCTTTCTCTCTTCTCTTTGAAGCAAAACTCTTCATAATTTGTCTTTACTCAATACCCCCATTTCTTTTCCCATTCTCAAATCCACTCCAATTGTAGTTTTGTCCTCTCGTTGACAAACCCAGTGGTTAATTCTCAGCCCTCTTACTACATCTCTTAACAGCATTTGACAGTTAGTTATTCCCTTTCTCCTTGAAATACTTCCCTAGCCTTTAGGACCCTGCTTTGTTCCCAGTTATCCAACCTTCTCCATCTCCTTGAGTGATTTCTTCTCATTTCCCTGATCTTTAAACACAATGTGCTCCAGGAATCATCCTCGGACCTCCTCCCTATCTGTGCTCAGTCCCTGGGGTGGAGGTGGCGGGTCTCACCCATTATGTATCTGCCATCTATCTGCTGATGACACTCACATTTTTATCTCCAGCCCAGACCTGGTCCTTGAACTGCAGATTCCTGTCTTCAACCTCCTGCTTTCCAGACCCGGATGTGTTAAATCCTACACATCCAAAGCCACGCTGTTGTTCCTCCCTCTAATCCTACTGCTCTTGCAGCAGCTCAAGCAAAAAGAACTACGGAGTTTTTCTGAACCCATCTTCTCACACTTTCATATTTTTTCTTTTTTAGAGACAGAGTCTCTGTCATCTAGTCTGGAGTGTAGTGGCACGATCATAGCTCACTGTAACCTCCAACTCCTGGGCTTAAGAGATTGTCCCACCTCAGCCTCCCAAGTAGCTGGGACTACAGATGCACGCCACCATGCCCAGCTCATTTTTTAATTTTTATTTTTTGTAGAGGTGGGGTCTTGCTATGTTGCCCAGGCTGATCTTGAACTTCTGGCCTCAAGCGATCTTCCTGCTTCCACCTCCCGAAGTTTTGGGATTATAGGCATGAGCCACACTGCCCAGCCAGGAATTGTCTTATAGATGGTTCTGGGCAGGTGGAAATCCCTGTGCAGTTCGGCATTATTCCTAGGGCATGCCTGGCCTCATCACCCCTTGATGTGCCAGGCCACAGGCCTTCTGAGGTCTCTTAGAAGGAGGAACATAAATCTAGTTATTGTGTAAAAACCTTGGATTAGGTAAAACAAAACAGAACACAACAAAACACCAGCATCAGGCCATGCATAATGAGAGGCCAGTTGCTTAGATGACCTAGGAGCACTGTAGTAAGAGACATGGCATCCCAACAGCTCTGGGTGACTCAGAGAAGCACATTGTGGGAAAATCCTGGGCATCAACAACTCTGAGTTAGAAAATAAATAAGGATAGTGAGATTATGAGTGCACAATTAGCAAAATTTTAACCGATTACTTTAACTTACATTTTTATATTTATGTATGCATTAGAGTGACACATAAAAAAAATCTGTCCAACTAATTATCAAAGAGCTTTCTCAATAAGTTTAAATTAAAATTAGAAGTAAAAAGAAAACACTGTATCACAGTTTTCTATGGTAGCACTTTTTCTTTTAGTGATACAGAAAACAATTGTGCATTACACCATGAATGGAGGCTTAGGCTTAATGAAATATGGCAATTAGGCCCAGTTATGTGAAAGTAAGAACCACTGGTTTAACAAAACCTAAGGAATCTACTACACAATGAATTGCTTTTACTACCTAGTGCTCTTTGGGAAACTCATAAACCAGAAGCTCAATATCAAGCTAAAATTATTTAATTATATTTTATAGTTAAATTATTTGGAAAATGTTTTCAAATAACTCAAAGTTAAAAGACCTCAGTGTAATATGGATTCTATAATTATCCTCACAATGTTACTAATAAAAATGATGTAGAATGATAATGGCAACATCATGTAGGAGGATGCCAGCCAGATGAGAAAGTTTTTTGTTTTCCAATCGTTTTGTCTCCTCTCCCCTCCTCTCATCACAATGAGAAGCAGTCACCTGTCTTCACAGGTTGGAATATTTTTACTTTTCTTGTTTGGAAACACTTGCTTAAATAAAGTAACATGCTAAACAACTCTAAGCTGAAATAGACATCTAATTTTTATTTGACAAGCTTTGAAGCAACAATTTGATTTATCAGTGGGTTTCTTTTGTGACCATATAATCCTGTTCTCAATGTTGCATCCCGTGTGAGCTACAAACATTTGTGAGCCTAGGAAACACAAAGGCAACACAGTTTCCTTGGGATTGGTACCAGACAAGTGCGAATTAGGGACAATCCTTATAACTGTTACTGCTTTGCTCTCTGCTTGCTATAGGTAGCAAAGCAATTCATTGCTTTTAAAACACACACCTTAGCTGCTGACTTTTTCACTGGCTAGCTGGAGAAGAGAAGAAGGAACTCATTCATATAGATTTTAACTCTCTGGATCACGTTCAGTTATTTTTAATAGATAACATGAAAACTTGTAGGAGTTTTACCCAATTCCTAATCGCAAAATTTGAACTCGAGCTATAGAGTCTTATTTTGCTCCTGGCATCTTCAACCTATGTTTCACCATGACCCTTTCTGATAAGTCTTCAAAATCTTCAGGATGGTTATTAGCACAGTATATAGGTATGTTGGAAACCAGCCCTTTTCTGTGGCCTAGTTCTTCCAAGGGGGTTGAAATGCTTTGCAAACACTTTATCAGTCAATCCATACAGCCAGCAATGGATGTGTGTCCTTTCCTGATAATATATTGTCTGTTAGTGATTATCCTGAAGGCACGCCTGTGTAGAGCGCCTTGTTTCGGGAGGAGGACCCACAGGGACTGGAGGGGGGGCGTGCGCGAAGGTTCCTGTTTGACACTAGGATTGACCTCATGGTGGCAGGATGGTCCTTCATCCTTTCATGCCTGTGTAGAAGTAGCGACATGCCTCTCCCTTTTGTGTCGTTGTTATTTAGTTAATGCCCAGGAGGATTGCAAGCCCTTTACATCTCCACGGATTTATTTTATTTCAGAGTGAAAGTGACTTTATGACCCAATTACCATTAACGCGACTCCCTGCACTATTTAGGGGAAGGGGAGGCAGCACGCAGACAAAGTCTGATCGATGTTTGGGCCGTCAACAGGATGACCACACACGTCCCTGCCCAAGAGAGAGGGCGGAGGGAACATTTCTGCTCTATTGTTCATCGAAGCACTGGAGCCCGGGTGACCGTGCAGTATTTTAATAGATGAGTGTGTCAAGTGTGTGTGTGAAGGAGACGTTCAATAGATGTTTTCGAGTAACAGATATTTGGTAGTAATGAATATTTTGAGTTCAAGACATGTCAAACATCAAAGATGATGAGAAATGACTCTACCTAATTGCGTTGCTGCCACCCTTAAATTATGTGGACATTGAAGCGAGACTGAGTTAGCATCTGACCCAGAAATGGACCGGCGAGGCCGGCTCCTAACGAGGGCAAGACTCCGGGAAGCCCGACAGCCCCGGTGTTTACAGGAGCGCGCGGCGCCGCGGGGGTGACCCACGGGAGGCAGCGGCAGCAGCGCCAGAGGTGACCCTGGGACCCGCGCCTACCTGGAGCGTCTCCGCAGCGCCTGGTTCAGAACCACCGGCGCGGACAGCTCCCCGGCCCGGCGCGACTGCGGGAGGACGGACAGCCCGGTGGGCCGCGCTCGGGTCCGCGGACTGGCGGCAGGAAGGCCCCGCCGAGCACCCCCTTCCCCGGCCCTCCCGGCCCAGCCCTCCCGACCCGGCGGCAGCGCGGGGCCTGCGGTGGCCGTCCTGCGCGGCGCGTCCCGCAGACCCGCCCGCGGCCTCCGCCTCCGCGCCTGCCCGGCCGCTCCCCGCCCCGCCCCGCGGAGAGGACGGGCGTCCCCGGCGCAGGCCCCGCCCCGCCCCGCCGGCCCCGCCCCGCGCCGGGCTCCCCATTGGCCAGCGGGCGGAGGTGCGAGGGGGCGGGCCCGGCGCCGGCGGCTCGCGCCCGGGAAGGTCGGCCGGCGCCGCTGCGGGAGGGAGCGCGGAGCGCGGAGCGCGGCGGCCGGCGGCGGAGCCAGGAGACGCGGCGGCGGCGCCCGGTCGCGGCCGCAGCCCCAGCCCCAGCCTCCGCCGCGGCGCGCAGCCCGCGGTGCCCGAGCTCCGAGGGCGCTTCCCGGGCCCCGGGCCCGCGGCGGCCAAGACGGCGGGCCGGCCGGGCGCCGGGCGGCGGGCGCTGTGCTGCGGGCTGCGCTGGTGGGGGGCGGCGGGCCGCGGCGCGGGCCCGGGGCCCGGCGCGTGCGGCTGGGAGGCGCTGTGGGGCGCGGGCGCGCGGGCGGCGGCCGGGGCCATGGCCGAGGGCGGCGCGGGCGCGCGGAGGAGGGCGCCGGCGCTGCTCGAGGCGGCCCGCGCGCGCTACGAGAGCCTGCACATCTCGGACGACGTGTTCGGCGAGTCGGGCCCGGACAGCGGCGGGAACCCCTTCTACAGCACCTCGGCCGCCTCGCGCTCCTCCTCGGCCGCCTCCTCGGACGACGAGCGGGAGCGCCCCGGCCC
Organism: Eulemur rufifrons; assembly: GCF_041146395.1. Taxonomy (NCBI): domain Eukaryota; kingdom Metazoa; phylum Chordata; class Mammalia; order Primates; family Lemuridae; genus Eulemur; species Eulemur rufifrons. The sequence goes on from NC_090993.1 coordinate 13,097,153, forward strand.
CCTGGGGGCCCTCGCCGCCCAGCCGCCGCGCTCCGCGGACGCGCAGGGCCCGGAGGACGACGAGGCCGGCGCGGGCTGGAGCAACGCGCTGCGGGACCGCCCGCCCCCGCGCTTCGAGGACACCGGCGGTAAGGGGCGGCCTGCGGGGCGGGGTGCAAGGGCGCGGCGCCGGGACCCCCGCTCGGACGGCCGGGGGCTGCGCCCGGAGGGTCGTGGGCACGGGCGGACGGACTCCAGATGCCCCCGGGGCTGGCTTGACTGTGGCGGCTGCGCCTTCGAGAAGCAAATGCGGTTTCGGGAGCGGGGATTTAGTTCGAAATTAGTCTGGCCTAGGGGCTCCACATCCGTGGGCGGAGGGGATGAGACGGAGGCCGTGGCCGGCGCTTCGCCGACGAGGAGGGTCTGTCTGCCTTCCCTCGCTGGAGTGTCCCCGTGTGCTGCCCTGGAAGCCAGTCACACCTGTGGGGTCGGACTTTAGGGGACGCTTAAAGTTAGGCTGTCCTAGTGGCGGGGATTCTGAGCCTGTCTTGGCTGGGCTGGGGGAGAGAGGGTGGGAGGTGTTTTGCAGTGATGGCCCCAGAGCAAGCCTTCCCCAGGTGACCCGGTGGGTGAGGCAGGTAGCAGAGCTGAGGGAGGGGCCTCCCATGGCGCCTTTATTGGGCTTAGCGTTCTGTTAATCTCAGAAACTTTCCCTTCTAAGAACCCGGAGGAAGGAAGGGACGGATGCAGCAGCGTTGATGCAGGTGCATGCTCTTGCCCCAGCAGGTCCCGTCCTGTGTGCTCTGCCTACCACTGTGGTAATAGCCCAGCCCAGAACACCTGGAGAAGGTGGCTGAGTGCAGGCAGCTGCGGCTGCCCCGAGGCTTCCGTACTGCTTGTTTTTGTGGGAGTTGGCTTTATAAGAACAGTACTCAGCGTAAGCTCAGCAGCTTCTGCCTTCTTTGAAAAAGGTGGAGACCAGCCGTCTGCAGCCACCCTCGGAAGCTATTTTCCTTGCTCCACGGCCTTCTGTGGCAGGCCCGTGTTCCTGCACACCATGTTCTTCCGTGGAAGTGCACGCAACCAGTGTTGATAAAGGCCAGGGAGTGGCCTCTGTGGGCTTTGTGCGGCTTTTCCTGTGGCTTTCTCTGATTATTGTTCAACCGGTCAGGAACATGGCACACAGAAGAGCAGGCCCAAGGGACCTCCGGTTCTGGGACTTGGATCTGGACATGATGCTGCAGCCTGCTGGGAGGCTGGGAGGGCTGGGTGGACTCTGTCAGTAGGGAGTGGTTTGCAAACCTTCGGCAGACTACAGCTGGGCTTGCAAAGTCGGAGTTAGCTGTGCAGTGCTGTGGGGTGGGTAAATTTTAAAGCATGTGCATTTGGGCTGTGGTTAAGAGTCTGGGAATTTTCAGAATCACTGTGTATGGTCCTTTTATACCACCATACATTTTCCAGGATGTGATTAAGTTCCTCCTGTGCTGGACAGCTGTTTTCCATATTGGCTCTTTAAGAATTGTACCAGTCCAGAGCCCTGGTTTGGCAGACTTTATGCCTTGAGTATCTGTGGTACAGTTTTGGTCTTGGAACATTTGAGAGACAAGTCCACCTGGGAGAATATGGCAAGTCTGCTTGTATCTCAAGGCAAAATAGGGAACGTGTGCTAGGTTAAGCCTGGTTATGAATAAGAATCATGAATGTGCTGGTGCAAAAAGGGTGAGCACACTGAAATACCTTTAAAAGCAATCTTATATTTCTTGGTAACCTTTAAATCGGTGAAATTCTGCAGCACAGACATTTAATCTGGCCACTGCAGCACTTATGGTCATGAAGAACAATACTGTGTGTCATTTGGCGTTAGGCTCCAATTCTGCTTCCCGCAGATGCCCACTGAGTTCACACCTGGACCTAAGCATCACGGTGAAGCCCTTTAACCAAAGACTTTAGTGGTTATTTGTTTTTTATACGCAGTTTCGTTTTCCCGTCCTGTGTGGGAGCTTGCCTTTTAAATCCAGTTCTAATTTAGAATTTCTTCTTTGCAAATTTCTCCCTGAGGGAAATTTGGGGTGAGAGGGGTGGAGAGATGAGGTTGATGGGTTGTTAAGTTTGAATTCAGTCTTCCCTGAAACACTGGAATATGACTTATGGGGGCTGAAAATAGATGCAGAAGTATGGGGTTGGTCAGAGAAAATCTTTGCACCTGCCAGCGTGGAGAGAGATGGATGTGTTTGTCAAGAGGCTGAGAGCTGCACCCCAGCCGCTCTGCGAGCCAAGAGGCTCAGCCCGCTAGGTTTACCAGAGTGCCGTATCTAAGACACTCCAACAAGCAAGCGTTCCGTACTTGCAAGGAATGCAGCCTGGATCTCTCTTCCATCTTGCTGCCCCAGTTTATTAACCAATCTCACTGGGTAGGTAGAGTGGGGTGGGGAGGAGAGTAAACTGGTGACATTTCCTGTGTAATCAATCAGGCTTTATAACAGAAAATTTGTAATCCAAATAGCTATTGCTTCTGGAATCAAATGAGGAAAGCACAGGATTCTAGATTTATAGAGGAAGCTTCTTGCTTTGCTCCCACTGTGAAAACAGGTGTGCGTGTACGTACATAAATGTGTATTTTATGTAAATGTGCATGTAAGTAAATGTGTATGTGTAACTGGATCATATGTAAACTTGTACTGCTTGTGCTAGTTTGGGCTAAGCAGGGTTTTTTTTTTTTTAAATGAGAAAAAGGTAACTGGTATCTCTGAGCTCTCAATGACCTAGAAACGTTTGCAGAGAGTGCTGTGCATGAGGGAGGTAGACACTGAGGACCAGTGTTGGAGCCACCATATGCCCCGCCTTGTGGAGGGTGTGCGTGCAGTGGGGATGCACTTGGTGCCCAGCAGAGAGGAGGAGGGGGAGGGATACAGCAGTTCTAGATCCTGTGCCAGCCCTACTGGCAGCATTTCTGTACTTGAGGCTGGAAATCCCAGCCATTCCTCAGGCTGTTCCAGTGTTCCCAGCCACTTCCTTCTGTTTTCAGCGTATTTTGCTTCCTAGATCAGCCCCTCGGGAAGTGCAACCAGCAATTACTGGTGGAGAAGGGCTTCTGCCACCCCTCTATCTCCTTTCTCGCCTCCCCCAGTTTCTGGCTCTGCATTGAGGTGTGGGTCCCCTTGGGATGACTTAAATACAGTGCCTGTGCTTTCAGGGCTGGCTTGACAGGCTCTTAACCCATGCATGGACGGGGGTCCACCTGGGAGCTGACATGCTGACTGGGAGTGCGGAACCCATGACCCCTCCCTGAACCAGACTTGCTGCACATCCTTCTAGAATAGCCCCTCAAGCTGTCGGCCGCCTGCCCACTGCTGATAACCAACACAGCATGGGAGCTCACTCTTTGGAAACAGCATGAAATTCAGGCCCGGCTGCTTTTTGAGCCTCTGCCCTTTTGGTTTCTTATTCTGAGCAGTCTTGTGATTTGGAGGAGGCAAAGGAACTGACAGATTCACAGATGCTCAAGGACTCTTGTCTGCTTGGCTCTGTCCGTCCTTTGTCGTGACTGGCTGGGATCCGAGCTGTTCGCTCTTTCTATTAGGGATTGGACTTCATAGAAGAGGTTGGTTCTGTTGTTGTTTTGGTTTTTTGCCCAAGCACCATATTGGCAACCCTCTAATCATTCAGCGGGGAGGCATGACCTTGAGAAGCTGGAGAGGAACATGTGGCTTTGGAGATTCGCATGGTTGGATGTTTTTTCTTTAGAGTTTGATTTATGTGGTTTAAAGGCATTTTGACAAGAAGAAAAAAAGGGGTTTGTAAGCTCAGAGACCTGGAGCCCTGTCTGTGGTGTGAAGTATAAGCAGCTGCTCCTGCCTTTAGCTCTGTGCCACGTTCTGTGGTTCCAGGGAGATCTTTGAATCCTGGTGAGCCAAGGCAATGCTACATAGTAATTAAGCTCAAGCCGGTGTCATCTTGCAGCGGCCACGCAGAATTCAGAGAAGGCAGCTTCCTGGGAGAGCTGTTTTGCGCTTTTCCCAGGAGTCTGTCCGGGTGGGGGTGACCCTTGAGTTGCTGCCGCTGCTAACAGCAACAGTTCTCGTTTGTCACTTGCGTTTTCACGCGTTGTCACACTTAATCTTCGCTAGGAAGTACTCCATACTGAGTACTCATCACCCCCACTTCACAGAGGAAGGACGGAGGTGTCTCTTTGGTCAGAGTCTGGGGGTGCTGAGATTACCTGGTTAAGTGATCGCTGTCCTACTAGTCAGATTCAGTAAGTCAGGAAAGGGAATGCTTTTTTTTTTTTTTTTTAACTAGAACTTTTTCAGTCAAAAAGATTTATTTTCATAGTTAAAAATGATTGCTTTTAACTTTCTGGGGGGAAGGGTATATCGTTCTGTGAGCTTTGACACATGAATGGATTTGTGTAATCAACACTACAATGAGGATACAGAAGAGAAGATTCTAGAATTTTATCTAGCTCCTTATTTAATCCTTGCTAATCTTGAGCCCTGCTGGTGGGAGCTCAGAGCTGTTTTGCAGGAGGTGGGGCTTTGAATACACTGGAGCAGAGTGGTTCACTTGCGGTCTGATTCACGATTTTAGCGTCCGAAACTCACGTTTCTTTTTTAGAGCCGTGATTATATATTTTTTCTTATTAGTAATATACATTTATTTTAGAAAAAATTTAAAAATACCATTATCTTTCATTACCCAGAGATAACCACAGTTGACATACTGAACATATACTTCGTATATCTTAGGTTACATATTGTTGGGTTATCTGATTTTTAATTATAATTAATATACTGTGAACATTTTCCATTTAAATTTTAAGAAGGTATTTTACTGAATCTGTAATACTCTGCAGTTCCCTTTGGTTAGGACTGAGTTTATTGCCCCACTTTCCCCCTCTCTTTTTTTGCTATTAAATCAATGCTATGATGAATATTATTGAAGCTTAAATTTGTGTACACATCCTTAATTTATTTCTTAGCATGAAATGATCAAAATAGAATTGAAGTAAGGATTTTGCACATTTTTCGAGGCTTTTGATATCTGTTGTGAAAGAGCCTTCCAGAAATGTACCTGCCAATGCTCCTGCCAACAGTGTACCGGAGGGTCTGTTAGAGCATCCTTTTGCTTATGAGGCAGCAAACCAGTGTGTGATTCCCACCAGTAGGGTGGCTTGTGGAGGCTTCATTTGAGGAAGCTTATCGGGGTATAGCACACAGATAGTGCATGAGTCATTAGTGCACAGCGCAGTGAATTCTTACATGGGTACATCCAGGTCACCACCACCCAGATCGGGGTAAAGAACATTCCCAGCACCCTGAAGGTCCCCCCTCGTCCCTCCCCACTCATTACCTCCCTGCTCCCAGAGGCAGCCATTATTCTGAGTTTCATCACCATAGGTTAGTGTTGCCCATTATATTGTTTTATCTGCAAGATGCATCCACATTATTGCGTGTAGCAGTCGTATCTGTACATTGCTGTGTGGTATTCCATTGTGCAAATATACTACGGTTTATCCAGGATCTCATCAGTGGGCTTTTGCGTTGTTTCCAGTTTGGGGGCTTTTATGAATGCAGCTGCTGTGAACATCCTTGTACGTGTTTTTTTGATGGACGTACGCATCATTTCCCTTGGGCGTATGTATATAGGAGTGGGATTGCTGGGGCATAGGTTAGGTGTATTTCAATATGGGCGTGCTGACATTTTGGGCCAGATGATTCTTTGTTCTGGAGGGCTGTCCTGTGCATTGCAGGGTGTGTAGCAGCATCCTGGGCCTCTGCCCGCTAAATGCCGCTAGCACCCCTTCTCCCCAGTTGTGGCAACCAAATACATCTCCAGACGTTGCCAAATTTCCCTGGGGGGCAGAATCACCAGTTGTTGAGAACCACTGCTTAGTAGATGCTGCCAAACAGTATTCCAGTTTATACTCCCACCAGCAAGGTGCCGGGCGTGCCAGGCATTAATTCAGCAGCACGTGAACCCTGCTGGGGTAAAACAGTAAGTAAGAGATGCCTCCTGGGGTCCAGTCGGAGAGACCAAGTGAAGAAAAAGAGATAAGAGTCTCTGGTGAATGCTGTGATCAGGGTAAACACGGATTTTTACAAGATTCCGGAGGTGAGACACCTCCTGCAGCTAGGCTAGGGAAGAGGCAGTATTTCTAGCCCCTAAGCTGCATTTTGAAGAATAAATAAAAATTAGGTAAAGAGAAAGGAAAAGTGTCTCCAAAAGAGAGCAGTTTGGGCAAAGGCAAGGGGGGTGGAGGGAGGAGAAGGTGTGTCACTTTGCTCGTCGACAGCTGCTAGCTCTGTTCCCCACCAAACTGAGCTTCCTTTCTTGAGGGTCTTCTTGGTGAAAAGGTCTTGAAATTTGACACTTGTAATTGTTACCATTGCAAGTTGCTGCAGCAGGAATCCAAACTCCAAGTTCAGGTATTGATACAGATTTACCTAGCAAATGCTGGATCCCGTGGGGAGGGGGCTTTGGCAAGTTTCTTGAGAAGTGAGTACTTTGGGTGGAATCGTGGAAAAGCACTGGCGTCCTTCCTTTAAGGAAGGAAGACAGAAAGTGACAACAAAAGGAAATGTGATAAAACCTTTATTCCTTTATTGGTGAGAAGAAGTACAGTATTATCTTCTGGGGTTCGTGAGGGGATGTCATGCTGGAAGAATAATAGAATATCTAAAATACCTTCTATGGAAAGGTGGCATTTGCCCAGCCTCGAATGTGGTATAAAAAGCTTTCTTCCCCATTATTTGTGAGTTCCAGGAAGAATTATTACAAAAGGATGAACAGCTGGCCAAATTTAGATATATATTTAAGAAATCACTTTTTCTAAGGAGCTTAGAAGCACAAGTCCTTCTGCTTCTGACATCGTTGCCGTTGCTGGCGGCTGTAACCAGGGCAACACTGCCCCTTGGCCGGGCGGCTGGAGCCTTCGCCTGCTTGGATTCTCGGCTCCTGCTTGTGCCCACCGCCCAGCCCCGTTTCTCTTTCCCCAGGCCGCGGTGGAAAATGATGTTTCACAAACATGAGTCCATCCACTCCCTTCTCTGCTTAAACCCTCCCACGGCTTCCTGTCCAAGCCAAAGGGAAATGCAGGCTCCCGAGCGTGGCCTCCAGGTCGCCAGGCCCACCCTAGCCTTCCTCTCCAGTGTCACCTTGCGGCACTTGTCCTACCATGAAGTCGATCCTCTGTCTATCTCAGAGACTGTGCCTGCCAGGCCCTCACCTGGAACGTTCTTCCTGCTGGTGTTGGAATGGCAGCGCTTGCTTGCTGGTCTGGTCTTGGTTCCAGTGTCACTATCTCTGTGGCTCTAAAAGCGCCACCTTCCCTCTGGTCCCTCCCAGCACCCCTTGCCATCCACCGTCAGCTAGTTCACTTTCCACGTGGGCAGAGACCGTGGGCGTTGTGGTCACGGTGAGAACGTGGTCAGTGCTCAGCTTTTGCTGAACGATTGAATGAACGAAAGAATAGATAGTGGAAGCAGATTTTTAAAATGCATCTGGGAACTGGCACTGATAAAGAATGTTTACAAGGAGCTGAGCATCTGTAACACCCCAGATAGCAGAAGAGCGGATGAGGCAGCTTCACAAAGGACTGAACTCCTTATCCTGGAAGCACCAGTGTGTGATACGGGGATTTCTGTCTTGGATAGAGGACCGAACTTTCAGGAACAACCCAATCTTTGGGCTTCTACCACTTGCCTACTTGCTAGTGGCCAGAGACCCCCAAGACAGGACTCTATTAGGGTCCTGTCGAAAAGGGTACAAGCCAGCTGCTGGTGTGTGTATCACTCACTGTGCCAGATGCTGTTCTAAGCACTTTCTAACCTGTGTAATCCTCATAACCGTCTTGTGAGCTGAGTACTATCATTGTTCCTATTTTTAAAATGAGGAAACTGAGTCACAGAGTGGTTAAGTGACATAGGGTAGGCTGGGTGCTTTGATTAGGGTACTAGGCAGGATCGATGAGGAGGACCAATGAGCAGATGGGTGAATGTGCGACACGGTTTATGCAGGTCAGACTGGCTAATTAATAATGAGTCCCTTGCAAGGGGCTGTGAAGCACAGATGATCACTGTTCCCAAACCCGTCTCCCCTGGGTGCCTCCCACCCCAGGCAATGTCAGCACCTTCCCAGCCCCTGCCGTGAGATGGGGCTGCTGCCTGGATTGTGGGCAGTGGGGAGCGAGCAGAAGTATGGAAGAGAGACCCCGTGGGCAGGTGGCTGAGACCTTGGTGAGACGTGGTCACTGCACTCGCCCCTGCCTGGTCCCATCCTCTCCGAGGTGGTGGACAGGAAACCAGTGGATAACACAATTTTGACATTTCAAAGCTTCCAACATGGGCTGGGTACAGTGGCTCACACCTGTAATCCCAACACCCTGGGAGGATGAGGCAGGAGGCCAGGAGTTTGAGGCCAGCCTGGGCAGCATATCAAGACCCTGTCTCTACCAAAAAAAAAAAAAAAAATAGCAAGGCATGGTGGCGCACACCTGTAGTCCCAGCAGCTACTCAGGAGGCTGAGGCAGAGGAAGATCACTTGAGTCCAGGAGTTCGAGTCTGCAGTGGGTCATGATCACAACACTGCACTCCAGCCTGAGTGACAGAGCGAGACCCCATCTCAAAAAAAAAAATAAATAAATAAATAAACACCCCCCAAACCCCAAAAGCCTCTAACAAGCTTCCATGGCAAAAGCAACTGAAAATGGAGACCTATTTTCTCAAGTTTGAAACAGGGTTACAGTGAGACTAGAAAGGATCAGGGTAGAGGACGGTTTTCTGGGAGGAAAGAATGTCAACAGGTGGGATCATCCACAGAGTGGTTAGTGACAGTCCTGGTTACTCGAGCACTTTGTACCTTGAGGAAGGCGACATCTTCCGCCAGTGCCGTCCTAAGTACGTGTTCCCAGGATTCCACTGCTGAGTTTGTTGGGGGAGGGGGGGTTACCTGAAGATCTGAGGTTCTATCAGTTCACATTCACTTCAGAACGCACAGGACAAGCAGTGTACACCTCCTTCCAGAATTTCCTGTTTTCCTTGGCTGCGTTTTCTTAGGCGAGCTGCGGTGCTGACCACAACCTATGGCATTTTAGGGGGACGTGCATTTGGAATGCCAGTGGAGTCCTGGAACAGAACCTATTTGGAAATCAGAGACAATAGTTGCTTTTCTTTAAGATTGAAAGAGATAAATTTTAGGTAAATGATAGCAAGGGTGAATTCATGCTATGTATTGTAAATCTGTAGACTCATTCTGTTTAAGAAGTATAGCAGATAAGAAATACAAAAATTTCGGACAAGATTTTAATAAATTCAGGAGGACAGCAGATTCTATCAGGGGAATGGGAGCATGTTAATAGTTGAAAGAGTACAGCCCCCATTTCTGAAGGTTGCGTGCAGGATGCTTTGGTGGGAAGGAGTGACGATCTGCCTTCGATTCCGCCTCTCAGAAAAGCATTGTGATGTGCACAGAGCTTTGGAGACGCTGCCCCCTGGATCGCCTTCTCCTGGAGGGGCAGCTCCAGGCGCCACATGGGATCGTGCAGTCCCTACACAGGAGGCCTTCAACTAGGTGCGCTTTCCATGGTCTCTGCCGGGCTCCTAAGGGCCAATGTCCCGCTGCCGAAAGGCAAACCCAAGTCGTGTGCAGCGTGGGGAGTGCTTCACCCCATCAGTTAGTTTATCAGTAGCGAAGGTAGAAATTTTAAAGTGAAATTGCCTGGGAAACTAAAGCAAAACAGCCCTGAAAATAAAAGTTTTTGGGCATAGACTTCACATCTTCTTTTGAGTACACTTCATACATTTGGCAGATATTTATAGAGTGCCTGCTGTGTGCCAGGCACTGTGTTAGAAAGTGGGGCTTGAGAAGTTAATAAGAGATCCCCGCCCTTAAGCATAAATCCTGGTGGCGAAGACAGGCAGCTGGTCCACAAATAACTGTGATGCAGTGTAACAAGTGCTGTCGTAAGAAGGGTGTCCTGGGTCCTAAGGGAACCCCCAGAAAGAGCCAGCGTGAAAACTTCTTTAGGGCCACAGTCAGCGTGGTAGATGCAGCTGGTACCCAGGGAAACCAAAGGGTGGCTTGCTGCAAAGCCTGCTCCTTTACGTGTCTAGAGGATCTCCCTCTGAGACAGACCAGCAAGCTTGGCGAGCCGGGAGCCTGCTCCGGACGGGGGTGTGGGTGGCTCTGCCTGAGTTCTGACCTGCAGCCGGTACTCCGATTGACATTTCCATCAAGGAGTAGAACTGAGGGTAATATTGCAAAGAAGTACGGTAAGTCCTCTCTTAACATCAATAGGTTCTTCGAAACTGTGACTTAAAGCAAAATGACATAGCACAGGCCCTTGGATAATGTTTCATTATAATGTTGATGAGGAAAAAAATTGGTTTTGTTATAGGTCATTTTGCTTAAAGTCACGATGTCCAAGAACCCACTGATGACATCAAGTGAGGACTTTTTGTCCCTGAAATTTGGCCTGGGAAGGTACGTGATGGCCGTGGAGTTAGAAAAGAAAGGAATCCCTTTTTTTTTTTTTCTCAGCAGTTTTAATATTGTGTGTGATCTTTTCAAAATTATTCATGTCAAAACATACACAGTCGACCCTGGAACAACACGGGTTTAACTGCGTGGGTCCACTTATATGTGGATTTCCTTCCGCCTCTGCCATCCTGAGACAACAGGAGTGACCCCTCCTCTTCCTCCTCAGCCTGCTCGGTGTGAAGATGATGAGGATGAAGACCTTTGTGATGATCCACTTCCACTTAATGAACAGTAAACATATTTTTTCTTCCTTATGATTTTCTTGATAACACTTTCTTTTCTCTAGCTTGATTGTAAGAATACAGTACATAGTACATACAGCATACAGAATACAGTACATAGTACATACAACATACAGAATACAGTACATAGCACATACAACATACAGAACATGCGTTACTAGACTGTGTGTGCCATTGGCGAGGCTTCCAGTCAACAGTGGGCCCTTGGTAGTTAAGTTTTGGGGGGATCAAAAGTTATATGTGGACTTTTGACTGCTCCGGGGGTTGATGCCCTAATCCCCATGTTGTTCAAGGTCAGCTATAATTTTAATGATAAGCATTAAAGTAATACTATAGCATAGTTCTTGACTGGAGTCCTTTTCTTACACTTTTCCCTTTTGTGTTGGAATTCCCCTCCCTTCTCTTTCTCTCCGATCTCTGTCCGTATAACCAGTTGACAACTTGGTGCTCATACACAGACGCGTTTGTTTGGGTTTTCCCTACCCCACCGCCCCCTCCCCCGCAGACACACTTGTGCATACGCATACGTGTATAGTTTTTTTTTGGTGGGCAGTGTCATTTAACAAGGGCTCATTTTGTACACCTTTTATCAACCGCTTCTCACTCAATACTTCATGAATAACTATCTTCTGTTTCTGTTTTACTTAATTTTTATAAGGAATGCCTGCTAAACTTTTGTCAAATGCCTCTTTAGCATTTATTGCTATGTTTCTGTAGTTTTTTCCACATTTAATGTATTGAGGAAGTAAATTTTATTGATTTCCTGGTGTTGAGCTATCTCTGTAGTCCTTGGATAAACCCAGGCTGGTCTCAGTGTGTATCTCTTCGGTATACGCTTGAATTCTGTTGTTGGCTAATATTAGTTCAGAGTTTCTGTAACTAAGCCATCATAAGCCTGATTTGTTAATAATTTCTCATCTCTCAAGCTTGTCAGGTCTGGGCATTAAAATTCCGCTTGGCTTTTTAAATAAGTCAGCTTATTTTTAAGTTTCCTGTTGCCATGTAACCGAATTATGGGTTAGATAGAACTTAGGTGTGAGGCTGCGTGGTCTTGGTGCCTTTTCTGAATTTTTCTACTTCTCAAGTCAGTTGGATGATTTGTTCTCCTGAGACATCATCTGTTTCTTCCAGGATTTTCAAATCCGTTGGCGTGAAGTTCCATGCAGTATTTTTTTAATGATTCTTTCAATCTCTGCTGCGTTTGCTTTTCTCTGTCCTCAACAGTGATCTTGTCTGTCTCTGCACATCCGCCCTCTTGCCCCTTTTCCCTTCACCCTGTCTTCTCTTCCTTCTCTCCCGCCGCCCACCTTTGCTGTTTCTTGTCCTTATCTGGGCACAGGACGTGTTTTTCTATTTTATTGATCTCTTCAGTGCCCCAGCTTTGAATTTATTTGTCCTTTTTATGTTTTTTATTAGTTTGAACCTTTATCTTTTTAAAATAACTTCTTCCTTTTGATTTATTGAGCTGTCCTTTTCTAATCGCTTAAGATTAGTACAAAGTTCCTTTTTATTTTTAAAATATTTTCTCTACTGTTTAAGGCGTTTGACACTAAAATCTCCTCGGAGTACAACGTCTGGTGTGTTCTGTAAGTTTTGATACAAGTGCTCTCTTTTCCACTGCTTTCAAGGTTTCCTGCAGTTCCTCTTTTGACTTACTCTTTGATCTAAAAGTGTGTTTCTTAATTTCTGAGTACTTAAGATTTTTTTGTTACCTGATTAATTATTCCTAATTTTATTGGATTCTGATCACAGAAGTCTCCTTTAAGTCTTTAATTTGAAAGGTTTGTAAAGGTTTTCCTTGTTACCAAATATGTAATTAATCTTTACAAATGTGCCATAGGTGTAAGAAAAAAATGTGTGTTCTTTATTTGAGGGAAGTGAGGGTATCTGTTAATCTATTCATCTTCTTTTTGTCTTTATTTTGTTCTCTCTGGGAGATACTCTCATTTGAAGAGAGAAATTTTGACCATGTTCTTGCATTATTAAGAGTTTTTAGTTGCTCATTGTTTGGTGCATACATATTTATACCTTTTATATTTTCCTCCACTACTGTGCCTTTAATAACGTCACTCTTTAAAGTCCAGTTTGTCTGCTATTAATTTTGCCATTCCTGCCTTTTCCTTCTTTGCATTTGCCTGTTATCTCCTTGTCCAGTGTGTTATTTTCAGTCCTTTTTGTCATTTTAGGTGTAGCTCTAGAACAGCACACAGATGGATTTATATTTTTAACACTACCTGATAGGCCCTTTAATTTAGTTGGACAGATCAGTCTGTCCACATTTAAAGCAATGACAAACAGGCTTGATTTTATTTCTTCTGTGTTATCTTATTGATTTAGCTTTTTTTTTTTTTTTCCCTCTTTTCCCCATTTTTTTTTTTCTTTCTGAGACAGGGTCTCGCTTTGTCGCCCAGGCAGTTCAGTGGTGCAGTCATAGCTCACTGCAGCCTTGAACTCCTGGGCTCAAGTGATCCTCCTCCCTCAGCCTCCCAGGTAGCTGGGACTACAGGTGCATGTCACTGTACCTGGCCAATTTTTTAATTTTTTGTAGAAATAGTGTCTTGTTATGTTGCCCAGGCTGGTTTTGAACTCCTGAGCTCAAGTGATCCCCTCACCTTGGCCTCCGAAAGTGCTGGGACTGCAGGTGTGAGCTACCATGCCTGGCCTCTTTTAACCATTTTTGATGTTTTGATCAAGTTGCAGTTGTTCATCCTTTTTGTGTTGTTGTTGTTCTACTTGATAATGTGAATGTTCTCTGTTCATTTTTTTAGTAACAGCTTTATTGAGATATAATTCAAATGGCTTCACCTATTTAATGGGTACAGTTCAATGGCTTTTAGTATATTCCCAGTTTGTGCAACCATCAGCGTAATCAATTTTAGAACATTTTCATCATTCCCAAAAGAAACTTTAGTTATTACCCCAAGCCCTAGGCAACCACTAATCTCCTTTCTGTCTCTATAGATTTGCCTATTCTAGACATTTCATATAAATGGAATCATGTAATATGTAGTCTTTTGTGGCTGGCTTTTGTATCAGTATTTCATTCCTTTTTGTTGTTAAATAATATTCCACTGGGCTGGGTGTGGTGGCTCACGCCTGTAATCCTAGCAATCTGGGAGGCCGAGGTGGGTGGATCATTTTGAGCTCAGGAGTTCGAGACCAACTTGAGCAAGAGTGAGACCCTGTCTCTACCAAAAAAATAGAAAGAAATTATCTGGACAACTAAAAATATATAGAAAAAATTAGCTGGGCATGGTGGCGCATGCCTGTAGTCCCAGCTACTCGGAAGGCTGAGGCAGGAGGATCGCTTGAGCCCAGGAGTTTAGGTTGCTGTGAGCTAGGCTGATGCCACGACACTCACTCTAGCCCGGGCAACAGAGTGAGACTCTGTCTCAAAAAATATATATATTATTCCACTGAATGGCTATACCACATTATATACCACAGTTTATTTGTTTATCAGTTGGTGAACATTTAGGTTGTTTTTACCTATTGGCTATTATTTATAATAACCAAAACCTTCATATATAAGTTTTTGTGTAAACATTGTTTTCAGTTTTCTTGGATATACCTAGAAGTAGAATTGCTGGGTCTTATGGGAACTCTGGGCTCAACATTTTGAGGAACTACCACGCTTTTCCAAAGTGGCTGTCCCATTTTATAATCCACTGGCAATGTATGAGGGTTCAAGTTCCTTCACATTCTCGCCAACGCTTGTCTTAGGTTTCGGTTCTAGCCATCCTAGTGTGTGAAGTGGTATCTCATTGATTTGTATTTGCTGAATGACTCGTTATTTTGATCATCTTTTCATATGCTTATTATCTATTTTCATATCATATTTGGAGAATTGTCTATTCAAATCTTTTTGTTAAATTGAGTCATTTGTCTTTTTATTATTGAGTTGTAAGAGTTCTTTATATATTCTGGACATGTTTCTTATCAGACATATGACTTGTAAGTATGTCTCCCATTTAGTGGGCTGTCTTTTCACTTTCTTGATGGTGTCCTTGGAAACACAAAAGTTTGACATTTTGTGAAGTCCCATTTACCTATTTTTTCCTTTGGTTGCTTGTGCTTTTGGTGTCAGAGCTAAAAAATCATTGACAAGTTCAAGATAATTAAAGTTTATCCCTGTGTTTTCTTCTAAAAGCTTTATTGTGTTAGCTCTTACATTTATGTCTTTGATCAATTTTGAGGTATGTTTTATATATGGTGTGAGGTAAGGTTGCAATTTTATCCTTTGCATGTTGGTATTCAGTTGCTTCAGCATCATTTGTTGAAAAGATGATTTTTTTCCCCATTGAATTGTTTTGACACCCTTGTCAAAAATCAATTGACTTTATTTATTTTCCATTTTTATAATTTTTCCCTTTCTCCTCCCCACCTCATAATTAAATGTGTATTTCTCTATAGTCATTTGAAAATAGCCTGCTGTTTCCCCAACTAAGACTGTTTTTCTCAGAACAAGACCTTCTGTATCAAGAATCCTTATTAAACTTTTTGTCATACTCAATCCCACAGATTTACTACTATCTTTTTGTATTAAACACACACACACACACACACACACACACACACAGGAGATACACCAAGTATACATTTTGTCCAAATGGCTACTGAAGTCCAGACTGAAGCCAACTGTAGAACGAACTTACAGGATACAAGAGTACTGTCTAAAGTTTTGTTTAAGAAATCTTATACTTTATTAAAGATTTTAGGAGTCAAAATTCCAAAGGTTGACAGTGTAGTACAGAAATAATAATTTCTCATGATGTCAGTGGCTTGATTGCACCTGTGGACACTCCACTGCATGTTTGTGAAAATGAAGAGGTGTTCATTTCAGGCTGGGCACTGGACAAGGCATTTTTTACTATATCTGTTAAAATAGGGTATTTCTACCAGTGATGTCCTCACCCTCCTAATAGTAGCTCTTGAAGGTAAAGGCTTACCTTCTTTTCGTCTCCTATACTCGAGGATTTGGTCAGTTCATAAAATGTTGCAATTTCATTGACACAAACCCATGAAGTAAATCTTGGCTCACCACTTAAATGTGTTCTTTGGATATTTTTAGGAGTAAACTTGATATGTTGCCCTCACTTACAATTTTTCCTTCTAACATTTCTGCATGCAATGGCTACTTCCTACAGTCACTTGAGAAAAACTAGGAATGTGGCAGTGGAACAGTTTATTTTTCTTTCAGGATAACAAAATTATTTGGGAATTTCTGTCTGCACCTCAGATGCCAGTATACGAACATCAGTTTTGGTGTCTTCCCTGAGGGGACGACAGATATCACATACGGAACTCTTGTGCTCTCCTGCCACATCCGTTTGGTCACTCAGAAATCCCTGGCCAGCAAACCAGCAAGGCAGAAACGTGGCTGAGTTCCTCAGTAATCCAGCAAGCTGCAAAGCCTGGATATGTTTGCGCAGCTTGTCTGTTGTGCAAGACACAGAAGGAGCACGTTAATTCAGGGCAAAATTTTTTTCAGTAGCACATTTTCCAGGAGGAACTTAACAACCAGGATTCATAGTTTGAGCAAATCTTGGCAATTCTTCATCTTCTAACTACTGAAAATGGCAATTTGTCCATGGCAATCGTTTTAACATTCATTTCGAGTATAGTGTTAGTCTCCATGGACTGAAAACTCTAGAAATTGTTTTCTTAAAGCATTCTTGTAACGTCTGTTATTGTAAAGTTTGATTTATGAAAACAAAAGTTTTCTATAATACTTTTTTCTTTTCATGCTCTATATACTCTCTTTTAGGTCTAGATTGGAAGTGATTCATTACGCATGTTGTCATACATGATTGTGAAATTTTTATCTATTCCTGAATTTCTAAGGTGGCACTGTTGACTTTTTGCTTTTAATTCATTGTCCCTCGGTGGAGAATTCCCAAATAGGACATTTTCTTGAAATAGTTATAGCCTGAATGAAATTAAATGACTGTAAGATTACATTAAATTCTTAAGGGCTATTTAGCTTGGTTATGAAAGCTAAGACATGAAATAATTCTGCAAAGATTATAATTATGATGTAAACTAAACTCTATTATTCTGCCTTGTGTCATTATTTAAATTTTATAACTGTCAGTTCTAAAAGGATAAATACTCTTTTTAAAGTTATCTGGGCAACATACTCATATTATTTGTCATATTTGTACTAACTGTCATTGTATTACTCAGTTTATGTAGTCGAAAGCCCTTAATTTCTTAATACTTTTTGTTTTTAAAATTAGCAGCTATTAGAGTCTTTAATTATTATAACATTTACTCTTGTAATAACTGAACATTTATACTTTAACTTACAGAATTTTAACCTGTAAAGCACATAAGTATATTTTCAGTCTGATGAGTTATATCTAGAATGCTTAATTATATGTGAAAAAATTAATTTAAAAAATGAATTGCATGTCTTGTGCATATCACTGAGATAGTTAAAATGCTTAGGCATGACGGAAATCTACATGCTTAAATGACATTGACCACCCATCAGATCAAGGGCGTCAGAAATGACATTGAAGGCCCAAGACCCTTTGCCTCACTGGTCTTCAGTTTTCTTTCCTCATTTCTCACCATGGAGTCTTGGTTTTGGTCCATGTGTTGTTAGAGACCTTCCATTGTTGTTGTCCTCAGCTGTGGGGCCTGTTGATATGTGCAGTTGACCCTTGAACAATGCAGGGGTTAAGAGTGCCGACCCCCTCCCCGAGTTGAAAATCTGCGTATAACTTTTAACTCACCAAAAAGTTAACTACTAATAGCCTACTGTTGACCAGAAGCCTTACCAGTAAGATGAACAGTCTATTAATACGTATTTTATATGGTGTATGTCCTACATACTATAGTCTTACAGTAAAGTGAGCTAGAGAAAAGAAATGCCTGTAGTCCCAGCTACTCGGGAGGCTGAGGCAGGAGGATTGCTTAAGCCCAGGAGTTTGAGGTTGCTGTGAGCTAGGCTGACGCCACGGCGCTCACTCTAGCCCGGGCAACAAAGCGAGACTCTGTCTCAAAAAAAAAAAAGGAAAAGAAAATCATAAGGAAGAGAAAATGTACTTACTATTCATTAAGTGGAAGTGGATCATTGTGTAGGTCTCCATCCTCCCTGTCTTCACGTTGAGTAGGCCCAGGAGGAGGAGGAGGAGGAGGAGGAGGAGGGTGGGCCTTGCTCTCTCAGGGTGGCAGAGGCAGAAGGAAATCCACGTGTAAGTGGACCTGTGCAGTTCAAACCCGTTTTGATCAGAGGTCAGCTGTACTCTGAATTCTTTTCTTCAGGTGTCTTTTATCTTGATAGCTGAATGATACCTTGTCTGGGGAAGCCACGCTGGAGAGCCATGGTCCCACCATTCAGCTAGTCTGTATCCATTCCTTTTTACGTGTGAGTTCATTCTGCCTGAAAGATTGCCTTTCCCCCCTTTATTCTTAGGTTCAGAACCTCTGCTAGCGTGTGCCCCTGTGTGTGTTTTCTTACGGCCCGTGCAGAACCCGGTGCCCGTCACCGCCCCTCTGTCATCTGTCCCTTCTGTTCCTGGGTCTCGGGATGCAGCCTCAGTGTCCCAGCGTGTCCTTTCTGCCCCCCGCCTCCTTGTGCTTCTCTCTGCTCCGTGATTCCTTGGTCCTGATCTTCTGCGTTAGGGATTCAAGAATCCTATATGACCACCTTCACCTTCTCTTTGTCTGAAGAGCTGTTTAGTTGGGAAATCATGTTTTCTGGTTACAGGAAAGCTGTTTTTTTTCCTCCTGTGTGTTGCAATAGAATCCCTTTGAGCACTATAATTATTTTAATTAAAATTCAAGCCGTCATCTGCATCCTCCAGTAGCTTTCTCTTTCTGGGTGTGTGTTATGTTTCTTCTGAGCTGTTTTCCTGTCTGTGTTGCTGAGACCCTTAGCAAGGGGCTTATCACTCTCTGTAGGCTCACGGGGTCTGCGTCTGGTGGAGTACTGGTGGGCTTGGCTGGCCTGCCGTGGTGATAGAGAGAAGCCGGCCCTCCTGTGCCCACGGTGGACCCCTGCCAGGCCTCCCCGTGCTGCCTGTGCTGCTGGCTCACGGGCAGGGTGCTCCGCCTCCGGCCCAGCTGCTGCTTTGCCTTCGGAGCCTGGGACCCTAGACGAGCACTCAGGTGGGGACCGCCTTCTTCCAGGGTCCACAGCTCTCCTGAGACCCGTGGTCCTAAGATCCCCCCTCTGGGGCACTGGGCGGCTCTGAAGCCCCACACCGGAGCTCTGCTGGGAACCACAGCGTGTGCACCCAGCCACCTCTCGTTCTCAGCACTGGGGAGACGGAGTGGGGACAAGTGGAGGGAAAGGTGCAGTGTTGGGGGCACCACCTTCATCCAGAGAGACATGTGAAAGGCTTGATCTCAAGGCAGAAACATTTATCGGGTAGCACTTTACTTAAATTATTTCATTTCATACTTGCATATTGCCACCCCCATTATGCAAATGGAACGGACTTCGGGAGATCAAGTAATGTACCCAGTGAGTATTAGTGATAGAGTCGGGAATTGAACACTGTGCTGAAAAGCCGCTCG
Organism: Eulemur rufifrons; assembly: GCF_041146395.1. Lineage (NCBI taxonomy): Eukaryota > Metazoa > Chordata > Mammalia > Primates > Lemuridae > Eulemur > Eulemur rufifrons. The sequence goes on from NC_090993.1 coordinate 13,116,439, forward strand.
CCTGCGTCTGGTGGGGAAGGGGCTGGAGGCGAGCGTGGCACACGCAGCAAGCGCCGTGATGTCGTGCGGGACTCCGGCTTCCTCACAGCCAAACACCTGCGGGGCTGGGAAGAGCGACGGTGTGATGGGTGGGTTGTACTCGGATTTCCAAGCTCCTAACACAGACTTGGTCTGGCGCATGCTGGGATGAAGACCAGGAGCCCGTAAGGGCAGATGTGTCCCGGATCAACCTCGTTCTGAAATGCCAAGTTCAGTGGCTGTGCAAGTGGTGGCTTGAAGCTACTGTACATTGGCAGAGAGTGACCTGTGTTCTGCTCGGCTAAATGTGTCATAATTGAGACATGTTAAGTGTTGCTGTCACGATCATTAAAGGCTTTTTGTCTTGGGCTTTTAAGATAGTTTCTTACTTTCTACCTGGGGCTTAAGAGACCAAATCCTCGAAGTCACGAGGAGGTGGCCAAGGTTTTCTGAAGTTTTGCCTTGGCCTGGTTCAGTGACCTTCACCCAGCCACGTGTCTGCATCAGCCAGATAGGTTAATGGGGCTAGATGCAAGGGAGTTGAGGCAGTTTCTAACTTTATGCTGGGTTAAGGTTGAGAGTGTAAAGGACGTGGATTTTTGAGTCAAAATTCCTGAGTCTGCTTCGAGTCCAGCCAAATCCTTTGAATTCTCAGATTTCCTAGGCTCTACTACCTTACTTGGCAAAGTAACTTAACCTGAGCCTCAGTTTTCTAATCTGTAAAATGGGGGAATGATAAATAAATACCTCACAGCCTTGTAGGGATGAATCACATGACGTAATGTTTATAAAGCATCTGTAATGTCTGGCGTGTAGCCAATCCTCTGTGAGTGTACTCCCATTCTCCCCCTCTCTCTGTCCCCTGAACTCTTGCTGAACGTTTCTTAAGGGTAAAGAGGGAGATGTCAGGCCACGTGGGCTGACGTAGTTGCTTAGTCAGTGGACTCCTCCGTCCCTCCTTTTAGGGCCGTCGCTCGTGGGGACGTGGTTGTTGGTTTCATTTCATATCTTGGGATGTGGAGCTCACAAGAAGTGTGGTTATAGAATATGCTTGGTAACGTTTGGCATCATTTCTTTTTTTAAGGAAAGACTGGGACAATCTGAGACTTGAAAGGTTTCAGCTGGACTCGAAGGCAGAAGCCCTTCCCGCCCACAGACACAGACACACACACACACACACACACACACACACGTCCTCTGTCACGTCATCGCTTCCTGGCAGTGGCTTTGGCGTCTGAGGGTCCAGCTGTCTCCCAGAGGGAGGCAGTTCAAGAGCCTCCCCCCTCCCTCCCCCAGCTCACATTCCTGTCCGGAGCCCACTCAACTTTCAAAGGCCGGCAGGCCTGCCTCTCCCGGTCAGCCACGTTAGCTGCCGTGTGCCAAGGGGTGTGCCACGTGGGGGGAGCCATCAGGGCATCTGCCCTATAGCCAGGGGGCCTCCAGACAGACAGGCCCCCCACAGGTGAAAGCCTGACCCCAGGGATGAAAGGCTGGTGCCTACAGGTCAGCGAAAGTGGCCAGAGGCGTGAGGTCTCGAATTTGGGGAAAGCCCAGACAGCAGCAATCCCAGAAGGTCAGGACATGTGAAACCTGGTCATTCGCTAAGGTGTTTCCAACGGTTCTTTAACCCTCTGGAGTCAGAGGTGAGGGGAGATTTTGTACAGACACTATTTTTCTCCTTCTGGGTGTTGGTGCCTTTTGAACCTGGCTTGGGACAAGAGTCTGCTCGTGGGTCCGTTCTCTGAGCTTGCGTCAGGGCTGTTGCTGCTCAGCTTTCGCTCTTGCCGTGAGCAAGGGCAGTTGGTCCTAAGGTCGGGACCTCATGTGACAAGTCAGGAGCATCCCGTGAGAAGAGCTACCGAGACGCGGATGAGCAATCATTGAGCACACACTGCATGCCGGACACTGTGTCATACCTGTTCTCACACCCTGACCTCACCTGTGTCCAGTGTGCGTTGTCCACGTGCCACAGCGGGTGGGGGTGGAGCCGGGATGTGTGCCCATGACCCCGGTGCCAAAGCCAGTGTCCTTAACTCATGCCACAGAGCCCCCTAAGGGTGAGTGCGGCCCAGTCGCTGCCTGCCAGTCTGCAGAGGACCACCCTGCTGGGAAACACAGGTATCGGTGGGAGGGACAGCGAGTGCGGAAGGGGACGGGGTGCTTCCTAGGTAACCACAGACAGTACGTGTGCTTCTCAGGGTGGTGCTAGAATCTCACGGGCTTCAGACCTCGGTCAGAATCCTGAGTGTCCTGAGTCAGTGTTCTCCTTTATCAAGTGGAGAAACTTCAGCCTGACTTACAAGGTGATCATGAGCATTAAATTGTGCAACTTTTTTGTTCGTTTGTTTTTGGAGATGGGGTCTCACTATGCTGCCCAGGCTGGAGTGCAGGGGCTATTCACAGATGCGATCAGTGCACACGATAACCTTGAACTCCTGGCCTCAAGTAATCCCCCTGCCTCAGTCCCCTGAGGGGCACCACTGCACCTGGCTTAAATTGTGCAACATTGATAAAGCCTCTTTCATAGTGCCTGGCACGTAAGAGGCACTCAGTACACGTCGGCACTTTTCATGCTGTTGTTCTTACGTGTCCACAGGATGGCTGACGAAGTGCGTAAGTATTAAGTCTTTATCGAGCTCCGTTGTGTCTCAAGCTCTGGTTTAGGCTCTTGGAGTACAGCGCTAAACAGCACAGGTTCCTTCCTTCGTGGAGCACGCGTTCTAAGTGGCGTAACAAGGCAGCACGTAGTGAACACCGTAAACAGACGGCTGTTAGGAAGGAGGGTTACGGAAGAAAGACACAGTAGATAGGATTCAGGGGGCATGAGGGTGATGGAGCGGGGAGAGGGCTCAGGTGCAGGATTAAATAGGGTAGACAGGCCTCTTGAGCAGGTAAGATCTGAGCGAAGACTTAGAGGAGGCAAGGGGGTTGGACCAGCTCATACGTGGGGAGCGGACATCCCCCCCCTTCAGGCAAAGCCGCTGCCAGCGCAAGGCCCGGGGCAGGAGTGCGCCTGGGGGGCGAGGGACAGGGAAAGGAGGTTGGAGAGCTGCAGGGTGGAGGCAGGGTGCGGGGGGGGGGGCCTTATAGGCCACTGTAAGGACTTGCGTGTCCTTTGAGTGAGGTGGGGAGTCTTTGGTGGTTTTTAGCAAAGGGGTGACTTAGCTCAGTATAAATTTTTTTTTTTTTAATTAGAGACGAGGTCTCGCTTGGTTGCTCAGGCTGGTCTCAAACTCCTGGCCTCAAGTGATTCTCCCGCCCCAGCTTCCAAAGAGCTGGGATTACAGGCGAGTGCCACCGCGCCCGGCCCCAGTATAACTTTTAAAGAGAAGCCACGGGTGCTGGGTTGAGAATGGACCAGGAGGGGACAAGCGTGGGCTGTGGCTGCTGCCGTGATCTGGCAGGAGATGGTGCAGGCGGTGAGGGGTGTTCAGATTCTTGGTGTGCTCTGAAGCCAGAACCTGCCGAGGACCCTGACGGGCCGAGTGATTTGGCCTTGGGAGCTGCATGTTGGAGGCATCTCTAGCAACGTGGGCAGGAGAAATAGGCATCATTTCGCCAAGTTTGGGTTCGGCATCGAGTACAGGAGCTCAGCAGCGTCACTTGACCCTGCACCTACTGTGTGTCATTACGCGCTGTGCTCGCTGGTGACGGTGGGAGCAGTGCTGGCAACAGCTGTCTGTGGGGCCAGACCAGGAGGCCTGGAGTACGGCGTCCATGAAGGCTGAGTTCAGGGGCGTCGAGGAGACGGGGCATAACTGCTTTCTCCTGTAACGCGAGCGTAGGTAGGGGGTCACCAGACCCATGGAAGGCTCTAGAAGGGGGTGGGGCCAAGGTGAGGGGTTGCCTCTGCTGATGGTCCCCTCCTGCAGGGATCGGCTCCCCGGCCCGGGCCATCCCTGGCAGGACCTGCTGCTCTGAGCGCTGGCTCCTGCGGGAAAGCAGGTGCCAGGTGTGCGTCAGCAGAGCAGGGAGGGCCGGCCCCGCGGAGTGGCGTAGCCAGACAGAGCACAGGACACCAGTGAAATCTGATTTCAGACAATAATCTTTCAATGTTGGCTGGTCCCAAATATCACATGGGCCATACTTATATACGAAAAAATTATTTGTTGTTTATTTGCAAGTTCAATTGAACTAGGCATCCTGTATTTTAATTTGCTAAATCTGGCTGCTGTCTTGGTGTAGGCTTGTTTGTTGATGAGCTGCACCTGAGACTTAGCCTGCCACCTGAGTCACCTGTCAGGGTTGCCAAGAAAGAGGACTTTGAAAGAGTCACGGGTTCTGCCAGGCTCCTGGGTCTGTCTCTCCCTGTCTGAGCTGTGAGTCGGAGCCCGACGCCGCACACTCCCTGGAGCGCTCTGCTTCCTGCCCTTCCGCTCACAGACCAGCTCCCCAGGGACTCCACGCTGGCCCACGGCTAGGTTTGGACGTGGGCGCGTGGGCCCCAAGGGAGGTGCTGCTGAGGACTAAGAACAACACACCCAGGTTCAAGGTCTTCAGCCCCTGTAAACTAGTCCCGAGGGCCATGGGGCTGGGCCAGTGCCAGGAGCCCAGAGGCTTTAGGTGATCTCTGCCCACTAGGGGCTTAGGGTCTGTCCTGCTGGGGAGATGGCTCTGCCCAAGACCCATGTTTCTGGTTCCGTCCTGAGCATCTGGTCTGCTAAACATCACCTCCTATCTGTCACGGCCGAATTGTGCACCCCCCAAATTCCGATGCTAAAGTTCTAACCCCCAGTGCCTCACAGTATGACCTTACTTGGAGGTAGGCTCTTTAACAAGGTAATTACGGTAAATGAGGTCACATGGGCGGGCCCCAATTCCATGTCACTGGTGTCCTCGTTAGAAGAGGAGATGAGGACACAGACCCACACAGGGGGAAGACGGCCGTCTGCAAGCCAAGGAGAGGCCTCTGGAGAAACCAACCCTGCCCACACCTGGATCTCAGACACCCAGCCTGCAGGATTGTGAGAAAATGCAGTCCCGTTGTTTAAGCCAACCCTTCTGCGGTGCTTTGTTTATGGTAGCTCAGCAAACAAAGGCGCCGTCCTGCAGGACAAGACACAGAAAACCAGGCAGGGAGGCTGGACGCCAGGGCCGAAGGTGCAGTGGTCTCAGCTGTGTGTGCCGCCCAGCTCTTGGCCAGCTGGCCCTGTTTCCAGATCCCAAAGCAGTTTCTGGGGCCAGATGTGCCATGTCAGACTTGAAGGTGATCCATGGAGGCTGCCCCTGCAGATCTGTGGGCGCGGAGTGAGCCCCTCTCTGGGGCACAGCCACCCGCTGGGCGGCGATGGCTCCTGAGCTGGGGACGCTGCCCCTAAGGGTGACTGTGCTCTCACGTGTTCACGGCTTTGGAGCCAGATTCTCCCTGGCAGATCTTGTGGTTAAGTGCTACAGAAGGCAAGTCACACAAGGAAAATGTCATCCTGCCCGGAAACCACGAGCCTGCCGATCTTCCTTGAGGTCTGACTGCGTTGTTTTCTGAGCCCCAGCGTCCCTGCAGACGACCACAGCACCTGCAGTCACAGCTCGGCGATTTGCATGTGTGTGCCCACGTGCTCCTTGAGGAGGTCTGGAAAAATTAGCCTAGAGCTATCACTGCTAAATGGCAGTGCATAATTAATTTTTATATCATTGTTCGTAGCCATGAACTTGAGAAATATTCTTAAATCCCCTCTGTTGCTTGGATTAATGTGCCATTTAAAGATTTGTCTTCCTTAAAAATGTCACCTCAAATGTCAAAAAACTAGGAATGAGATGACTGGGTGTATTTGAGGAAATGACCAAAACTTGATTCTGGGTAATTGGTTTTATTATGCTTTAGAACTTCAGATTATAAAATTTGTGTTTTTTCTACTTGAATGTTGTCACAGAATTTTTGCTTTGAATTCCACAGTCAGGGAAACGAGTAGAAAAATTTAGCCAGCGAGGGAGGCACCGCCAGCGTGGTGGTTCCCCTTGACCCGTCGGTGTGGCGTGCGCGGTGGGTCCCTCCTCACGGATTCCCGAGCCGGAGCAGCGCGAGGGTTTCCTCGGCAGCGGCTCAGGCGAAGGTTGGGTGTGAGCGTGAACACGGCCTTCGTGTGCAGGTGGACAGTGGGGGCGGTCGATCCCCACGGAGCGTTGATTCCACGGAGAGGTGAGGGTTTGGCACAAACCAAAGTGGAACGCTCTCTCTGGTGGCACCGGTGTGCCTCCCAGCTGTCCTGAGAAAGGACCCCAGGGTGCGACTCCCAACCCCTAGAAAGGGCCTGTAGGTGTGGAAGTTTTAAGGAGCCTTCTGCTTGGCAGCGTGATTTCAAGGTGTGAGTGACTGTTCTACATGTTTTGGTGAAAAGCTAGATGTTCTTTGAGAAGCCATAGGTAGAACTGAATAAGAGAAGTCCAGCCTTCTGCAATTTGCATAGCCTGGTCGGAGGCAGACAGCCGGGAGGGAGGGGGAGGCAGAAAGCAGAGCCCGTGCTGGGGCTGGTGGGCGGGGTGAGGGCCGGCTCTGGCCCCCGTCCCCCCCAGTGGTGGACTCTAGAGCAGGAGCCAGTGGGGACGGGGAGGAAGAGAATGCTTATTCTAAGGTAATGCTTACTATCTTTCCATCTCCCTGCACAGCACCTGCCCCTTGGGGGTGATCTCCATGCAGGCAGCCCCTCCCCCGTCAGGCCCGCGACCCTGGGCAGAGCGTGACAGTGAAGCCTGCGCAGTCACCCTCACGAACCCCAGCTAAAGGTTTCCCCGGGGACCAACTGTGACTCCTCCCCCTCCTCCTCCGCAGCGGAGGGGCAGCTGTCCCCCTGCCATGCTCCAGGCTCTTTGGCGAAGCCACAGCGTCAGAGCTGCCAGCCGGGCCTTGTTCCCGCAGGCAGGGTGACTTTCCTCTTGGCTCTGCCCCTTCCCAGGCCACAGCCAGCACAGTGGGCCAGCATCTGGCATCGTGGGGTGACCATCTGGGCCTTGTCGGGGAGTTCCCCAGATGACAGCCGGAGCAAGCTGGAATGTGGGGAGGGGACAGCGGCTGATGAGCCATCCAGGCCCTGGGGACACATGGTCACACCTGGACTTGGGAGCTGAGCAGGGGACACAGGGTCACGCCTGGACCCGTGGGCTCTGCGGGCCCAGTGGGAGCCAGGGCCCGTGGAGCAGAGGTTTTGGAGGTAGGAAATCTAGAGGATACTCTGGCAAAGGACACGGTTCCAATGGGCCCCGAAAGGAGGACAGACAGGAGGATGAAAGGGCTGAGCAGCCTCGAAGTCCCAAAGGCGCCGCCCTCCCGGGGCTCCTGCAAGCCAGAGATAACACGACAAAGCTCTGGATGCTTTTTAACTCAGCTCTGGAGGGGAAAAGAGCTGCCTGGAATTCAGTGACATTTGAAGCTTTCCCGTCAAATAGGCTGTCATCAAAGCCTCTGTCTCATCAGCCGGGCTTCGGGCTCTGGCCGTCCAGCGTGACTGTCACCCCGCGGGACAGCATGGGGCAGTGGGCCGCAGGCACCCTCCTATCGAGACACCCGCCTCCCCCAGGCCTCGGCGCAGCCCCTGCGCGGGGCGGGCCCGGGAGGCTGAGGCCACCGGAGCTGCTCACCAAGGTGCTTTAGGAGAAAAAAAAATCAAAGCCAGTGAAATCTGGAGATCTGGGAGCGAAACTTCACAGTCCTAGTAGCATCAGGCCAGCCTTCTCCTATAAAAAGTTTATTTCATCTCCTGTTCCTTTCCAACCACATGATTAAAATGAGCGGATGTGGAGCAGGACTCCTGAGTCGGGCTCCTTGGGGGGCAGAAGGGCTGCTTGGCCCCCTTCTCCGGGGAGGCCCAGGCCGCGCTGAGCGTGGAAGAAAGGCTCGGAGCCTGGGCTCATTTTGTCTGGTCTGACAAAGATCAGGGCCTAGTGTTCGGGCTGCTCATTGATTGTGAAGCCTCTTCTATTTATTGGCTACTAGAAATGGCGGAATGAGGTTTCTGTCTCTGGAAATAGCACGTTCTGTTAATTGCACCAAAAATACAATAGGAGCTGCGTTTTATGGATGAGCAAATACAGCTCTGTGTCCTCAACATCTCACTGTTTGGTTCTAGAAATTGTTTTACTGCAAGAAGCAAATGCTCGTTTCTTAGCCTATAAGGTGTCGAGGAGGAGGAGGAGGAGGGGGCGAGGAGAAGGTGCGTGATGTCACGATTGCAGAGAATGCTAGACTTGCCCGGGTCCCAGCACCCATACATGAGTGGCACCTCAGTATGTACCGTTTAGCAGTGATGCAGCTTGAGAAGTTCTCTGTCTGTAAAAGCTCCGTTTCGTCCCTGCCGGGAAGGAGACAGCAAACCCGTATTTTTTCCCAGGGGAGAAAATGAGGAGGCAGAATTGGAAAGTTGCTAAGCTGGAGTCCCTGCCACGTGCCGCTTCTGATTCCTTCCTACATGCTTTGATGACTCGCAAGTGGGTGAGTCAGGACCGTGTCTTGGACCCTCACGTGGAGATGTTGCCATCAAGTCCCCACCTTTGGTTCCAGATGTGGACTGTCGGCAACTGTGACAGGCTGGGAGCAGCTCCCCTGCCCAGGCCGGCTGTCCGTCTGGCGCTGTGCCAGCGCTCTCCTGGCGGACGGAGCCCAGTCCTGTGACAGTCAGTGTGAACTGGAGGTGGGTAGAGACGGGCACGGAGCCCCCTCGAAAGCCCACAGCCGACGAGTCACAGCCAGCTTGTGGCCCGGTGCTTCTGCGCTGCGGGAGCGAGCCAGGCCTCGGGAGAGGGCCGGTCGGGCGGGTGGGATTTGGAGACGGTGATTGCGATGCTACCCCCACCCTCGGGGGGAGACGCCCAGCCTTTGACTTGGGCTTGCCCCCACCTCAAAGCCCCCTGGAGAAGACCACCGGGAGCACAACTGCTCGCCAGCAGACGTAGGTGGCCTCAGTTTGCCGCAGCCCAAGAGGACGCACAGCGGGAGGGCAGTGGGGTGTCCAGGTGCGAGGGGCCGGGAGGAGCTGAGCATGGGGGAGGGGGGCTTCTGCAGGGTGATTGGGGGGGCGGGGCGGTGAGGGAGCCAAGGCCAGGTCTGACTGCAGGCTGTGCAGACACAGGGGCACCGATGGTGACAGAGCATCTGGCTCCTTGTCACCTGCCAGAGAGAGGGTTGCCGTGGCTGATGGGCAGCAGTGAAGAAGCAGTGGCCACCCACTTGTGGACAGCGCGAGGGGTGCTCAGTTCTTACGTTTGCAGGGTGCTCCCTCCCTGCTGTGTCCTGTCGTGTCACAGAACAGTCTCATCTGGTGGTCACTGCATGTGGGACGTTGTTTGTGCTCACTTCCGCCTGCCCCAGCCTGGCTGTGAGCTGCGAATTCCTGGGCCCTGTTTTAGTTTCTCACCCTCCCACCTCCTGGCTGTGTGATTTGGGCAAGTCACGTCTCCCCTGGGCCTCAGTTTCCCCCTTTATAAGAGGGAGGGGGCTGGGATGATGCCTTCCCTGGCCTGGCCGCTCTCACTTTGGGAAGGGGTGATGTCCCCGGGCCCCCTCCAAGTTACTGCAGACTCATTGCGTTCTCCCACACCCCAGGCCACGTGTGAATTCTACACAGTGTGTGAGCTGGGTTGCTGTCGACCAGTTGGCGTAAGGCTAAACTTTGTATTTTAAGCAAATATTTACTTACTGGGTTTTTCAATCTACTTTTTGTATCATGGAGTCAATAAAACCGTATTCCAGACTTGCACATTTCCATGGGCCCTTCTCAGCTTTAGTTTCTGGACACGGTGCGTGAAGTGCCCAAGGAGTGAAAGGACCTGGCTTCCGCCTGCAGACAAGGTGAAGGCCGTGGGTTCTTACAAGGCCAGGACAAGGTTTGGGGAGTCCTAGGAACCCTTAATATTTTACGGAAAGTTGTACACTCACATGTGCATATGTATGTTTGTAAGAGGAAGAATGTCATTCTGCTTTTGCGGAATCTCCAAGGGTTTTGCGTAGCAGCAGAGGTTTGCGTCAAAGCCTTGTGACACGCAGAGGTCAAGGGCCAGGCCCACGCTGCCTTGGCTCGTGCTCCAGCTGCCGAGCCCAAGCCGCGTCCGCCCGGTGCTCCCAGGATGGCGGGGCTGAGTGGGCCCAGGAGAGAGCCGGCCCGACAGGAGCCCGTGTCTGGGCCCCCAGCCCCTGCCCCCTCCGGCCTGCAGCCCAGGAGGCCTCTCCTTTCCCGTTGCTGTGGCCTGACTCAACCAGAGCTCAAGGTGGTGGAAGCTCCTCTGCTGCTTTTCCTTCCAAGGGGTCCCGGCCTCCCTGAGGGTGATACAGGTGGCTCCCCAAGAGGGCAGCCTCGCCCTCTCTGGAGTTCATCCTTGGCATTTTAAAATGTGGCCGCCCAGGGGAGGCGGCAGTGGTCCTCAGGTGCAGCCCAGAGGACGATGCGGTGCACATTCTAGCGCAGGAGCAGGGCTGGCCCCACAAGCCCAGCCATCGCTGCTCGGCCTGCGGGGGGGCCAGGTCCGTCCTCGGCCTGCTGGAAATCCACACGCCCTGCCTGGGCGCAGCGGGGAGAGCGCCACACTGAGTTGTGTCCAGTGTGCTGGGCAGCGGGCAGTGGCAGCCTTGGTGGCACACAGTGGCTGCCTTTGGCCTTTGGAATGAAGTCAAGACTTGTGACCCCTCCCTTGTTGCTACGTCCCTCCTCATAACTTCTCCAGTTACGCCAGCCTCCTGCCTGTGCCCGACAGCGCCCTCCACCACCTGCTCTGTTTGGCCAATGCCTCGTGACCTTTCTGGACGCACTTGCACGCGGAGCCCTCCCCTAGGAGCTTGTCAGAACTTTCGGAATAAGGTCATGGGACAGTTCAGGCGCCGTTGAGACCTTAGCGATTCCACTTCTTCCCGGGGGGCTGTGGGCCTCCTGGCCCTGCTCACCACCCTCTCCGGGCTGTGGCCTGTCTCTGAGTCTCTGAAGAGGTGCAGAGTATTGTTGAGGGCAGAGCCAGGTACCTGCCAAAAGAACAGCTGAGCCTCTTTCCCTGCCAGCCCCTGACCAGGGGCCTGCCCAGCCCCCGGCACAGCCTGCGGGCCTCCCTGCCCGCACACGGCTCAGTGAAGTTGCAGGTGCTTCTGTGGAGCCCACGGGCCATTTTGGGCCGTCTTGTATTCTGCTCCCTGTGTCCTTTATTCTAATTCTGAATCTAAACCACAGTGACTCCTTAATAAGTAATGGAATCAGGGTCAAGATAGAAAGGTGCCATCAGTAAGCCTAATTTATTGTTGGCTCAGGAATAATGAACCCTGGAAATGAGTTATAAGTAAGGGCATTTAGAAACATGAGCAGCTTTAGAGCACATTTCTTGCGTGCCTCTGCCTGCTCGCCATTTGGAAAGCTTAAATTTTTATATCAATGACACTCTACATAGTACTGCCTATCTGCTAGACTCCAAGGTTTATTAGAAAAGTAAGCAGTGCTTCTAGTGCCGTGCTCTAAAAACCCAGCATCTGAAAATAACTCAGTGAGGTTCTTTGGGCCCCTGAGGTCGCAGGGACAGAGCGTCTTGGTTTAGAGTTGGCAGGTTAGGAGCTGGAGCTCACTTCTCCCGCAAGCAGTGATTTGTTTGCAGGTTCAAGGAGGAAGGGCTCTGTGTTGCATGTACCATCCCAGTTCAGGCTTCCCTTGCCAAGTCCCTTCCTGCCTTTGGAGCATAGCCCAGTGCTGGGCAAGACACAGTGTTTGAAATTGGGACGATATCTGTAACACATTGCAAAGAGATAATGTCTAAATATATAGAGATTTCTTACAAAATCAAGAAGAGAAATGATAATCGCCTCAAAGGAAAAACCAACAAAGGACCTGAACCATTTATATAATCCAGACAAAAAGCCAGTAAGTACATGAATTTATGTTTAGCCACACTAGTGATCAGACCAGTTAACCGTTGGTGGGGAGGTACCATTTATTTCTATTAAGCTATCAAAGATGGCTGGGTGTAGTGGTTCACGCCTGTAATTCCAACACTCTGAAAGGCCTAGGCAGGAGGATCACTTGAGCTCAGGTGTTCAAGACCAGCCTGAACAAGTTCACGACCCAGCTGTCTCTACTAAAAATAGAAAAATTAGCCAGGTGTCGTGGGCCGTGCCTGTGGTCCCAGCTACTCAGGAGGCTGAGGGAGAAGGATCGCTTGAGCCCAGGAGTTTGAGGTTGCTGTGAGCTAGGCTGACGCCATGGCACTCTAGCCCAGGCAACAGAGTGAGACTCTGTCTCAAAAACAAACAAAAAAAAAATCAGAGATTTACAAGGATGGGTAACTGCCAGAACTGGCATGAGAAATAGGCACTGAGGCTACTGAGCAAAGTTTAGGAGCCTTCATCAACTCTTTTAAGCGGGGCACCCTCTTCTAGTGTACCTGAGGCAGGTAATCAGGCAGGACAGGAAGACGTTTGGTGTGAGGATGCCCATCACAGTACTGATTAGAAAAGTGAAAACTCATGTAAAAGCTAAGTGTTCAGATGGTAAGAGATTATCTAAATCATAGCACCTTTACAGCACGCGGTATGAGGCAGCTGCTTGAAGTGACGTGGCTCAGTGCTCCTGAAACTACAGCGCACGGCAGTCACCAGGGATCTTGTTAGAATGCAGATTCTGATTCGGCAGGTCTGGCGTGGGGCCTGAGAATCTGCATTTCCAACAAGCTCCCAGGCGATGCAGATGCGCCGGCCCGAGGACCACACTTTGAGTAGTGAGGATGGAAATGTGTATTTACTGACGAAACACTTGTTTACTGTTTGCTGTTAAAATGTTGTAAAAAAATAAGAGCAGCAACTCGTCTTTAAACTACACACATGCACACGCTCTTATACTCTTCCATCTTATCTGGAAAGATATTTACCAGAATGCAAACAGTATGTAGCTGAGAGTGATGGAGATTTAGGGTATTTTCTTTTTGCTTATTTATATCATTTCCTCTGCAGTAACTGAGCCACCTTTGTGTGCTCGGACGGGAGCGGAGGCAGATCAGCACTGACTCAGCACAGCTGCGACACCTGGTGCCCGTCCAGACGGGCCTTTCTTGTCTTGGCTTCGTGTCCGCGGAATCTGTCGTGGGTCCTTTTGCATCAGGGAGGGCTGTGGAAGTACTTTAAGGAGCATTTCATTTTTCCTGTCACGTAAAAGCTGTGTGTCTGGCTCTTTAAAATACTGCTTAAAATTCTCCCTTAAAAAACAAGGCAATTACTTGCCAATCCCCTGCTGTAGGAAGGAAGCCTTGTAATTGCCAAGCATCTGTCTCTCAATTCAAGTCAAGGCCCCACAGCCAGAAGACGTTGTGATTCAGCAAACAAGAAGGCAGAGTGAGTTACGGGGGAATCTACATCGAAATCCTAAAATACCACGTGATGGAGACTGGAATTTCAGCCCCAGGGTTGGGCATGTATACATCATATGAGAAAAAGAAAGCCTCTTCCATGTGGCATGCTAGGCTGACTGGCAAAAGAAAAGGCAGCAATTTTACTGTCACCTTTGCTAAAAGCAGAGTTGAGTTCGATGACTAAAAACATATCAAAGACAGTCCTTTCACCAGGCTCCTCACGACAGCTCCGGGAAGAGTGAACAAGCCATGGCAACCGGGAATCGGCAGCCCCTGGGCCGGCACCGGTATTTCTGGACTCAGCTTTTTAGAGCAATGGTTACGTCCTCCTAAAAGAGGAAGGGAGGGGTGGGGCAGGCAGCCAACACTGAGTCAAGCCCCCGTGTACAGAGAATTGCGTTAACGGCTTTCAAAGGCTGTTGCTTATAATCACAACACCCGTGTTGCAGGAACTGAGGTGGAGAGGCAGCGTGGCATCGTGGGAGAGTCAGGCCTGGGGTCCTTGTTCTGCCCCTCGCTACCTGTGTGGCCTTGGATGAGTTACTTCTGTCCTTTAAGTTTCCATTGATTTGTGAAATGTGGGTGATAAAACCAGCTCCCGTACTCATGACGCTGTGGCCATCGTCCGGCAGCGTGCCCAGCGCTGGGTGGGCGTTCGGCAGATGCCAAGCACCACTAGGGGGGATCTTTCCTTCTGCAAGGGCCCTGTGCAGCCCACATACCAGGGCCGGGATTTGAACCTGGTTGGTCTGTGCCCGGAGTCCCTGCGCACTGTGTCACTGCAGCGTGCTGTGTGCCCGGCCAAGTTTCCGAACACGCACCCTCCAGCGGCCCTCTCCCCTCCCTCGTCTCCCTTCCCTTGCAGTCCAAACCTGCATTTCACCGAACAACCCAAAGCTAGAACATCAAAAGTGCTAGCATATGTTCCCTCTTTTGACGACTGCGGTTTCTTGTTTTTGTTAATGTGATATTCAATAATACTCTAAATGGAATCTAAACGTTGAACTGTGTGATCCAATACTTCCCCAGTTGCCATTCCCCGGTTTCCCAGTGTTGGAGAGAGGGTTGCTCTTTCCAGAAAGTCTTCCCCCAGAGAAATCAGGAGTCTTTCTGTCCGCACAGCAGACGGCTTGCTAGTTTAAGTTGGGAAGCTTCTCAGCTGGGCCGGGCCGGGCCGGGCCGAGTTTATCTCTGCAGTCTCAGGGGACGACGAGCCTGCTCTGCCCTCTTCACCTGGGCTTCTCTCAGCCCCACCATCCGTGTCCTCTGCTCACCGCGGCTGCCCACGCAGCCTTGTGTCCGAAGGCATGAGCAGGGCGCGCCTTCCTCCGGAACAGGTTTTAAGCCAGAAATGGAGGCACGAGCCAGGGAGGCCAGCAACGGCCAGGCTGGAGCCCTCAGAAACCCACACAAGTCGGGCCCTTTTGGAGGCCCAGACGCTGTGTCCCTGTTGCTCCCCAACTTCGAGGCATTGTGAGTCTCGAGACGGTGAGGCGGCACAGAGCCATTGCGCGGACAGCTGCCCCCAGACTCCAATTGGGGAGTTTAAACGGAGCCGGCTTTGGACCAGTCACAACACACGACGTTTAAGGAGCCCTGCACGCCGGCACACGCTGCCACAGCTGACTCGTCTCCTCTCCCTCGGGTGACCGGCTGTCCCCGTCCGCTCAGGACTGTCCTGGCTTCAGAGCTGGAAAGTCCTGGGCCCAAGGAAACCCCTCGGCCCCATGCAAGCCTGGACAGCTGTCACCCTGTCCCCTCGCAGCAGTGGATGAGTGAGCCAACCGCGTGACATCATGCGTGTCCGAGATACAAAAGCCAGAGCTGCCCCTGCGCACTGTCACCGCGGCCCGTCCAGGCCAGACCAGGCCCTGACAGCACTTCTTCCGCCAACGTGGAAAATTCCCCACGAGTGGACGTTCCCGAAATCCCCTCATTAGGAGTTCATTCCTCTGGTTCAAGATGCTTGTGTCGTGTTGAAAACTAAAATACTTCCAAATGCTCATGTAGACGGACAAACCATCAGATTTACCTTCTCCAGTAACCACAGGTAGTTCCGCAGCAGGCGCTACGGGGCTGCCTCGAGCGGGCACACACTGGGCTCCCGCTGGACCCGGAACCGCGGTGGGAAGTGACCGTGCGGGCTCACAGGAAGCGCTGGGCAGGACCACAGCTTCAGTACCAGAGTCAGGAATGGGAGTCTGCAGTAGGAAGTTAAACTGTGTGGGGGAAAGACGTATAGTGCTTGAGAATCCAGAGGAAGCAGTGAGGTTTTTGCTTGTTTGTTTGTTTTTAAGATGTGGATGACAAGAAAAGTTCCCAGAGTCACAAGGGAAGATGGCAGCGCGGGAGGAGGCTCGGGGGACCCTGGGCGAGGAGGTGGCTGGGGTTTGGACCAGGCACAGAAGGGCTCCCTGCTTACACAGCAAGGAATTCAGCCGGGTTGGCAGGAAGGACGCTGATGGCACAGAAGTAAGTTGTGGTTGGTGTTCTTGTCCCACTCTGCTAAGTGCCCGGGCCAGCCAGGGAGTCTGCCTAGGCAGGGACGGGGGAGCCCAGGCTGGCAGAGGGACAGCGTCTGCCCGGAGTTGGGGTGCACGGCTGCTGGGCCACCTAGGAAGGAGGCCACAAGGATGGGGGAGCCGCCCCAGCATCCAGGCAGGAGCTCTGTGTGCCTTGTCCCCAGGGAAGCCCGGAGAGGAGGCTGTTGGCACCTGCCCGGGAGCCCAGTCTGCTCACACCAGGATGGTGCTTTGTCTAAGTGCATTCACAGTCTGACAAAGGGACGTGTTTTCTGTCTCCAAGCCTAGAGAAAGTGCGCTGGGCTTGGAGACAGACAGCCCAGGTTTAGTGCTGGCTCAGACTTCAATTCCTCAGTCTCCTCAGTTTCCTTATCTCTGGTGCAGGCAAAACGATGGGAATTTCAGAGGTGGTTGTGGGAACAGTGTGTGACGGCGGTTTATAAACGGTAAGCATTGTGCGCGTGGAAGGTGTTTGTCTCATCATCAGTCCTCTCCAAGGGCTGCTGGCGGCCACCTGCTCCTGAGCTGTCCCCTCTGGAGCCATCTGTGTCCCTGGGGGCCTGGCGCTCTTTCCTGACTTTTCCTTCTCCCGTTTCTGGGTTGATTTGACCCATTGCCGTCTCTTGGGCCACTTGAGCTGCTCTTATCTTTATCCCACTTAAACTCTCTCTTCCTCTTGACAGTTGAGCCCCTTGGTGGACAGAGCCCTGCACAAGCTGCCGTTGAGCGCGAGGCTTCAGGTCTCGAGGGCAGAGCTCGTGCGCACGGGTCTTGGGCGCAGCCGTGGCTGCCGACTCGCACAGCTGCCCGCTTCTCTGGCTGCGCATTTGCTCGCAGGATTTTCTTCAGGAAGCCCAAAGCCATGACCCGTGCCCGGCGTGAATGGCACATTGCATCTCCTTTCTACAGATGCACAAACTCTTGGCCACAAGGGTGAGGGGCTGTGGCTTAGGCGTCTTGGAGACTGGGGAGGGGAGGGGGTGCTGGGTGGAGTTCTGCCCAAGAGGGTGGCGGTGGGTGTCAGTTTTCTTCACGAATGACCCACCTTCAGAGTGGACTTCTGGAGGGACCTTGCAGGGTGCGGGCCCCACCTAGGTGTGCCCAGCCCAGAGCGCCCAGTGCAGGGAGGCAGAGCTCTCTGTACCTGCCAATGACACTGATTTGGCATCTGAATGAGGAACTCGAAGCAGGGTTAATTTCTCTATGTAATTAACTAAAGGAAAATGGCATGAAAGTATTGCCTTGTCTCTTCCACTTGGGGTTTTGTTTTCCGTCCTGCAATTACAGGGGAAGCCCATTTGGTTTAATTAACTTGGAAAGTACAGAGCAGGCCCACTCATTTGGGGCTGGCCTCCTGTCTGCTGTTGGACAGACGCCCCTCCAGCTCCTGTCAGCTTTGTGTCATTTTCTGGGCTCTGGGTCTGCAATGTAAGTAGCACATGTTCCCTGCTGTGCAGAACTGCCTGGCCTTGTAGTAGATAAACATGGAATCAGTAAGTGTAATCAAGTGTGCTGAGGGTAGTAATTAAGAAATGAGGTACCGGTGCCAGACTCCCTGGGTTCAAATCCAGCCACTTAGGCAAGTCACTGGAATCTCTGGCTTCAGTTTCCTCCTTTTATACAATGGGGATGATGATAGGATCTTACAGAGAAGGATGAAGATTAAGTGAGCCTATCTGTATGTGTCAGTGCTTAGCGGAGCACCTGGCGCTGTCAGGGGCGTGCTCTGCAATTGCCGGCTCTGTTTGTCATATTAGAGGCATGGGTCGATTGCTACAGCAGTGCAGAGGAAGGAGTGACTGCCTCTGGGGTGCCGACGGCTAGTTGGGCTGGGTATTGAAGTGGGAATGAATGTGCCGACGGGCTAGTTGGGCTGGGTATTGAAGTGGGAATGAATGTGCCGACGGGCTAGTTGGGCTGGGTATTGAAGTGGGAATGAATGTGCCGACGGGCTAGTTGGGCTGGGTATTGAAGTGGGAATGAAAGTGCGGAAGGTGGGAAGTTAGCGATGCAAGAGCAAGGGGGCCTGAGGGACATCTGAAGGATGTCGCTGCTGATGAGCATGAGTGTTTTCGCGAGGCTGAAACCTTGGAATAACAAGAACAGAAAGTGGAGGTAGCCGATGAGGAGCCCATGGGGCATTCCCAGTAGGGGTGTGGCGTGGTGAGCATTGTGTTTTAAACATTAATTTCAATAATGAGGGTGGAGACGGGAGGGCCAGTGAGAGGGCTGTTAAAGTCAGCCTGAGGAGATGCAAAGGTGGGAGCAGGTGTTCTGGGAGGAGAGAGGAGGCTTGGAGAGAGTGGTTTGGACATGGAGGTGAGGGAGAGGCAGGGTTGCCAGGAGGGTTCCAGGGTAGTGGCTTGAACGACTGAGCGAATGGGGTGCTAGTCACAGGCGGGGGAGCAGGTTGGGCAGGTGATGGCAGGTGGTGGTTTGGTGTGCTGGCTGTGATCCTGCCTCCCTCCGAGCTGGACATCTGGGGCTTGGCTCAGGACGGTGGCTGGACTCGGAATAAGAATCGAGAGTCATGTGCACGTAGGCCGTGGTTGGTGATGAGGCACCAGATGTGTTCCTTCAGGGCCCCCTGGTCCTTGGGCTGGCTTTGTGGACCAGAAAAAGGTCCCCTGAGGGCAGCTGCTGCCCCGTGGGCTTGTGGCTTCACCATCAGATCCCTCCACCTTGTACATACGTCACCTGGGAACCTTGAAACACAGTTGCTGTCTTTGGGTTGACTCATCGGTGTCGTCATAAAGGAGAATAGTGTCAGCCATACTCCTGGGGTTATCGCAAAGATCAAAGGAATGAAGGTCTGCGAGGGGCTCCGCCTTTCGTACAGACACATGGTCTTTGTGCAGTTTCAGAAAGCGTTGTCCAGTTTCAGAAAGCGTTGGCCGTGCCGAGATCTGGCAGGCGGCAGGGGAAGCCTCCCTGCTCAGGGCTGTGTCGCGGCTCAGAGGAAGAGCTTTTGCTGGGGCATTTGTCCTTGCAGAGAGCAGACAAGAAGCAGGCGGGCGGTTCAGATGGGGCGGAGAGAGCTAGCACCTTCATCCGGAGAACCACACACAGTCGGGAGAAATCCAGCTCCCCTAACTCCAGGTTGGACCCCTGGTGCCCTTTTTCCCCAGATCCTAAGGCATGCACGCGTGTGTGTAGGTGAGCACGTGTGAACCAGCCACGCGGCTCCAGGTGACAGGGAGATTCTTGAATGCACAGGGAATCGGTAGGGGATGGGCAGTAGGGAGAGGCTATTTTGTTTGCTTTGCAATCAGCATCAACTTGACCGCAGATCCCGCGTATGAGGGAAGCACCCAGTGACCATTTCCCTGAGATCCTGCAGAGGCGATGATGTGATTCCTTAGTGCTGTGTCAGATCCCGTCTCTAACGGAGAGGTGAGGGGAGGTGGGTGCAGAATTTGTCTAATATCGTTTCCCGGGTGATGGTTTAAACTCATCCTCGTAGCCCCAAGGCCCGTGAACAGTGGTCCCCAGAACGACCTCAGCCACTGCCGGTTTCAGCAGTGAGAGCGTGTGTGGTGTGTGTCTGCTGATCTGTGACGTGCCCCGCCGAGCTCCCCGCACTTGGACTTGGAGGAGTAGCCGGAAAGAGATGTCAACGGGGAGTCTGCGTTTTCCATTACTGGCCTCTGTGGGTGTCGCATCCGTCCTCCTCAGACTCAGAATCAAGCCAGAGGTGCATCCTTCCCTGGCCGCCCCGGTCTTTGAGAAGGAGCCTCAGACCTAATTCCCGTGTCTGCGCCGGGAGGCTGTGGCCGGAGCCAGCGCCCGGCAGGCAGCACCGGTGGCGGTCAGAGCCAGTGCTCCTCCCACGCTCAGGGGGTCCCCGACGCTGCCCTGTGCCTCGTGCAGACCTGCGTCTTATTCCCACGGTTTCTCTCTGGGGTGGGTGCTCTAACCACCGCGTTTCCCAGGTGGGAAGTGAAGGCTTTGTGGGGTTGCGCCTTGTCCCGTAGGTCGGCGTCGTGACTGCAGAGCCCAAGCTCCCGTCGTGCAACGTGTCTTTGGAGACTCCGGGGGCCTGGGCCGCACCTGCTCTGTGGTCAAGCGGTCCGTTCCCAGGCAGAGCTGTGCCAGCAAGGCCCTGACGGCTGTGGGCACCAGGTCCTCCTCGTCATTGCGTCATCGGCATCATCGTCATCACGGCTGCTGCCTCTGCGAAGGACGTGTCATGTGTTGGTGTCCTCACTTTGCCCGGATTGCCACTTTGTGCCTGTGGTAGTCCCTGCTCACCTGCCTCTCTGATTCTGCAGACCACAGTGGCTCACAGGTGGGACTCAGGACCGAGTCACCTGCAGGCCGTTTGTCCCTGTCTGCTGTTGGAGGTAAACCACCGTCCCCATCTCAAGGCGTTTGCTTCAAGGGAGTCAGAACTCAGCACCTCCCACCTGTGCGTTTGAGCTCTCACTCCTCTGGGGGCTTTATGCACCTGGAGTTAGGAAGGGCCTTTCTCCTGTGCCCAGGACTGACCTCATGCTCTGCACCAAAGGCCGGTGGCTGTGCCCTCAGAGAAGTGCTCCTCCTACGTGAGTGGGCCCTTACTTGCTAGCTGGCCATAATTGGAGCCACTGTTTATTGAGCACTTAGCTTGTGCTGGGTGCTGTACTAAGCATTTTACAAATACCACCCTGTCCTCTTTCTGACAGTCCTGTAACTGCAGGAACAGTAGCAATGAGGTTAGGGCCCACTACTTGACTAGGGAAAGCAATTTTTTTTTTTTAAAGCCAGAAAGAACCTTAGTTATTCTTAGTCCAACCCGTTTATTCTGCAGAGGAGAACGCCGAGTCGTCTGCCCAGCGTCACGCTGTTCATTGGTGGCGAAGCTGGACGGGGACCCGTTTGTCTCCACCCGCGGTTCCCCTCTGCTCTGCTGGGCCCATTTGCTGTCTGAACACCCACCTCTGCTGCCCACCCCGGCCCCCGCCCCCACCCCCGCCCCCGCCCCCAACCCCCAGGACAATAGTCTGCTGGGTCCCACCCTGGAGCTGTGTGTTTGCAGTGAGCCTTGGGGTTAGAACGAGAATTTGGAGCAGTGGTGATAGGACAGACCATTACATGGTGACACTGGCCGCCCTGGGGCGGCTCTGCAGAGGGCAGGGGCTACCCAGCAAGAAGCCAGGGCCCAGGACCTCAGCTTGCCCACTTGCAAATGAGGGTTTGGGTGGTGATTCTGTTTTCTGTAGTCGTCGTGGACCTCAAAGTACAAGAATCGTGGAGCTCAGCTAGAGCAGGGAAGAGGGGCTGGGTATAGGAAGGTGGGATTTCTCTAAAACGTGTTAGATAAGTTAGGGAGCAGCCTCCTGTCCGCCTGGAATCCTCTCCTTAGCAAAGTGTGCTGATAAAATTACACAAAGCGTCTCCTCTCTGTAAAGTATTCCTGTGGAACTGCGCCTACCTAGAAAGGAAGGGGTCGGCACGTCCCGGTTTGGACACTCCGTGGCTCTGCCCACGCTCTGCTCTCTGTTGACTCCGCATCAGACAAAGAGGCTGACAGTGAAAGATGGGATGACAGTGAAAGTAAAAACAGCAACAGTCAGAACAGCCGATATTTCCTGAGACGCTCACACGTCCAAGCCTTCCAACTCTGCAGGGTGGGTGGACGGGGGCGTCTCACCCAGGGTCACGCGGCTCACAGGGGCAGATCCACACCCAGGCTGTTGGTGCAAGAATCTGCACTCTCAGCCGCTCTCGTGGCCGTGGGAGGATGGAAGGATTTTAAGAACAAATCTTCTGTGGAAACGCTCCCGACATCTGCTGAGACTGGTGCTTGTCGGGGAGGGAAGAGAGCTCTCTCCTGCGCCTGCCAGCGACCTCCGGGATGTTTTGCTATTTCATTGTGAGGTTTTATGTACATACATATACGTCAAATAGGAAGCTCAGATGAGCTTGTGTCTTTGGAAACTCAAAATCTAACCTGACCATCTATTTGTTTTGCATATAAGGGCTTGAAGGATGCAGAGTTATTTTCCTTTGTACACCTGAAGCATCCAATTTAGAAATTTCACCTTGCATTCTGGGTTTAGGACCAGCTCACAGCTAATTGGGAGACAGGAGTGCAGTGGGGGGGTGTGACTTCCTTTGGTCTTTGGCATTTAGCTGCTGCCCCCCCCCCCCATTTCACACCCCTCCAAGCAGGGGATGGGGCAAGGGGTGGGGGGGAGGGCCTTGCTTGCATTTTGTCAACATCTGCCAACAGCTCCTTTTCCTCCTGGAAGACTTGACAAGCAGTACCCTTGGTTACAAAGAGGACTGTTTATAACCAATGGAAAACACACACAATTGTTTGACTACCATATTAACATTTTTGAGGATTCTTTTATTTTTTTCAACCTCACTAAAAATTCATGCCTCCCTCATCCCCAGGTCTGTACTGCTTTCAGCCTCCACAAATTGAGGTGCTTTTACTTGTTTGCTTCCTTATTTCTTCTGGGAAACTTAGGGGGAGGGGGAATTCCCCGAAAAGAAAGCCCTGAAATCTCTGAAAAACTTTCACCCCTGGGGCTGGGCGGGGAGCTACTTTGGGTGGGGGGCTGTGCTGGGGGCTGGACTCCAGCCTGCTCTCTCCTCCCGGACTCTTGTGGCCTCCTGTTAAGGAATAAGCGTTTATTTAAGGAATGAGGGTTATTGCAAGGATGCAAGCTGGTGCTGAGACAGGCCACGTGCACACTGTATCACAGACCCCCGATCCCGCTCTGCGGTTCCCAGACGAGACCGGCCCCTTCCCTGGAAAACGGTTAGAATATCAGGACCTCTGGTGCCCGTTTCTGTAAAATGCACTTGCTGTTCTTCTTCTGCCTACAAAAGCCACATATTTCATGATACCAATTATTTGCGAAAATCATTCAGAAAACCGTAAAGAACAAATTGGAGATCACCTGTGATCCCGCCACTCGAAGGTGGTCGTGGTTACCTCTGCCTGGTACCCTTTCGGTTACTGTGGTTTCACAGGCACAGTTTTTGAAAACTCTAAGTAAGGTTGGATCATACTGTTTGTATTGCTTTGTAATCTTTGTAAAGATGTTCTCATGAACGTGGGCTTTTTTTTTTTAATATTCTTAAATATTCCCAAAGACCATTCCTTTTAATATATAGAGAGTTCCATATCATGGATGTTCCAGGCGTTTTTTTTTTGTTGTTGTTTTGTTTTGTTTTTTTGGCAGAGTCTTGCTTTGTTGCCCGGGCGAGAGTGAGTGCCGTGGCGTCAGCCTAGCTCACAGCAACCTCAAACTCCTGGGCTTAAGCGATCCTACCGCCTCAGCCTCCCGAGTAGCTGGGACTACAGGCATGCGCCACCATGCCCAGCTAATTTTTTCTATATATGTTTTAGTTGTCCATATAATTTCTTTCTATTTTTAGTAGAGACGGGGTCTCGCTCTTGCTCAGGCTGGTCTCGAACTCCTGACCTCGAGCGATCCACCCGCCTCGGCCTCCTAGAGTGCTGGGATTACAGGCATGAGCCACCACGCCCAGCCCCAGGCTTTTTTCTATTAGTTCCCTGTGTGGGGACCTTTCATTTATTTGCACTGTTTTGTTATTGTAAAACTCACTTGCATCTCTGATTATTTACTTAGAATAACTTCAGAGCTTATGAACATTTTGCAAAGTCATATTCCCCTCAGAAATGCTGTGCCTGTTTATACTTCCACAGACACAGACTACGTTTCTCCAGCTCTGCGTGGCACCGGGGGCTGGTCTTTAAGCCCAAATGTCTGGGGAGAAACGGAGTCTTCCCGGTTTGCCTCCCCGCTGCGCACGGCGGGTCCACGGCCCCCGCCCCCGACGGGCTTCACAGTCCTGCTCCGTCGCGTCCGCAGGCAGCTCCTGACCGCTGGGGCTAGCACAGGAGCCAAACCTATTTGCCACGTCTGGGCGAGGGACTGGCACCTATTCTGCAGCGCTGTGCGAAGTTCTGCTGTATTCAGTCCTGGAGGGGTGAGTGTGCAAAGCCTGGGAGATACGGGGCTGGCACCTGCACAGAGTGGTTCTGGAAACACCCTGAGTGATGTTTCTGTGGGCACCAGAGCAAGAACCCAGATCCACAAATCGTAGCCTTGCTCGCTGTCATTGTCCATGCCTCGTGTCCACCCTGTTCTCACCCCCCCCCCACTGGAGTGATTGAGGAAGGTGAAGCCCTTGATGTTCATGAAGCCTTTATTATTAGAACGAAAGCTCCCTTGGGAAGAGGCAGATCTGAGGTCTTTATCCACCGGTCTTTCATTCTCAACCCGGCTCTTGGCAGAGCTGCAGAGTGTGAGTGATGGGTGACGTGGGGAGGGGGGTCACCGCAGAGAAAGGCTGGGCAGGGAAGGAGGCAGGAGGACCAGGACCACCTGCGGCAGGGCCAGCCGTTGCCCAGCACCTTGGTTGGCCCCAGTGAGGATCTCTGGAAGGACACACACAGCACGTCTGCTGATCCACTTCTGCCCAGGAAGCGCCCGCTGGTGTGAAGGGAGTGAGTAAATAGCTTCCATCTCCATCACTTTCGCTAACAGCGTCTACTGAGGAAGATGGGAGATAATTAGAATTCATGCAGAAGTGGGACAGCCTTTCTTGCTGCATCCCTCACAGCTGGAGAGGTGTGTTCTGTGACCCGAGCGTTTCTGTGGGGTGTGCCCTCCGGAGCAAGCTCTTCACCAAACGAGGGAACATCCGTGGGATGATGGTGGGCAGGACGTTTATCTTGCATTTGCTAGGTGTGGTTTATGGTGTTCTGAGTCTCCTAGCAGCCGTCGCTTTTAATTGTTCACTCTAGATTTTTTTGTCTTTTTGCATAGAGATCAAGAATGATTGTGTGTGTCCTTTGCAATTGACCCATACAGCGTGGGATCCCCTTCAACAGGAAGGGAATCTAGAAAAACCCGACCGCGAGGAGACTGCTTCTCAGTGTGTTCACCGTGCAGTCCAACCTGGGCGACTGGATTTGGTGGAAGGTGAATGCTGAGCTCCGGAGCACCCTGCCTTTTCTCTTTTTTTGGAGTCAGAATCTCACTCTGTTGCCCAGGCTAGAGTGCCGTGACGTCAGCCTAGCTCACAGCAACCTCAAACTCCTGGGCTCAAGCAATCCTCCTGCCTCAGCCTCCCGGCTAGCTGAGACTATAGGCATGCAGCACCATGCCCGGCTAATTTTTTCTATATATGTTTTTAGCTGTCCATATAATTTCTTTCTATTTTTTAGTAGAGACGGGGTCTTGTTATTGCTCAGGCTGGTCTTGAACTCCTGACCTCGAGCGACCCTCCCACCTCGGCATCCCAGAGTGCTAGGATTACAGGCGTGAGCCACCGCGCCCGGCCTGCACCCTGCTTTTTCGATCATAGATGCCTTCAGCTTGCCTTTTCCAGGACTTACGGCGTTAGAAATGCAATTGCCTTGTGTGTCACGGCAGTTGTCTTGCTCGCTGCATAGAAGACCGGCTTGCTGTCACTTACGCCGTGTTGGAACACATCGATGATGTGGGTTAGTGCGTGTTGCTTGGGTAGGATTCCTGCCCATGGAAACCTTTCACGTTCCCATCCTGTCCTCCCAAACACCCACCCGGCCGCCTCATCTCTGGGCTCAGGTAGCTTGTTCACAGCTTTGATCGGTGCTTAAGTTCCTGCATGGAGGTGGTGTGCCTGCATCACTGGGGAAGGAACCGACTTGGGCCCAAAACCAGGCTCTGCCACTTGGAGGACAGCATCGAACAGCTTGGCAAGCTCTGGGCTTCTGTTTCCTTACCTGTAAAATTTCTCTTAGACAGGCGGGGTCAACCTACATAAATCCTTGGTGATGTGCCTGGGGTGCCATCAGCTCTCAGTTAAGGTTAGGGTTCCCTCCTTGCACCAGACACCGCAAAGCTAGGTGCCTGGTGGAATTAAAGAACGCACTTTGAGGCTACCTTCCTGAAGGAATAATCTCACCCTTGAACAACTTGTACAAGTCTGTTGGGAACAAAACTGCTTGCTCTGAAGTTCTTTTAAGCACTGAAATGCTTGTGTCCAGGGCCCAGGTGGTCACCCTTGTGTCCTCAGTTCCCCGAGCAATAGGCATTTCTTAGCATCCCTGTTGACGTTAGAGTTCGGCTCCCAGCTGGTTGCCGGCCTGGCCGGCCTTCCTGCCCGGGAGCTGGTGTCATGCCGGGGCCCCGACTTTGTCCGCTTTGTGAGACCCCCATCCTGAAGCTGCGTAATTTAAAGCTCAGGAAAAAATAGCGTTGCCGAGAGGCAGGGCAGTGGGAATAGCTTCTGTCTTTGAAAGCCTGAGCTGCGGTTTAGGAAACGCACAGAGGCCTGTCCAGGCTCGGCCGGCACAGCCAGAAGCCGCGTAGGCTGAGGAGGGTGTGGACAGATAACAGCAAGTCCTGCTTTTGACGTGAGCAGGGACCGTGCCCTGTTCGGACTCAGAAGGGACGAGGGAAGTGCTGTCCGGCAGTCATGTTTGTCGAGCGCCCTGGGCCTGTGGCCACGTTCTAGCTCGTGTGTGGGGCCGGGGCGCAGACGGGTGGCCTCGTGGACGCGTGTGAGTCGGGCCCTTGGCTCCCTGTCTCGTCTTCGCAGCGTTCTCCTTCAGGTCTCAGCCGTGTGCGCTGGGGCTGTGGGGTTGTGTTGTGGGGGGCACTGGAACAGGGAGAATCTTCTAGTAAGACGTGCCGTGGTGCGGTGGTTGGGAGCACAGACTCCGGAGCTGGGCCTCTAAGGTTAATTCTGGTTCTACCACTTACTCGTCATGTGACCCCAGGCACGTCCCTTAACCTCTCTGTGACTCAGTTTCCTCCTTGGATAAATGCGGGTGAATGACAGTACAGATCTCACGGGGTTGTCATCAAGGAATACGTGAGTCGCGTTATTTTTAAAGCAGACAGAGCACGTCCCTGTGGATAAATACGTAGTCTGTGTTATGCTTGTTAAATAAAATCAATAACATGTTTATATTTATTGATAAATAAATGGAGTGTTTCCCTTGGCAACACCTCTGGAGCTGGGCTCTGGAAGTGTGACCTTGATAGGGGACGGGGATGGGGGGGCAGGGTCATAGCTTACTGCAACCTTGAACTCCAGGGTCAGGCGATCCTCCTGCCTCAGCCTCTCAAGTAGCTGGGACTATAGACACTCACCACCATGCCCGGCTAATTTTTTCCATTTTTAAATTTTTTGTAGAGACAGGGTCTTGCTGTGTTGCTCAGGCTGGTCTCAAACTCCTGGCCTCTAGTGATCCTCCCTCCTCAGCCTCCCAGAGTGCTGGGATTACAGGCGTGAGCTGCCGCTTGGGCAGGATTTCTGCCCCAAGGCGGCGGCCTTCACGTCTTTCCTCCCACGCCCGTCTGGGTGCACCTTGTGGTGGATTCTTCACCTCTTCGCTGGGTCGCAGAGGGCCAGGCCCTCTCCTCTGGGGCCCTGCGGAGACTTCTGGCTTCTCCAGAGATTCTCTCTGTCCCCCTGGCCTGTGGCCAGGGCTTTCCAGAGATAAGAATGGGCCGTTGCCACTTCCTTGCAGTTTGTGTGCTTCTTTGGGCTCCCAATATTATTTTTCAGATGCTAAGACTTTAAAAAAAAAAAAAAAGGGTTACAAAAATGGTAGCACATTTTTTATGTATCACCCATTCTGGGCATCCCTGGACTATATGTTTAAGCTCATTTGTGCGTAAGGACAAAGGTATAAATCCAGGGTCTCGGGGATTGTGACGCCTGGGCTCGCAGGCTCACACACACGTGCCCCACACTCATCCGTGTGGGTCCTGCCCGTGCCTCGGGCTGCTCAGAAGGGCCCCTCGCCCCAGACCTGGCCCAGGCGCTGCGGGCTCTGTCGCTCTGTCGTTTTCCTTCCTCCCTCGTGGTCCTCCAGCGAGCACCTCCGTGCGTTTGGCCTGCTGTGCGCCGCGGGGACCCACGCAGCGAGGTGCCTGTTAGGTGCCTTGGGAACAAGACAGACACAAATCCCCGCCCCTGTGGACCTCATGCACACTCTTTTAACTTCTCCCTGGGGATGCACCGTAAATGCCCAAATCCCTGCTGACTTTCTCTAAAAAGTACCCAAGGTTTGGTGTTTGCGCTGTGGCAACCACACTCCCCGGTCCGCCCTGCGGGGCCCCACGCCCTTCCCAGTTGCTTTCGAGGGAGGAGCCGTCTCCCTTGAGCAGCTCACATTTCTTTCTAAGAGTTAGTTCAGTCATGAAAAAATATTCCCAACTCATGTATATTTGAGCAGTCAGCATCTCCCCAAAGCCTCTCCTCCTTCCTCTGCCTTCTCCTCGGCGCCGTCTGCGTGCTCAGGGCTTCGGCGCGTACCTGGCTCAGCAGCAACCGCAAAGCTGGAGAGACCGGCCGTCTGGGGCGCGTCTGTCCCTGCTGTGTGATGTGCAGCGCGGCACGGGGACACTGCCAGCTCCTTCACCTCCCAGCGTGCGTGACCCTGAGCAAGTCCCCTGCCCTCGGCGCGCCTGCAGTGTGGCAGCCGGCAGTCTGGGGTGGCCCTGTGAGGGGCGAGTGGCCCCTGAGTGCTCACTGCAGCGACTGAGACAGAGGCCCCCCCGAGACACGCCGGGGTGTTTCTCCTCCGTCGCACCTGGAGTGTTCTCTAACCTACACGACTGCGCGTCCTCACTGCTCAGACTCTCCTGCGTGGCTGGTGACACGGTCCCTTTCTCTGTTGCCTTTCTTGGAGGGAGCAGTGGGGTGGTCCTGGAGGGGGGCGCGTGTGCCACAGTACATGGTGTGGCAAGGTGGGGACGTCAGTGGCCTCGGCTGAGGTCCGTGAACAAGAGGAGGGAGGCCTGGGGAAGCCGCCTGAGGAAGACACAGCGTCCGGGTGGGTGGGAAACTGAGGCCGACCGGATTCGACTGTGGTTGAGGAGCCACAGAGGGTGTAGCTGGAGCCATAAGTGGGGAGGAGAAGTCACGGAGGAAATCATCGAACTGCCCGGGGACCGTCCGAACGGCGGGTGCGGGCTGGGTGGGGCCTCTCTGCACGCCAGCCCCGTGGGTCGGGCTGCAGACGGGCAAACCCTGCGGCCGTCCTGTCGGGCCCGCGCAGGGGCTTCCACGGTCCAGCCTCGTGTGAAAGACAGACTCGGGCCCCAGACGGAACGTGCGCTGTGGCGGCTCAGCTGCTGTGTCACGACAGCCATGTGTCGGCCGGCTCCCGGGGGCAGGGCTGGAGCCGTGAGCAGGGATCAGCCAGCGCTGCCGCGGGTGTGCGCAGAGGCCATTGACTGGGCGTTCCCGGAAATCAGGCTCCGTGCGAGGCAGCTCGTGGATTCCCACACCTGCCCTGTGAAGGTGACGCCGTTGCCGTCTTCGCTGTACCAGCAGGCGACCGAGGCTCAGAGAGGCTGAGTAGCTGCCCTCGCGAATCGTGGGCCTGGAGCCTCATCCAGTGCTTGGCTTTGCTGGACAGCAGCTGTTCCAGGATAGTGATGTGAGCCTTTTGTGTGACAGGTTACCTTCCTCAAAGTGCTCACACCATCGTCTTACGTAGTGAGTCTTAGAAGGTAAAGAAGACGAGGTAGGTAGGCGGGTGACCAGGGAAAAGACAGGCCCAGAGAAAACGCAGCTTCTCAGAGGTCCGAGCAGTGAAAGAACCAGGAGCGGAGCCCGGATGCCGCCGTCCCCAGCTGTTGGTGACCCCAGCTCCGTCTTGACATCTCTCTCGCGCTGCGTGGTGGCTCCAGACTGCGGTCTGGGTGGCAGAGTGCCCCAGTGGACGACCTGGCCGAGGTTCCAGTCCGCGGCCTCGGGCAAGGCTGGAGTGGGTGAGCTTGGTCGAGAGGAGATGGATGAACTCCTCGTGGCAGCAGGGACTGAAGACAGCCGTGGCACACCGAGGCGTAGCAGGACCCACAAACTGTCACGCAGTGGCCCTGTCACCTGGCCTTTTCGGCTGCTGTTGCTGAGGGAGTCGAGTCACAGTGGGGCTGTGCCTGTCATTCATTTGACTGACGTTGGAGGGTTTGCTGTGTAGACATCCCGGGCGAGGCACCATGCTCACAGCCCTTCGTGGGCTGCTGTTTACACGGAAACCCAGATGTGGTTGGAGGGGTAGAATGTTTTGTGCAGTCTGTGCGCACGTGCATGACCCCATCTCTCTGTCCGCTGGCAAGGTCCAGAGGATCATTGGCACACACGACACGGAATGTCGGGTGCCACTACTCCAGACAGAGGGGGCGCCCCCAGCGCGAGGCGGTGCAGGTGGTGCGGCTTTGACCGCAGGGCCCTCGGGGCAGGCATGTGGCGCGCAGTCCTCACGTCCAGAGGACTCTGCGAGCTGCTACCTGTCAGCCCCTCCACCCCTAACTCGGTGCCCTCGGGGATGGTCAGGGCCACCTCTGCCCAGCAGAGCACTCTGGAGAGAGATTTCCAAGCAGGTCATCTGTGGGTGGCAGGCACTTGACTGTCACACGGAAGCGAAATCTTCCGTTTTGGGTGAGAACGGCTCTCCCTGATACTGCGTATCTGTGCCTTGTGCAGTGCGTGGTTTTGCGGGTGAGCTGTCTTCCGATGTCTGATACCGTGGTCTTCGGGGGCACGTCACCCTTCTCAGTGCATCAGCTCTTTGTCACATGACCTCTAGTCAAGGTTGTGGATTTAATGTCTGTATCAGCCAATTGATTGGCTTCTTTCTAATCTGTAGAGACTACATGTAACTATTCTGTGGTCCATATTTCCTGTGAACGGCTCAGTTCAGATGCCTGTTCTAAAATCGTTTTCTTTTTATTGCCAACCTCTTTGCCAGCGACTCTGCTGCCTTAGCGTGAGGAATAGTTTGCACATGCGCGCGCGCACGCACACACATACACACACACACACACTCACACACAGTTTATGTCTTCCTATGATAATCAGTTAGCCCTGCGGCTAACACAGTTATGTAACTGAAGCTGTACTTGGGTTTTTCTGGCGCAGTGCCTGTGTGTTTCATAAGGGCTCTAGAGGACCGTTAGTAGCTTTGCGTGGCCTGTTGGAAGATACCATTTAGGGGGTTCACGTTAACCTGGACGTATGTTTGGTACATCGGTAAGCAGTGCAGAAAGCTGTCGTGCTTTGCAGCTGCCCAGTGAGTGGTGTGAGAGTTCTCGTACCTGGCTACCCAGAGGAGGGCTGCCCAACCCCCAAGAGTGTCAGAAGGGCAGCCAGGACTCACACCGAGGGCTCCTACCCCTGTGGGAACACCCCTGGTCCAGCTGAGAATCGAGTTAGTTGCTGGTCACGCAGTTGTAAACAAAGAGGTTAAACAAGGAAGGCACCTTGGCAGCACTTCCTGGCTGAGTGGCTGGACTGGGCAGTGGGGCCTGGACCCCAGGTGTCCACCAGATAGACGACAGGCTCGTCCTGCACGTCAGCCACGCGAGGGAGGAAAAAAGGACACCAGAGAAATGGTGATGAGTGTAGCTGAAGACAAGGACCAGCTGCAGCTGGCACTGAGAACAATGGGATTGGATATTTTCTGTAATTACCCTTTTGCGGAATGTAATTTTCAACTTCTCAAAAGAGAGGAATATTTTTGTGGTGATGCAAGATATTCTGGTTATATTTTTATACTTGTTTGATTTAGCCTGGAGATATAAATGATTCCGTTCTTTTAAACCTTTCATTTAAAATATTGGCCAGGTGCATTGGTTCACGCCGGTAATCCCAGCACTTAGGGAGGCTGAGGTGGGAAGATTGCTTGAGGTGCCAGGAGTTCAAGACCAGCCTGGGCAACATAGCAAGACCCCATCTCTAAAAAAGGAACAAGTATTAGCCAAGCGTGATGGCCTGTGCCTGTAATCCCAGCTACTCGGGAGGCTGAAGCAAGAGGATCGCTTAAGCCCAGGAGTCCCAGGCTACAGTGAGCTATGATCACACTGCTGCACTCCAGCCTGGGCAATAGAACGAGACTCTGTCTCTAAAAAATAAAATATTAATTGATTGATCCTCATCTGTATCACAAAACTTCTAACAACTTGTACCAAAAAGTACTAGTGTATGCAAAATGCCATTCTCCTCCCCCTAACAGAAGTGCCTGAGTCTCTAAAAGGTCGCAGTTAGAAAGCACACAAAGCCACCGTTTCCTTCTTGACGTGGTGACGGTGGGGACCATGTGGCCAGGCTAGCAGAGTGGACCCTTTCGAGCCCTGTCTCCACTGTGTTTCCCACCCACCCACCCCACCATGTGTACAGGCGTTCCCGGCTGACCTACCCTGTCCCCAGGCATTAACACGGGACTGTTGCCACAGAGGCCTGACCCTCCCACTGGACTCAGAAAAGATGCCTCCCTCCTCCCCTTCCTCATTCTGCATCCATCATTCAACAGGTGTAAATGTTGAGCACACCGTGTGTGAGGCTGCGAGGGCACAGAGAACACAGCAGCCTTGACCTCTGCCCTCACACCAGTTGGGGTCAGAGGGCGGCAGCGGAGGCAGACCAGAAACGAGCATGAGTAGCTGATAAAACCACCGCGAACTGGGATCCAGGCAAGGAGGACACCAGGTGGGGCCGAGGTGGTGAGAGCCGGCCTGGGGGTCTGCTAGGTGGACCACTGGTCCGGACAGCCCTGAGGGGGCGATGCTTAATGAAGCCAGAGCCCCCCGGGGGGCTTCCTTCCTTCCAGAAGGAGCTCGCCACAGCCCAGCCTGACATAGCTCTCCCTGCACAAGCCGGAGGGAGAGTGGCCCAGGGTGGGTCTGGGGGTGGGGGCAGGGCCGGCCACGCAGGCCCTGCCCAGGGTGGGTCTGGGGGTGGGGGCAGGGCCGGCCTCGCAGGCCCTGCCCAGGGTGGGTCTGGGGGTGGGGGCAGGGCCAGCCACGCAGGACCTACACACGTCCTAGGGACTGTGGCGTTTGCTTTAAGTGCCGTGGGAGTCATGGCGGTGATTTAAACAGAACTGTTGTTCTTGCTGCTGTGAATTGTTTGTTGGGGGCTGGTCAGTGGGAACGCCCTTGGGGTAGGCTATTTGTCATCCAGGCCAGAGGGTGGGTGGTGGCCTGATTTGGAGGGGGAGGTGGCAGGGCACGCGGATGGGCTGGGTGTGGGTCGGGGGAAGAAGAACAATTCACGGGTGGCCCACGGGGAGGACCCATGGAGGGGGGAGCACAAACTGGGGACAGTGGGGAGCCTGGAGTTCCACTCCAGACACGCTTAGTGTAGGTGCCAACCTTTTGCATGTCCTGGTACAATGGAAGTGAGACTGATGGATGAGGCCACTGTGGATGGAGGTGACCGGCCCACCTCGTCCCACCTGCCACGCGCTCCTGCAGGGAACAGGCACGTGCACGGAGGGGAAGGAGCCAGCAGGGGACGTTGCTGTGGTCACCCCCTTAGTCAGGTCCCTGCCAGGTCTCACCTGAGTTGAGGAACAGCCCCCAGATCCTCCCCCGACTCCGTGTGCGGCGGAGCAGCACGAGTGTGGTCGCTCCGTGCTCAGGGTCCTTCACTGGCTCCTCGTGACCTTGGACAAGCCCAAGCCTGTGACAGCGTCCAGACCCCGAGCCCCACTGATGCTTCCAGCCCCTCTGTCTCTCTCCTCCCTCCCCACATCCTTCTTATTTCTCTCCTCTCCCCCGACCTTTGCACAGTTGCACTAAACTCAGGTGTTCTCTCTGGCCACAGGGCCTTTGCATGAGATGTTCTCACTGTCTGAAATACCCCGTAACTCCCCAACAGGGCTGGTGACATTTTGCCCAGGCCCATCCCAGACGGCCCCTCCAGGGAGCCTCCCAGATCCTGCGTCCCCTGAGGTCTGGACTCGGGTTCCCTCTTGTGGGCACAGCTCTCCTCCAAGTCTCAGTCCTTACCTGCTGCCTGCTCCTCTTGCCACATGGTCAACTCCTGGGGAGAGAGTGTGTCTCGTCTTGCAGGGTCAGTATGGGGCTCAGACGTCCACTGGATAAATGGTTTCCCTCACTGCCCCCGTGTTGCGATCCCCTGTCTAATGGAGCGTCTGGCTTTCTGGTCATTGCTGAGGAGAGGGGCCAGTTTTGTCTCTTGGGGGTGGGGAGAAAGGGAGTCCCTTCGGGGGACTGGGCATCCCTGAGCCAGTGACTGCTGCCCTGGGTCTGAGGGACCAGGTGGGTGGCGGTGGCCTGGTGGGGAGGGAGGGGAGGATGGTGTGCGTTTTGCCGGCAACGCAGAACCCTCCACCCCAGCCCAGGCACTGGACTTACCCCGGCGGCACCTCCTCTGGGTCCCCCCACCTCCCTGCCCCCAGTTCCATCTGCCTTTGGGGTTTTGTGTTTTGCCACATGGCCCCCCTTCCCCTTCAGGGTTGTGCTGGCTGGGCACTGTCATCCGGCTTTGCCCACGTGACACCCTCGCGTCGCAGAGCTGGGGGGAGGTGGGGGAAGACCGGCATGAGACTGCAGCCCTGTGCGTGTACCAGGTGGGAGAGCCGCGTCCCTGTGGTCCAGATGGCACCGGAGGGGGTGCTACTACTGACGCAGCAGGCGCACTAGGATTGGCCCTGGGCCAAGGGGCAAAGGTCACCCTGATGGCAAGCCATTTAGAACGGGGCTGTGTCCTTCTGCTTCTGAGCTCCTGTTTGCTCACCTGCCCAATGGGACGAGGCCTCATGGGGATGCTGTGAGGATTCCGTGAGAAACGTCTGGAAAAGCTCCTCATAAATGGATCCAACGTAAGGGAGTCGTGCCTTGGCCGGGGGCCCTGCCACGGTAATACGTGGACACGATATCCACTTGTCGGGATTGAATCTTTCCGATAGCCCTGCCTGCCTTCCCTCGCTTCGCAGTGCGTGGCCTGTGCCAACGCTGGCAAACACCAGTGGTCACAGCCACTGAACGAGGCCGTGGGGGACGCTTGTAAATCAGAACCAACAGACTCAGGGCAGCCGGCTGCTCCCCGGTTTCTGCATGAAGCAGTTGCCAGGCCGGCTAGGATTTGCTGTGGGGATTTATTTCGAAATGGCCTGGGAGGCAAAATTACTTTAACCGTAACTCTAGGAAGAGAAAATTCCATTCTGCTCAGCACGATGTAGCATCACAACGCTGCTGCTTCTCTGAGCACCGACCCTGAACCATCTGTGGCTCCGCCACCGAAGGCTGCCAGGCTTTGCTGAAATGAAACCATTTTCAGTAAAGAGCTTCAAGCTCCTCCTGCGGACTCGGGGCCCCTCGGTCGTCCTGGCCTCACTGTCACGCCAGCCGGGGCCACCTGCTCCTCCAAGACCAGTTTGGTGCCCAAAAAATGGTTAGTGAAAGTGAATGTGGTGGTCAGTTTGCTTTCCAGGCTTCTGTTTCTTCTGCAGAATGGGAAGAACTTGAGTGTGACTTGGACAGCCCTGGCCTGCCTGTCAGCGGATCTCTGTTGATAACGTGTCGGAGGAAGTCGCCGAGCGTTAGGAACCTCCCTGAGGGCGGACGCTGTGCCGGGCGCGTTACTTGAGTTACTTCATTTATTTGCCTTGCGTGACAACCTGTCAGAGTAGGTGTTTCTGTGCCCATGTTGCAAGAACACTAGAGAGATGAAGAAATTTATCTAAGGTTGTGCAGTTGGCTAGAAATAAATAGGGTGTCAGCTCTCCGAATCCATCAGTCTGACTCTAAAACTTGGGCTGTCTTGTGTACATTATCTGTCTTAGTTTTGCTGTAGAAAATTTGTTTTTCAGAAACTGTCTTAAGACAGTAGTAAAAAGAAGGATGGGGGGAGTGGTAATTCAATGTGAAGAACGTGTACAGCTTTTACTAGGAATTGCCCTACGGAGGCAGCAGAAGCGAATCTCGTGTCCTGCAAATCTGTACGTACTGTCAGCCTGCCTTAAGTTACCGCAGGGAATTTGCAGGCCACGGCTCTTTAAAATATATTAATGCACACCGTCCTGTCGTGCATCACTTAATGATGGGGATATGTTCTGAGAAGTTCGTTGTTTGGAGCTTTTTGTCTCTGTGTGAACATCAGAGAGTGCACTCAGACGAGCCTAGATGGCGTGGCCTGCGGCATCCCAGGCTACGTGGGATGGGCAGTTGTGCCCAGGCTGCAAACCTGCACAGCGTGTCACTGTGCCGAATACCAGGCGGTTGCAATAGGTGGTGTTTGTGTATCTAGACAAGGAAAGTGCACAGTAAAAATACGGTGTTACGATCTGACGAGACCACCGTCGTACATGTGGTCTGTTGTTGACTGAAACATCATCATGTAGTGCGTGAATGTGTGTGTATGTTTTTTCCCACAGGGCTGCATTAGTTATAAATGGTGAGGTTTTATCCCATTGGTGAAATGATCTAAACAAGCCCTTCAGATTTATTGGCTAATGAGTTTAAAGTTACCACATAGGGAATGCTTAATAAAAATCTCTCTTTCCTGCGTGGAGTTTTTCAGGCTCCAAGTGGTGAAAGCATTTTATTTACACAGTGAACTTACAAGAAAATGAAAGCCAGGAAACCACAGCTAAACCCCATGTAAAAATTCTGCGTGTCTTGCATCTCCTCCCCTCCCCTCATGCGTCCTTTTTTCTCCCGATCGGTATTTACCGAGTGTGCCGACTCGTGAGGACGCGCGTCCTGCCCGTGTGGGGGACACAGGTGCGGGGGGGGGGGGGGGCCTCTGCCGGGGTGGCGCGCTGGAGCCTCCTTTCAAAACACAATATTTATATGTATTCATGTATTTGTTTGTACATTTGTGTACTTATGTGTAATATGTATATGTTTATTTTTACATATGTATGTGTGTACATGTGTGCATGTATGTATGTGTGCATATACAGGTAGCCGTAGACACGCTTTCTTCCCCCACCCTGGACAGAGGTGTGCCCCAGACTGGCAGGCGGTGCTCCTAATTTATGTGTGTAGACATGTATATTTTATTTTTAACATTTATGTATGGATATGTATTTACGTAGGTTATGTATTTCTAAAACTATACAATTGTGTGTGCACATTGCATTTCTAGCTGTGTCTTTGCTTGTGCCCTGTGTGCGTGAGACCCCCAGAGGGACAGACCGAGCCACACCGCTCTCGGGAGCAGGGCTTCCCCAGGGATCTTGCGTTCCATGCGGACCCACGAGTGTTGCCCTCTGACCTGGCGTGGAGACCCAGGCTGCGCCTCGCAGCGGGTGTCCGGGCGTTTGTCCCGTTTGTGTTTGGGAGGGGACGCGCTGCCACGCTGGGAGAGGGCAGAGAGCCGGCTGCGGAAGCCCAGGGGACCCGTGGCAGCAAGCGGCTGGGGCGCCTTGAAGGGTGGAGGGGAGGCCGTGGCGTTGGACGCGGCGGGAGCCCCGGGCAAGGGCCGGGACTGGCGAAATGCAGCTGTTCCCCGTGGAGCCGGGAGGTGGTGGTCGTTGCCGTAAGAGCTCCGCCTGTCTTTGGCTTCCAGGTCCGACCCGAAAGATGCCCCGCAGCGCCAGCGCCGTGGACTTCTTCCAGCTCTTTGTCCCCGACAACGTCCTCAAGAACATGGTGGTTCAGACAAACATGTACGCCAAGAAGTTCCAGGAGCGGTTTGGGAGCGACGGGGCCTGGGCGGAGGTGACGCTGACGGAGATGAAGGCTTTCCTGGGCTACATGATCTCCACCAGCATCTCCCACTGCGAGTCCGTGCTCAGCATCTGGAGCGGCGGCTTCTACAGCAACCAGAGCCTGGCGCTCGTCATGAGCCAGGCCCGCTTTGAGAAGATCCTCAAGTACTTCCACGTCGTGGCCTTCCGCTCCAGCCAGTCCACGCACGGGCTCTACAAGGTGCAGCCCTTCCTGGACGCCCTGCAGCACAGCTTCGACTCCTCCTTCAGGCCTTCGCAAACCCAGGTGAGGCCAGCTGCGGGGCTCGGAGCTCGGCAGGGTGCCCTGGGGCTCACGCCCGTGGGTCACCGTGGCTGGTGGCAGGACGCTGGGTGTCCCTTCCTGTCCTGCCTGTCCTCTGAAGTGACTTTGTGGCCACCTCCGCTATTCTTCCATTCTGTCAACCCATAAAATCCGAATTACACTGGAGGTAACGGTAGCAAAAGCTCCATCCCACAGACAGGTCAGAGTTCAGTCCCGTTGCTCTGAGGTACAGTTTCCCTCCTCTTCTCCCCATCCTTCCTCTCCTTTAGTTACACTTTCTTTCCAGATTGGGTTTTGCTCAGGCTGATGTTCAGTTTCTTGCTGTATTTTCTGAGTACGTTCTCACCTGTTGGTGGCCAATAGGGGCGAGAAGGCTCCTGGGAGGCGGGGGTGGGGGGTGAGCTGGGATTTAAACGTTCTCAGGCGATCGGGGGTTCCTCACGTGCCCCTGGCCACCCCGGGCGGAGGCTTTGCAGGAGGGTTTGGAAGAGCCCAGACTTCATGGTCAGGGTCCCTAACACCTTCCCCAGTGTCCCTGGCTGCTCTCAGCTCCCTCCGGCCTGTGCCTGCGGCAGCCGCACCACCTGCAGTCACACCGTGGTGAGACGGAATTCCAGAACCCTCCTCAAAATTGCTCTGCTGGTCTAGCAAACTGAGGAGCTGGCTGCTTTCTAGAGATTTCTCTAACCAAAACCTGGAAGATCTTAGCCACGTTAGCCCAGTTTCCCTTGACTGTTCAATGTGGACAGAGATGCTAACGTCACTTTTATTTGGGTATTTAAAGACCCATCATTCCATCTCTTCATCTTGTGCTTTTCCTGTAAGCACCTTCTAAATACAACTGCAGTTCTTTCCGAGGTTCCCTTCTGCGTCCTGTCCCCAACTCCAGACGGTGCCTCTTCCCCCCATGGCTGCAAACCGCAGGGTTTTTGTGGAGGCGGAGATCGCCTGTCTCAGGTCTGTGGGAGCCTTAAACCAGGTCTGAATAGTTCTCCCTGCTGTTCCGTGCACCTGCCGGGCTTGTGGTGCCTTCCAGGTGTCTGCCACACGCTGTCTGGCCTAGGATGCTTCTCCTCTTCTCTCTGCTTTGCAGGTTTACCCGGTCCCTGGGGCCCAGTGTGACGCCCGCATTCCCCTGTGCTTTGAATCCCCCGCTGTTCACACAGGGCAGCCGCACACCCTCGTGTCTCCTCTACCCGGGTGCCGCTTGCCTTCCTAACAAGAGGTGGAGACTTTCGGGGCCAGGAGTCCTGCCTTGTAACAGGCCCCGTGGTACCAAGGACAGGCCTGGGCACATTGTTTTTTGTTTCACTGAATACTTGCTTGGTTGAAAATGATCCAAATCAGAGGCGTGTTGGCTGGACACAAGGAAAAAAAAACACATTCTGACCATCCTTGGGGTCACATGTTTGAAGAGCTGCCGCAGAAGGCTCTAGGCTCACCGTGCCTCAGTGTCTCTCAAGAATCAAACAGCCAGCTACTTGGATGGTTGCTATTCAACAGCCTCGAGATCGGGCTGCTGAAGACCCTTCCAGCTCCAAGCCGAGGCAGGCCTCACCCGCGTCCTGCTCACACCTGTCGCGTGTCCCCTGTATGTGCCGAGCCCGTGCTGTTTGCGTGTCCTGGAGCACCGGGTCGGGGCTCGGGGAAGAGCGGCCTGAGACGTGGCTCGGTGTAGGGACGGGCTCGCAGGTCACATCTGGAGTTTTTTCTACCTCCCACTCCTTTACTTTTTCTTTCTTTTCTTTTTTTTTTTTTTTTTTACTTTGTATTTAATTTTTATTTTTCCTTTATATTTGCAAAGTTATGTTTTCTTTTTGCTACGATTTTCTACTCGGTGCCCCTCTGTGTTCGTAAAGATCCCAGCGAGAAACAAGCGCCGTGCTCTGGAAGTGCAGGTGAAGACTGAGCGTAGGGAGGGTTCAGGGAGACCAGGAGGGCGGCGCGGCCCCCAGGCCAGCTGCAGGGGGAGGGAGGGAGCCGCCAGAAGGCTGTGTCCTGGGGGGAGACTGGGGACCAGCGGGCGGGGAGCAGGAATAGACCCCTCACCTCACTCGCGCACTGTGACCTTTTGCTGATGCCTCTCATTGGCCCCCAGGCCAGCAGCTAGAGGCAAAGGAGCTGGCCGGGCAGGTGGTGGCACTTGGTCTCCAGGCCAGGGCACAGGAGCGGGGTGGTGAGAAGGGGCCCCAGGGGATAAGCAGGAAACACCTGGTGCTTCCCAGTGCTCCCATGTCACAGCCGGGGGCAGGAGGCCTGTTGTCCCAGCTGGTGGCAGTGGGTAGGGAGCCGGGGAAACCGAAGGAGAAGGAACCGTAACTGCCGCGTGCGGTTTGGTGTTTAAGGTGACTGGGCCTTCGTGGTCCTGGGGCTTCCTGCAAGGCACCGAGCCCCGTCTTCCCGGAGCAGGGCCTGTCCCTGTCCGCTGAGGGACGGGCCTTCCCTCGGCTGCCAGCATCGGCCACGACCCGCCTGGCTGCTGCGTCTTTGCGCTTCTCAGAGACACGCCTGCCCCTTAGAGAGGGAAGAGGGTTCTTGTCTTGATCCTCGCTCGGAGAAGCCAGAAGCGCTCAAGGTTTCCTGGTTTCCCAGCTTTACCCTGCTGTGGAAGTCCCCGTTTGGGCTCTGGAACATTCAGTTCAAAGCAGTGGTGTGGCTGTGAGTTGCCGCTGGCCGCCGAACGCCTCAGGGTTCCCGGAGAGTCTTCGTTTCTGCCCGTCGGTGCCTGTTGAGGCGTTCTTCTCCCACCTGTCTCGTCGGACGTGCGTGGGTGGGTTTGCTCAGACTCCAGGGACTGCTCTGTGCCCCGTCCTCTTACGCCACCCCTCTGCGCCCCACCCCTCTGCACCCCACCCCTCTGCACCCCACCCTGCGCCCCACCCCCTGTGCCCCACCCCTCTGCACCCACCCCACCCCTCTGTGCCCCACCCCTCTGCACCCACCCCACCCCTCTGCACCCACCCCACCCCTCTGCACCCACCCCACCCCTCTGTGCCCCACCCCTCTGCACCCACCCCACCCCTCTGTGCCCCACCCCTCTGCACCCACCCCACCCCTCTGCACCCACCCCACCCCTCTGTGCCCCACCCCTCTGCACCCACCCCACCCCTCTGTGCCCCACCCCTCTGCACCCACCCCACCCCTCTACACCCCACCCCTCTGCACCCACCCCACCCCTCTGTGCCCCACCCCTCTGCACCCACCCCACCCCTCCGTGCCCCACCCCTCTGCACCCCACCCCTCTGCGCCCCACCCCTCTGTGCCCCTCTGAGCCCCTCTGCACCCCACCCCTCTGCGCCCCACCCCTCTGTGCCCCTCTGAGCCCCTCTGCACCCCACCCCTCAGTGCCCCACCCCTCTGTGCCCCTCTGCGCCCCACCCCGCACCCCACCCCACCCCTCTGCACCCCTCTATACCCCACCCCTCTGCACCCCTCTATACCCCACCCCTCTGCACCCCACCCCTCTGCACCCCTCTACACCCCACCCCTCTGCACCCCACCCCTCTGCACCCCACCCCTCTGCACCCCACCCTTCTGCACCCCACCCCTCTGCGCCCCTCTGCACCCCACCCCTCGGTGCCCCACCCCTCTGTGCCCCTCTGCGCCCCACCCCGCACCCCACCCCACCCCTCTGCACCCCTCTATACCCCACCCCTCTGCACCCCACCCCTCTGCACCCCACTCCTCTGCGCCCCACCCCTCTGCACCCCACCCCGCACCCACACCCTCCGCCCTGCATCCTGTCGAGCGCTGCCTTTTGGTATGGGTTTAGTTTTTCAAAGTCTTCAGAGGACTCCCGGGATCTGACAGTAACAAGAGCAGCCGCGTGTGCGTGTGCGTGTGTGTGTGCACGTGTGTGTGTGTGTGTGTGTATTTACACAAATACAAAATGGGAATGCACTACATTTCCTCAAAAGTAGAGCCAGATTTATTAGACAAACATTTTGGAGAGGGATTATGCAAATAAATAAATGGCTGTTTTGTCTTTTCCATCTTACACACCACCTGTCACACCCCAGCTAGCTCGTCACACAGAAGGGCACCGGGGACATCCCGCCGGGTAAGAGACATGCTGACCAGCCCGCAGCCTTGGGGAGACGAGCGGCTCCTGTGGCCCACGGAGCGTCCGGAGCTTTGGGGAGCAGGCTGTGGGCTGCGCTTAGTGACAACCCCTTCACCGTTCATCTGATGATGACAGAAGAGGGAAACCACGTCACTGAGGGCTGGAAATCCTTGCTGGCCTTTTCGCTTTGATGAGACGTGTGATTAAATATCAGTTTGTACCTCATGATCTGTTTGGTGCAAACAGAGCCGAGGAGTGCGCTGTTTCTGACGAGGGAGCTGGGAGAAGGCAGCTGCGTGTACTGTGGCCTCAGGGGAGGAAGAGTAGGGTGCTCGTCTTTGGCAGGGGTAGTGGGCGGGGAAGGGCAGGCGGGAAGGATCTCTCTGTGCCTTGCTTTCCCTCCCCCATCCGCTGCCACCCCCCTCCACGCGTGGGGCTTTGGTTCCAAACGGGGCTTCGAATGTTTTATGAGCTACCAAGAGCCAGCGAGTGCCAAACGCAGGGCGTGAGGACCAGGAGGCGCTGCAGCCAGGCCAGCCCCCAGCCCTCCCTTCCTGAGCACGAGGCGGGAGGCCAGGCGTGATGTCCCCATGCTTCCAACGATAAAACTGAAGGGGCAAGTTGCACAACTAAGACCGAACCACATGGTGTTATTTTTGAAAATGGAACTCGAAGTATTGTGGACAGAAGAGTGGAAGGATGCCGTCCACCTCACAAGCGGTCGGTGTCACCATCTGCTCCGCCCTCGGGAGGCGTGTTCTGGCCTCCCCTGGGAGCTTGCCGGGCACTCGAGGCCTCGGCGCTGCCCCAGACCTGCGCAGTCAGCATCCGCATTTTAGCAAGATCGCAGGGGATTAGTTTGCTCACACGTTTTCTGTAAATGGCCAGGTGGTATTTTAGACTTTGCATGGGCCGAATGATCTCTGCTGCATCTTGTCACTTCGTCATTGTGGCCCCAAAGCAGCTGTAGATAACATGTAAACGAAGGCACGAGGCAGCGTCCAGTGAAACTTTGCTCACGAGACAGGTGGTGGCCGGACTCGGCCGTGGCTTGCTGACCCCGACCCAGCGCATCCTGTAGAGCTCTTGGAATCACGCCATTTCCTAAACTCCTTATCTCAGTTAACTATACACATATGCTCTAATTCATAATTAAGCTTGAAATAGTATTAGGGAGGGGATCGTAGCACATTCCTAAAACCAGAAAATCTCACAAAAAA
Source organism: Eulemur rufifrons (assembly GCF_041146395.1). Classification (NCBI taxonomy): domain Eukaryota; kingdom Metazoa; phylum Chordata; class Mammalia; order Primates; family Lemuridae; genus Eulemur; species Eulemur rufifrons. The sequence continues at coordinate 13,159,298 of NC_090993.1, forward strand.
GCTTTAGCATGAAGAAATAAAACTTTGACGCCCCTCGGAGCCTATTTGCATTATGCCGTTTCTTTTTACTTTGTTGTCTTGTCATTGGAAAAGTCATGTAACCATGTTGTCAAGAAGTTGAAACAGATACATTTGAAACCCGCCCCGGGAATCTGGTCAGAAAGGACAGGGCACCCAGGGGGAGCCGGAGCCGCGTGTCGCAGCGAGGCCGCGGGAACTGGGTCATCTGACAGGTGGTTTCTGGAAGGAGGGTGCTCAGCCTGGAAAAGGGAGGCTGTGGGCTGACAAGAGAGCTGTCTCGAAAATCTTTTAGAAAGTGTGTTTCATTGTTTCTCTCAGGGCAGAAGCCACATCAATAGGCTTCAGTGAAATACAGGTAAATTTGAATCAGTGCGGGAAAGAACTTTCTAGCAGCTGGAGTGGCCCAGCTGTGGAAAGGGCATCCTTGAAACGAAGCAGGTGCCCGCCCCTGGATGTGTCCAGCCAGAGGAGCCCTGCCGGAGGTCCCGCTACCAAGTGAGAGTCAGACTAGGTACCTTAGGCCAATAATAATAACAATAATAATAATTTCCATTGACAATGTCTGCCGTGTGCCAGGCTCTGTGCTAAGCACTTTGCATACAGTTTCTTGCTGAATCCTCCCTAAAACATCAGTGTAGATACTGATACTACCCTTTCATAGGCAAGGAGAGCCAGGATCAGAGAGGTACAGTAACTTAATTAAAGTCACACAGCTGCTCAAAGGCAGAGACTGGATTGGAGCTCACGCTGCCTTTCATTAGAGCCTCTGCTTTTCCCTCCTGGTAGGTGCTACATGAACCCCTGATCGACGAGGACCCCGTGTTCATTGCCACGTGCACAGAGCGGGAGCTGCGAAAGAGGAAAAAGCGGAAATTCAGCCTCTGGGTCAGACAGTGCTCTTCCACTGGCTTCATCATCCAGGTGAGCCCGGGGCCCGGGCAGGGTCAGGGGAGGCAGGCAGGGGACCTTGGGCTCATTCGGTGACCAAGAACTTGGTCACTTGGCCTTTTCCCTGTGTGCCAAAGTCCACCCAGATGCGCCAGTGGGGGCTGGGACTGGGCTGTCCCCCTCCCCCACCCCCGAGGCCGCAGGGTAGCCGGCACTGGCAAGGCCACTGCCATGATCGCCTGCGTCTCCTGCATGTTCCTTCGCTCTCCGGCCCACCTGGGTAAATGACTCATCAAGGCTCAGGCCCTGGCAGCGTCGGCCAGAGGCGTCACCCAAACCTATAGTCATAAGGGGTGACTCCGATCTCCCTGGAGGCTGTCCCTCAAGACTGTGGACTTGTGGCTTTGAGACTTGTGGCCAGGCAGTCCCTCCCCACACCCCACCCCTGCAAGGAGTCTGCCTACCTTCCAGCGTCCAGGATGTCCTCTTCCCAGCCACTAGCAGCCAGCTGTGAAATGCGCCTTCCCCAGGGCACGTGCCTGAGTCCTCGGCCCTTTGAGTGGGTGGCAGCCGTGGGCATGGTGGACATTGGCGTGGCGGCCGTGGGCGTGATGGCCGTGGGCGTGTGTTTTGGGAGAGGTCTCCGAGCTCTGCCCAGGAAAAGCGTCAGAGTTGAGCTGTCGGGAGCAGTAGGGTCCATGAAAGGAGAGGGTGGGGAGGTGAAAACCAGAGTGTGGCACCTAGGTGACACCTGTCTGCCTGCGCTGGTGTCTCGTGCATGCTGCTCAGGGACGCTGCTCTCACTGGACAGGCAGGCCGGCCCTGTGGCGACGGCCGACCCCACTCGCTGCTCCTGCTTGGCAGCCCAGGACCGAAGGTGCAGGTTTTTGCTCTTCCTTCTTCCCGGAGCCAGAGCAGGAGTCGCAGGAAGAGCGGCTGCTCCCCGCATCCCGGCACAGCAGGGACCTGACGCGCTCCAGGTTTACCTGCCCTCGGCAGCGCCGTCCCAGCCGCCTCCTGCACGTCGGGGGCCTCCGGGCCGGGCCGGGGCTAGGATCTCCCGCAGACCGTGGGGCTCTGCTGGTGCGTAGGCTTTGGGGAGTTGCCAGAATGGGGTTCGCTCACTCCTGGATGTACAGCCTGGGCCCTGGCATTCTCCGGGGGCCTCTGCCACTTCTGTGGCGTCCTTTGCAGTGTACCCGTACGTAGGGTACAAGTGTATCAGTTCGTTTCATATAAGCCCTCCCCAGGCACATTCGTTCTTTCAGTAAATAGTGACGGCGTCCCTGTTACCTGCAAGCACCGTGCTGGGCACAGGGTGTGCAGACGGGGCCCTGCCGTCCTGGGGCGCTGCCTGCGTAGCTTGTGAATAAACGTTTGCGTGCGGTTCTGTGTGCCTCTGACACCATGTCCTTCTCGCTCCAAAGCTGGTGAGTGGCTGGAAACCACGTCCGTTCCCTGGCAAGGCCACAAGTCCCTCTCTTTCAGTACAGGTCCTTTCTCTCTTGTATAACATCGATAAAACCCCCATCCTCACACCTCCAGCCTTCACACCCCGAGCTCTCACACCTCCAGCCTTCACACCCCGAGCTCTCACACCTCCAGCCTTCACACCCCGAGCTCTCACACCTCCAGCCTTCACACCCCGAGCTCTCACACCTCCAGCCGTCACACCCCGAGCTCTCACGCCTCCAGCCGTCACACCCCGAGCTCTCACGCCTCCAGCCGTCACACCCCGAGCTCTCACGCCTCCAGCCGTCACACCCCGAGCTCTCACGCCTCCGGCCTTCACACCCCGAGCTCTCACGCCTCCGGCCGTCACACCCCGAGCTCTCACGCCTCCGGCGGTCACACCCCGAGCTCTCACGCCTCCGGTGGTCACACCCCGAGCTCTCACGCCTCCGGCCTTCACACCCCGAGCTCTCACGCCTCCGGCCTTCACACCCCGAGCTCTCACGCCTCCGGCTTTCACACCCTGAGCTCTCACACCTCCAGCTGTCACACCCAGAGCTCTCACACCTCCGGCTCCTCCCATCTCCCTGGGAGATGCAGAGTCTGCGGCGTTTAGCCCCATTTCCCACGGAAGGCAGCTTAGGCTCCCAGAGGTTACCTGCAACATAGCGAGACCCTGTCTCATTTTTTTTTTTTTTTTTTTTTTTTTTGAGACAGAGTCTCACTCTGTTGCCCAGGCTAGAGTGAGTGCCATGGCGTTAGCCTAGCTCACAGCAACCTCAAACTCCTGAACTCAAGCGATCCTCCTGTCTCAGCCTCCCGAGTAGCTGGGACTACAGGCATGCACCACCATGCCCGGCTAATTTTTTTTTTTTCTATATATATTTTTAGCTGTCCATATAATTTCTTTCTATTTTTAGTAGAGATGGGGTCTCGCTCTTGCTCAGGCTGGTCTCGAACTCCTGAGCTCAAACGATCCGCCCACCTCGGCCTCCCAGAGTGCTAGGATTACAGGCGTGAGCCACCACGCCCGGCCCCTGTCTCATTTTTTAAAAAAATTTAAAAAATTTTCAAAAGAAGAACTCCAAAATATTTCAGTTTCAATATTTTTATAGGTTTAATGCTCCTGAATTCATTTGAAGGGAAATCTTAGACTCAGCACTTAATGCTGCCTCTTCCCTCCTCGGCCCGCTGAGCACATGGGCAATGCCATCGCTCCAGACCTTGGTGTCCTTCTCTGGGAACTGCGGGGATGGGATTAGGTACCCAGAGGGGTCCCTGCTATTGCAAGAGTCCGTGGCGCTCTGTGTAAGTGTCACACTGGGGCTGCATACACAAGGATGTCTTCGCGATTGTACTTTCTCAGATGCGTTGAGCTCTTCTGGAGGACTTTCCACTGGAGCAGCGCAGCTGCTGGCCGGCTGTGTTCACGGCCCTTTGCCGTTCCACTGTGCTGCTCGCTGGCGACGGCAGCTGCCCCCCGCCCCCGCCCCCCAGCGTGGAGATTGCCCGTATGTTTTGCCTTGGCCATGGGATGCAGGGTGCGTGAAGGTTGAAGGGTCACATGCATGGTTATCCTCCTGTGGTTTCGCTGCCTTGGCCGTGAGAAAACGCCCAGGCAGCATCACCTGAGTTCTGAAAACCCAAGAGCTTAGTGAAAGGTTAAAGATTTCGTGGTGGTTTGGTGTGTGCCATAACCGACACAGGGGCCTGCGGTCACGGTCTGCACAGCTGACGGGTAACTTCTCCCAGCTACTCTCCGTTGCAGACCAGGAAGGGGCGGGCCAGGAGGGACCGAGGTCTTGCTTCAGCTCTGTGGCTCCATCCTGCCAGGACTCTAAACCTTTGGCCCGACTGTGTTCTTGCGAAGTAGGGCCAGAGTGACGATAGCTCCACGTGAAAGATTCTAGATCAAGGGGTAAGTGAGAAAAAGAAATTGCAAATTGGTCGGTGGTCCCAGAAGAGGTCAGCAGGAAAGTTGAGCAGGAGCTCAGAACAGCCCGTTCGTCTTACCTGCTGCTCAGACGGGGTGAATTCATCCCACAAAGGCATCTGGGTGAGGAGGCTGCAAAGTGACAGCTGGACAGAGAGAATGACGATGATGGTGTTCAGAAGAACTCCAGTATAGTGGCTGGGCGCAGTGACCCACGCCTATCATCCCAGCTACTCAGGAGGCTGAGACGGAGGACCGCTTGAGCCCAGGAGTTCAAGACAGAGGATGAAGCTTCCAGTGTTGGGGGAAAGTCACGTGATCGGGTAGTTGCCATTCCTTAGTCCGAGATGTCAGGGTTGCTCATCCTGGAAGCCTCATGACCTTCCTGGGGGCTGAGCAGGGACCGTCCCTGGAGACGCTGCAGTTTGGGCTCTGCAGCGTCAAGAAGATCGAGAAGCCAGTGGGGAAAATCAGCCAACAGGTTAGTGACCGCCTGTCCACCTTCAGTGATGAATGGAACCCTGAGATTCTCTGGGGGGGGGGAAGAATGGTCTAAAGGAGCAGGTGTCCCCTGTCCGACTGTGCTGGGCTCGGGGCCTGCCTCTGCAATGCGAGCCCTGCGGTTTCCAGCGAGGGCTGCCGGCCGGCAGCACCGAGAAGCGCCTGGCAGAGGAGCAGGTGCCGGGGAGGCGCCCGGAGCTGCCCTGTCTTCTGAGGGTTGGTGGCTGCTGTGTCCTGGAGGGGCAGAGCGATTCTGAGTGGCACGCCTGCTCGGCGCAGGAGGGGTGTGGGCTCACTGTTGGAACTGGCGTGCCGCGGAGCGCGTGGGCTTGAAGGGAGAACTTGAGATGGAGACTCAGCAAAGGACCCTGCTTCCTGCCTGCTGCGGGCATCGTGGGCGCATGGGGCGCTCTGAGGGGTCCGCGCGCCCCGTGTGGCCAAACTAGCTGATCCGGAAGCCCCTCTCCTCTCTGCAGCCTGGTCTGGGGATCGTGGCAGCGTCCGGCGTTCAGGAGAGGAGGGTTCGCGGGCTCTGCCGTGCACCAGGCACCGTGCTTAAGCACCGCACATGCACGGTGGCCTTCTGAGGTAGGTGATGTCACTGCCCCTGTTTCCCAGTGAGGAGACCGAGGCACGGAGAGGTTGACTCCCTTGCCGAGGTCACGCGTGTAGAGCAGCAGCCCTGGGGTTAAACCAGCCTTTCCTGCCCCGACGCCCCCCTGACCGCTCGCCTCTGTGGTCGCCCCGAGGAGGAAACTTTTCCCAATTTAGACCAAAAGCCACACATCGCGTTCTCGCTGGTAGGATAGTGTTCTGGCATCAGCCGTCACTGATTGCCCTTCCGCTGAGACACACAGGGCTGTCTGGGAGCGTCCAGCCACTGCTGACATGACGAGCCGGTTGCGGGCTGGATGCTGCCCGGACAGCCTCGTGCTTACTGTGTGGAGGGAATTTAGTGAAGTTGCACAACAGGGGTTCCCCACCGCCCCCCCCATTTGACTCTTAATCTTTTTGTATATGAAGTGAAGGAGATCATTTGCTCCTGACATAAAACTAACCGGGTCAGCTCGGAAAGTGGGGGCCAGAGCAGAGCCGATGGGCTAGCGCGAGCTGTGCTTGTGCACTCGGACGCCGGGCAGGGCAGGACACTTGTCCGTCTGTCTCATGGGGCAGCGCAGGGGGCGCTGGTGCAACCCTGTCTGCTCCCGTCAGATGTGGGGTGTCCCCGGGTGGAACTGGCTGGGTTACGGGACAACACTGGGGACCTCTCCGTGTGTCCTTGAGTGAGTAGCTGAGAATTACCTTCTTCCCTGGTCTTTCGAAGGGGGTTGATCTTCCCGGGCCTCCTTACCAAATAGGGGTTCAAAGATAATGAATTATTAATGCCCAGATAAGGGCGCCAGCCCTGCCTGGATCAGACTAGACCCTGGGGCTGTCCCCGGGAACCTAGACTCTGTAACCGCACTGACATGCGTGCAAACGAAGAGCCCGGGAGTGCTGGCACCTGGCCCTCCTCCGCCCCGTCACTGTGGAAGAGCCTCCCCAGGCTCTGAGCTCTGGGACGAGGGGAGAGCCAGGTCCCGCAAGGGTCAGTAGCGCGGACGGTGCAGCTGGGGAGGAGGGGGCCCGAGAAGAACCCGGCGCACGGCTCTCCCCGGTCTGGTCAGGGTGAGAGGCAGCGAGAGAGAAAATGGGCCACGAGAGACAAAGTTGTCCGTGCGGCGGCAGCTTGGAGACTTTGCTGGAAACCGCGGCTGGGGAGGCAGGCTGGCATCCACAGCACCGTCCAGTAGGACTCTCTGCGATGATGGGAGTGTTTCATATCTGCGCTCTCCACGACGGCAGCCACCAGCCTCATGTGACCGTTGACTACTTGCAGCGTGACCAGTGTGGCTGAGGAACTGACTGTTTCATTTTAGTTTATTTAAATGTAAATTAAAGCAGTCACGTGTGTCTAGAGGTGATCACGCCGGGCAGCGTAGCTGCAGAGCTCTGCTGCATTGACAGTCGCTTCCATGTGCACGACTTCCACTTAAAGGCAGTGGCCTCGTGAGGCCCGTTCAATAGTCCCGTCCTTGCCGACGAGGAAACCAAGGCTCGGAGCAATCAGTGACGTGCTCCACGCCCCACAAGCCAGTAAATGACAGAGCCGCCCCCACCCGCTCCCACACTCAGCCCCACTGTCTCCAGCTCCTCTCGTGGTGAGTATCATTTGAATTTCGTGGTTGTGCCCCGCAGATGTCCCAGGTGACAGCCGCGCGTGTCTCCGCGATCTTGTTCTGCATCCTTTCGGTGCAGGCTGCTCACGCACTCCCGTGCTGTTTCCCCACGGCCCCTTGCACAGCCACCAATGAAAGTCCCCAGCAAAGGACCACCAGTCCCTAATACGTGGTGTCCATGTCCCCAGATGCGCTCTGTACCGACAGTGTTTCCCCCTGATTCCGTTTGCTGGAAGAGAAGCAGGGCCACTGGTCACGGCCAGTGCAGCTGAACAAGGTTTTCTCCAGTTGCTTAGAGAGTCAGGAGGCCACCAGCACTCTGGCGACGGCTTCGTGGAAGTATCCGTTGATGTGTCTTGATGACCTCTAGGTCCCTCAGTTACTGCCACTGGCCCCAGTGTCTTCTTGAGAAGCTGGGGGGAAAGATGAACTGGGTCCCGCCTCTCAGGGTCTTGGGGCATCTCAGAAGCAGGGCTAAGATAGATGCCGTGTGTCGCGTGTGTCCCCGGGTGCAGCTACTATAGTCTGTATTTCCTAAGACTCTTTCTGTGGTAATGTCAGTATGGAATACGCAACATTGGTAACGACATCCTGGGGCAAAGTTTAATACCATACATCAGCAAACTTTCACCCCTCCTTTAGAAATTACGAAATCACAGGAGCAAGAAAAGCTTCCTTAGGAAAAGTGAAAGCTCGGCAACCGAAAGGTACGTTCTCCTGCCGTGAGACACTTGTCAAACGAGCCTGCAGCCCACATAGTGAAAGTGTCTGTACAAACTCCATTTTGCCCAGTGATGGGAGATCACCTGTGTCTGTGCATGTTGGTAGAACTGTTTAGTATGATGGTTCTCTCTGAAAATGTGTCTAGGGACAGACCTAACTTTTGCAGACTAGCAGGCTGGCGAGCAGTGACACGTCCAGGCGAATGGTGTTTCCTTCCCTTGTTGTTTTTGGGGAGCTCTCACAGAACTCACCCAGCACAGCATCTGAGTGTGCGTGTGGGTTTCCAGCGACGCTGCCTTTTCCCAGATTGCCGACAGGCTTCTTGGGGGTAGTCTCAAATCTGGACACAGCCCTTGGTCTGTCTTTAGCAGTCGTGGCAATGTGCCTAGTTGGGCGAGACTCCATTGGAGGTCACCCACCTACCTAAGGGAAACACATTGCCGTCTAGACTGGCTGAAGTTACTCAAAGCAAATCAAGACCCATGGGTGCTGGACCTGGGTGACCATCAGACCATGCAGCACATGTTGGGCTGAGCCTTTTCTTGGCCAGATTTGGACTGCCTACTAACGGTGCTTTCTAACCATGCTCCTCAGCTGGGACTTGCAAGGTTACCATTTTCCGTTACTTATTTAAATGTAGGCCGGGCGCGGTGGCTCACGCCTGTAATCCTAGCTCTCTGGGAGGCCGAGGCGGGTGGATCGCTCGAGGTCAGGAGTTCGAGACCAGCCTGAGCAAGAGCGAGACCCCACCTCTACTAAAAATAGAAAGAAATTATATGGACAACTAAAATATATATATATACAAAAAATTAGCCGGGCATGGTGGCGCATGCCTGTAGTCCCAGCTACTCGGGAGGCTGAGGCAGGAGGATCGCTTAAGCCCATGAGTAGGAGGTTGCTGTGAGCTAGGCTGATGCCACGGCACTCACTCTAGCCCGGGCAACAGAGTGAGACTCTGTCTCAAAAAATAAATAAATAAATAAATAAAAAATAAAATAAAATAAATGTAGGTTCTATTTTTATATTCACTTTTTAAAAACCTCATTATTTTATACTAATGTATACCACAAATTGGGGACTCTCTTTGGACTCTCACCGGTGCCCCTTTTTGGCCACAGCTTTCTTCCAGGTTCCCTAATAAGAGCAGGGAGGCTTTTGGCTCAGTGACTGTTCCCTTCTCCTGTGACCTCCCAGCTGAGTCTGCTCCATGGGAGGAGACTGGCTGGAGTCTGGAAAAATGCCAGTGTTCAGACGTGCCTGTGTGGACGCAGGAGGCTGAGTAACTGGAAGGCGGTCCCACAGCAGGACTGCCCGACCGCCCCAGGGTCATGAGCTCTCAGCTGCTGTCACTGGCATCAGGGAAAATGTGCTCATCTCAGGGGAGGAGAGGCTGCCCTCATCCTAAGAGCCGTCGTCTCCAGCCATGTGCTAAGCACAGGGCACAGTAACGACGTCTCACCTAGATCCTGCAAGTACTGCAAGTTCCAACAATGCCTATGCTGGGGTCACCCCCATAGGGAAGTTCTTTTGTATTTATATTTAGTGTCTCTTCTGGTGAAATGGTATTCTATGTTTAGCATCAAAAACAAAAAAAAGCCCAGAATATCTATAATTCCAATAAACACCTTGTTATGCAGAAATAGCCACTCAGATATAGTCAACATACATCTACAAACACAGACACACACATTTGAACCATTTTATAATCTGGCCACTTCACTTCCAAGGATAGACTATGAATGTTTTCTATGTTATTAAGTACTTTTTCTACATGATGATTTTTTTAAAGTATATGAGATTCCATTATACCTGCATGTATAATTTTAACCAGTCTCCTCTTCTTTAGGTTATTGCTAAATTTTTTACAATAATATAAATCTGTAGGATGGACATGGTGTTATATATATAAATCCTCTGGCACATTTATGATTGTTGTCTTGGGTTGAATTCCTAAAAGTAGAACTTAGGAGTAAACTAGCATGAATATCTATTAAGATTTTTTAAACTTATTTTTAATCAAATAAAAATTATATGTGCTATGTATAACATGACATTTTGAAATATGTACACATTGTGAAATGGCTAAATTAAGCTAATTAACATGTATTATATCACATACTTATTTTTTGTGATGAGAACACTTAAAATCTACTCTTTTGGCAACTTTTAAGAATACATTGTTACTGACCAAAGTCAGCATGTTGTATGATAGATCTCTTGGACTCACAACTCCTAACTGAACTTTTGTGTCCTTTGACCAACATCTTTCCCACCCCACCTCCACCCCCCCAGTCCCTGGTAAACACCATGCTATTCTCTACTTCTGTGAGTTCAGGTTTTTAGATTCCACATGGAAGTGGGTTATTATGATATTTATCTTTCTGTGCCTGGCGTATTTCACTGAGCTTAACATCCTCCAGGTTCATCTGCGTTGTTGCAAATGGCAAGATTTCCTTCTTTGTCAATGAGTTGTATCCCATTGTACATACCTACACCACGGTTTCTTTATCCGCTGGTTCACTGGTGGACACTCGGGTGGACTCCGTGTCGTGGCTGTTGTGATTGATGTGTCGGTAAACACGGGAGTGCAGACATCTCTTCCACGTACCAATTTCATGTCCCAGAAGGGGGGTTGCTGGATCATGTGGTTGTTCTATTTTTAATTTTTTTAGGAACTTCTGTACGTTTTCCACGATGACCATACTTCAAGGTTTTTGATTCATATGGCAAAATTTCCCTATGGAAAGATGATACATGTTTATGTGAGATTAACTCAGTGCTCATTTCCCCAAATCCCCACTGTCACCGGGTGTTTGGGCAGGGAAGGTGGTGTTCACTGTTGGTCTACATGGAAGTTTGTTGAAATCAGTTTCCCAGGGAATACCACTGACATCGTCCCCACGCTGCTGGTTTTAGTGAGATGGGAGGGCACGCCGTCTGTCACCTGTGGGTTTGGGGTTTCAGGTGCGTGGGAGTGCCTGGTGTGGCAGCAGTACGCCCAGCGCGTGGGGGACGGAACTCGGAGATAGCCACGAGACTCCTGCCCGCTGGTGCACACCGACGCAGGTGCTGCTGTGAACGGGTTCTGAGTTTGCAAGTGTGTTATGTCCTAAATCAGCTACAGGGAAATTACCCTGTGTGGGCCGACCTGACCAGGTAAGCCCTTAGAAAGAACTGGGCTCTTCCTGGCAGAAAAGAGATGGCACGCTCGGGAGGGACTGTGTGGCAAAAGGAGTTGCCTTCCTAATCTCAGTGTTTTGATCTCCATCAAGAGATTCCTTCGGGGAAGTGAGGTCATGTTTGGGAAAGGCACAGAGACCCAGACAGAGCACTGAGATCTGCCGAGGTGCCTCCAAAAACGTGCAGGACCACCACGCCGTGGCCTGGCAGAGAGTCGCCTCTCCCCAGGGACGCCCGGGCGCGTGTTGGGACGGGGTCTGCCCTCCCACGGGAGCTGCTGTAGAATTAGACCTCTGCTCGCTTGCTCTCCTCTGCCTTAACAGCCTCAGTCGCCCATGTTTTGCAAGTGATCCCTCAGAGTCATTTGACCAAGGACAGGTGCAAGTGGGTGAACTGGGTCCTCCATGCGGCCACCTCCGTGTTTCTCAGCGGAGGCATCACTGGCGTTTTGCACGGAGCAGCCTTGCACGGAGCCGGTCTGAGCCTCCGGGACAGTGTGTTTCACCGTGACACCCTGCAAGGGTCGGTGTGCTCCCCAAACACAGGGACAGGCGCAGGCGAGCACTATTAGTTTGTGGACTGCTGCCAGCAAAGGCACCCAGAACATTCCATGAGAACAGCTGTCCTCCCTAAAGGAGGTGCCAGTTCATACCCACGTGGTTAATTCCTCATGGCCCCATGAGCCATCGGGAGCGCCGGGAGCTTCTCGAACCCATTCCCTTTCCCGCGCCTGCCCCTCTGATGTTCGTGGGCAGCACGGGACACGGTTTAGCAATCACTTACTTTACATAAGTCCACAAAGAGACCTAATTTCTTACCAAGTCTAACACGTCCTCTTCGCTGACCCTGAGCCCCCCCCCATGGATCTTTCACCTCAATCCTGTTTGCTCCGCTACCCCGGGGGTGAATCCCCCTGCCTGGTGGAGTCACCATACGGAACAAACAAAACAGCCACCGTGAACACACTTTGCAAATTAAAACGCTGTGTTCAAACAGAAAGTGCACAGACAAGTGTGTTCCTGACAGGTGAGCGAGGCTGTAGTTTTATTTATGGCAAATTCAAGTCACTCTCGTGTGGCAGAAGTGGGGGGTGGGTCTGCATCGCCCTCGACCTGGCCTGCTGGGGTCCTTGTAGCTGCTTGTCCTCTTCCTTCTCTGCCCTGGGCTGTCCAGACGGAAGCCTCTGCGGCTGAGTCACCAGCCTCCTGCGCTGCGGGGTGGCCTCAGGGGTGACCTGAGGCCTCTGTGAGCTGAGGGGACGATGGGGGTGGCTTTCCCGCGAGCTCTTGCTTAGGCAGAGCCCTGCGCTTCCCAGGCTCCTGGGCTCCTGACCTGTGTGTGTGTGTTGCAGATTTACGTCCACCTGAAGGAAGGCGGGGGCCCGGACGGCCTGGACGCGCTGAAGAATAAGCCGCAGCTACACAGCATGGTGGCCCGGAGCTTGTGCCGGAACGCGGCGGGCAAGAACTACATCGTCTTCACGGGGCCCAGCATCACCAGCCTGACCCTGTTTGAAGAGTTTGAGAAGCAAGGTGTGTTGAGTGCGGGGCCAGTGGGAACAGGGCCCCGCCTCCCCTGGGGACGTGGTGGGAGAGGTCCGGGTGGGGTGCAGGTGTGGCGGGGCCGGGACACGCCCCAGGATGCCAGGCCGGGTGGCCCTTCCTCAAGGGAACAGATGCATGTGCCACCCTGCGTGCCTGGACCCTCCGGCACTAGGATCTCAAGGTGTGAGAGTCGTGGCCTCCCAGCCTGGAGGACGTGTTGGCACGAGGCCCAGTCCTCAGGGCACTTCCTTGTGTGTCCTTTGTCGTAAAGCTGCGGCCACGCCTGTGTTTCCCAGGCCCGGCTCTTAACAGGGCTCTAGGAAGGTCTCCTGAACTCACCCACCACCTGTAGTGTGGCCCTTGCCCAGTGGACAGACAGGACCTGTGTGAAGACAGGGAGTGACACAGCGGCCTCGGAAGGGTCTCGGGTCCCTGGGTTCTAAGATGTTTGGTTCGTTTGTTGCAAAGAGACTGGGCAGGCCCTCCGTGGCCCCGGCAGAAATGGTGACCGCAGCGGAGGAAGATCGGGACCGGGTCAGGGAGCCCTGTGGCGGTAAGCGGCGTTCGTCTCTCTGTCCTGCATCTGGGATTTATGTCCAGTCCACGCAGGAGACGCACAGAAAGCGCCCTCTCGCCAGAGCAGCCGCCAGCGCTGCAGACCTCTGGCTCCGCACAGACCTGACATCTGGCCCTAGAACCAGACCCTGCTGAACAACAGGGAGCGGACGGCTTACGTCCTGGGGCGTCGGCAGCTGCGGTGGGGGAGCAGCCCGGGACCCTGCGCTCCCTGCCGGCCTGGGCTGCATCTTACTCACCTGCAAACTGGTGCCCAGCACGGCCCGATATTTATTTGTTGAAAGAATCAAGCGTAGAGAGATCAGACTGTGTGACGAGGGACGGTGGAAGTAAAGTTAGAGAAAATTGGCCCTCGTGCACGTTAACCCGTCACTTTGGAAGAACGGTGGGTTCTCCGTGTTCGGGCACATGGTGAGAACCGGGGCTGCCACCCTCCCCTGCTGCTTGTGTGAGCCGCGTACAGGCACAGCGTGCGTGGCAATGCCGCCCTGGTAACGTGCGTGTTACGGGGCCAACGCCCTGGACCAGGAGCCGGGTGGTGTGCTCCGTGGCAGCTCATTGTGTGCGTGTGTGCGCGTGTTGGCCAGAGGTGATGTCCTGCAGACGGGCTCCCGGAGGACGGCAATGTGGGGATGCCAGAGGACGGTCCTGGGCCATCAGTCCTGCTTCCCAGAGAACTGGCTGCTGCTCCTGTGATTCCCAGAGGAAGGGGACACTCCCTGGTTCAGGGAATTCAGGAAAGATAGAGAATCTTCTAGCTGGAAGAAAATAATTAGACATGGAATTTGGATTTTTTTCCCAAGAGGTTAGGTAATAGATTTAAAAGATCTCCTTGCCTATTTTTAGAAGCATCTGAAATTATTAAGCGCCTCACACGTGGCGTCACATGTTCCTCTGTGATGACAGAGAGAGGTGGTTTCTTCGGGCCACACCCACCCCCCGGTCTCGGAGCACATTGGTCTGGGCTGCTGCGCCCACCCTGGGGTTCTAAAGGGCAGCCGAGGTTGGGGAAAGATGTCATAGCAAGATTCTGGCTGTCCCTCCGGCGGCACACGCAGACTACTCTGTGAAATAAAAGCCGGAAAGGACACTCAGAGCATAACCCCCGTTTTCCTGTAGGGTTGGATGCAGGAAAACTCGGGGTGCTGCCTGCGTGTTCTCTCTCTCCCATGAAAATGCGGCTGGTAGAGGAGACCGAGCCCAGATGTGCGATTCAAAACATTCTTGTTCACATAATCCTCCTCCCTGTTTTTAAAAACAGATTCTTCTTTTTAAATCTTGAGATTAGAGTAGTTTGGGTGGTTCCATCCAACTGCTGGGAGCGGAGCTACGAGACGCAGAGAGGCCTCTTCTTCCAGCAGCAAGACTCGAGCGTGCTGGGCTCGAGCGTGCAGGACTGGAGCGTGCAGGACTCCAGGGTGCTGGACTGGAGCGTGCAGGGCTCGAGCGTACTGGACTCGAGCGAGCGGGGCTCGAGCATGCGGGGCTCGAGCGTGCGGGACTGGAGCGTGCGGGACTGGAGCGTGCAGGGCTCGAGCGTGCAGGGCTCGAGGGTGCTGGACTGGAGTGTGCTGGGCTCGAGCATGCAGGACTGGAGCGTGCAGGACTCCAGGGTGCTGGACTCGAGCGAGCAGGGCTCGAGCGTGCGGGGCTCGAGCGTGCGGGACTGGAGCGTGCGGGACTGGAGCGTGCAGGGCTCGAGCGTGCAGGGCTTGAGCGAGCAGGGCTCGAGCGTGCTGGGCTCGAGTGTGCTGGACTCAAGCATGCCGGCCGCTGCACGCAGGGCAGGGGCTCCGAGAAGAGGAATCGGGAGAGGGAAAGGATTCGTCCAATTGTCCTCCCAGTGCGGGGGAGACACAGTAATGCGGAAGGTGTGTGTGGGGCGCACACAGTGTGCTCAGGTGACTGATGGCACCGTGTCGGTCCTCATTGAGCTGAGAGGAGCGGGCAGGAGCCTGTCCCCAGGGTCCCCACGCCCCCTCTGGGCAGTCAGTCTGCCTGGTGGCCCGGCAGGCTGGGGCAGGCCCACGAAGCGAGCATCCGGGGTGGAATTTAGCGAGTCCTAGCTGGGTTCGTTCATACTGGTCCCTGTGACCCACCCGCGACCCCACGGGAGTCTCCGGCTCTGAGAGGCCAGGTTGCAGCTCCTCGTCCCTCAGGGAGCTGTCCGCCCACCCGCGGAAGGAACACTTGCTTTTGTCCATATTGTCCGATGGTTCTTGCTTTTGCATTCCACTTGGGGGTTCCGTGAGACACAGCTTCCTGGGTGCTGTGTGGACCGGCCGTGGCTGGCCAGGTCTTGGCGAGGCTGTTAGGGTGACAGCCATGGTGAGGTCTGGACGTCAAGACACACCTGGCCTCCGTGCCTGTCTTTGCCCTCCTAGCTGTGAGCCTGGGAGACCTCACCTTCTGTGGGTTCCGTAACCTCTGGAGTTGCAGAAGCTTCCGGACGCAGATGGGGTGATGGGTGCACGTGCTTAGCGCTGTGCTGGCCCCTAATGAACAAAGGCTCTAACGAGAGCTGTTGTGCTGTGGACCCATTGCTTATCCTACGGCCTCACACAATCTTAGTACACTGTGTGTTTACGAAAGAACCTGGGGAGATTGTCACCAGGGGAGACAGCAGAGGGACAGAAGACCTCACAACTTTGGCAGTCTCCTCTAGAGGGACTTCTAGAGGACCCGTCTCCCAAGCATCAGCCTCAGGCAGGGGCACTCTGGTCCTTTCCTTGGGGAAGCATAGGGCGAGGAGCCACTGGCTTCTGTGACAATGGCATGTGTGTGACTCTGTGTCCCTGTCCCCGCAGAGATTTACTGCTGTGGCCTGCTCAGCCCCAGGAAGAGCGACTGCACGGGCCTCCCGCTGTCCATGCTGACCAACCCGGCCACCCCGCCGGCCCGGGGCCAGTACCACATCAAGATGAAGGGGAACATGTCCCTGATCTGCTGGTACAACAAAGGACACTTCCGCTTCCTGACCAACGCCTACTCCCCGGTGCAGCAAGGTGAGCGCAGACCCGAGAGGAGATCCTGTGAGCCTGGTCCAGATGGGGGGGGGGGGGGTGGAAGTCCGCCGTTGACCTCGGTCATTCGTCAGCTCTGGGTCCGCGCCAGTAACAGGACGGGGAGGACAGAGCTTCCCGAGCCATTTTCTCCGTCACTCGTGAGCTGTGGAAGATGCCGGGCTGACGGGCTTGCGGGTGACTCACGCAGCTTCTGAGCCCCCGGGCTGTACACGGGGAGTGACAATTGGCTGCGTTTGAGTGGCATTTCACTTTATCATCTGGGATTCTGCGAAAATCCATTCTGATGGGAGGGAAAAATCTACCGTTCTTCTCTGTCAGTGTCTTCCGTGGACGTTCAGCACCTGGTTTTCTGCTTTGCCAACTGGTCCCTTGATTTCTTCATTAATTTTCTTCGGGATTTAAAATCCATTCATAACAAAGGGACTTACTTATTTAGTAAGGAGTCTGTATTTAAAGTAATCTGCAGCAAAAACATTGGGAAAGTGCTGAAAAGAAAGTTGAAAGGATAAAGGGGCATTTTGGAAATAGTTACAGTCGCGTAGTGTAGACAGAGCAGTCTTGCCTGCCGTGCGCAAGGGGCCTCCGGGGAGCACTGTCGAGGGGCTCAGTGGTGTGTCTCTGTGTGTGTGTGTGTGTATGTGTAGTGTGTATGTATATGTGTGCAGTGTGTGTGTGTGGTGTATAAGTTTGCATGGTGTGTGTCTGAGGTGTATGTGTGTGGGGGTGTGTATATGGTGTGGTACAGTGTGTTTAGTATGTCGTGTGTTATGTGTGTGGTGTGTGCAGGTGGTGTATGTCTGGTGGTGATGTGTGTGTGTATGTCTATATACGTCTTGTGTGCTGTGGTGTGGTGTGTATGTCGTGTGCTATTGTGTGCATGGTGTGCATGTTTCCATGGTGCGATGTGTGCGAACATTGTCCGCTTAGTCCCACCCTCCCCCCCACACACGTTGCGTTACGTTGGAGATCACGAACGAGGGACTCCGGCAGGCGGCTGTCCTCGCCCTGCGGAGGCCTGGAGGCTGGCCGAAGCTGGCACTCGTGACAGCTGTGTCCAAGGCCCTTGGAAGGAAGGTCAGAGTTGGCCTCGCACGCTGAAGGCAGAGTTTGGATTGGACTCTGGGACTTCGGTGGCCAGTGCAGGGCAAGGGAATTGGGGGCAGCATGTTCGGGAGTTGGGGACAAGAGCCGATTCCCACCGAGTTATGGGAGGTCTCTGAAAAGGTGTCCCAAAGCCGGACGTTGCACTCGTCGGAGCTGAGTGAAAGAATGCCCTGGAGAGAAAAGAACGCGTCTGGACGGTTGGAAGGGAGCCGGAGTAGGGTTCACCCCAGTCTGAAGGACGGGCTCAAAGCAGACAGCAGGGGGACAAGTAGTGGGGGCTGACAGGGGAGCAGGGAAAGCTGCTGGGGCTGATGTCTAAATCCGCTGAAATTCGGTGTTGATTTGTGTTTAATGTGGTTGCAACTGTCAGTCCCAAAGTACTCTACTTACATCATGAAGTCCCGAATCCTAGACGCCCTCAAACATCCTGAGGAGCATTTCCACAGCATCGCTGCAGGCTGACTCCCCACCCCCGGGGACCCTGGGCCGCCCCCAGTGCCTCCAGGAAGTCCCCTGGGGGAAGTCGAGGCTCAGGTGAGCACAGGCCAGGCACGGCTGGACCGAGGCAGGAACCGCCCGGGGGAGGATGAGATTCACAACTGCCCCTCCGCAGTGGAAACCTTTTTCTAGTTCGCATCTTAGAGCTCTTTTTCTTCTTTAGTAAAGAGAGAGAGTTTTCTTAGTGTGCTGTAAAAATGTGGTTTTCAAAAAACCAGCTAGAACTCCCTCTTTTTAGATGTGCCGTAATCTCTCCTACTCCGCCGTTGGCGATCCGTATTTTCACAATGTGAATGCGACACAGCAGGTGTCTTCGCACCTAAATCTTTGGGTTCATCTTTGACTGTTTCCTCGAGATAAATCTAAAAGTGGGAGCGCCAGGCCAAGGGAGGAACATGGTTAGGGTCTGTGCTCCATGCCAATGGGTCTCCAGGGACCGACGTCCCCAGCTTTAGCAACAGTGCATTTTTTCTTGTTTAAATTTGTCAGTACGGCAGGTGACGATGCTCCAAATTTTTAAATAGAAAGTGCCATGGCTGTGGGTCGGGCGGAGCAGATTTCTCCACGTGTTTATTGGCTGATTTCAAATGGTTTCTTCATGTTCTTTACGCTTTTCCTTCTGAAGTATTTGTCTTTTTCTCATTAATTTGAAGGCAAATGTTCTGCCTGCAGCAATTTTTCCTGTATTTCTTTTCCTTCTGTTGTTACCTATGATAAGTATCTTTTACCCTGCAAACCTTGTCATTTCCACACAGGCGGGTGGGCGGGTCACGCCCACTGCTGTCATGGGGTAAAGTCTGCCTGGTGCCAAGGCCAGAGAGCCTTCGTTCACCAGTTTTGCAGCGTGAGTTCGTGCTTGTCACTGTAATCCACGTCAAATTAACTTGGCACGTGGCATCACGTGGGCTTTGACCCGCTGCTGTTAAGTGGCCCCACCTCTGTGTCTGAACCATTTGTCCAACGGTTGCCCCTTTCTCTGCTTGTTTAAATGTCACCCAGGGGATACACTGAAACCTCACAGACTCCGAAGACGGCTTCTCCGCTTTGTGTTGCATGCTGTTCCAGGATGACCACGTGTGCTCTTCTTGAAGTTGCGCAGAATTTCCAACCTTAGCAGATAGATAACCGGGTATGAACGTTTCAGGAAGTGGTTTCTCATCCTTCACTCCAGGTTCCAGGGGAGCATGAGCCGCCTTCCAGCACAGACACGGGCTTTTTAAAAATTCAGTGCCTTTCCACTGTGGGCAGACCCTTTTGCTTTCCGTCCAAAATCCATTTTGAGTCTGTCTCCTCCCTGCTGGGGTCTTCGCCCACGTGAGGTTCGGATTCACTAAGACCCATGAGAATGCAGGTGTCTGCGTGTGAATGGGAGTCAGGTCTGGACCGTTCGTTCAGACGTGCAGAGCGGCGGCAAAGTCAGCCAAGCCACCGAAGGCTGAGGAGGGTGGCGGAACAGCTGCTAGAATGAGAGGACACAGCCGTGTAGACCTGCAGTGTCAGAGAGAGAGACAGAGAGAGACATGCGTATAAATGCCTGTGCTGTATAAACCTGTGGGCGAGGTGTGTGCCGTTGCCGGTTGTGAAGTCAGCAAAGACCACGACCATCAGGCCACCTGTCGTTGGCATTTCCAATGTTTAAAGCTCATGGCGGGGGTCGTGGTCCCCTGGCACTTGGAGAACTTTAGGAAAGGCGTTGCCCGGGCCCTGGCTGGGCCGCTGGACTCCCCCAGGGCTCTCTGGGTGTTTGTTCCGCGTGAAACGCCGCCATTGCTGGGGCAGAAGAAAGGTCCCAGCTCGGGCTCTCCACGTGCACCTGTGCGACCCTGGTCGTCTACCCGCGTCCCTCAGTGAGAGGCGGGAGGGGCTGGCCCCAGATGGATGTGGGCCTGCAGGGACATGGCCGTTTTACTTTGACCTTGTCCAGTTAAGTAAAAATTCACAATCCTGTGAACTAATCTCTTAAAGCACATGCAAAAGACGGTACCATGCCCGTGACCTCGTCATGCAGAAGGGAGGGCTGTCGGAGGCAACGGGAGGTCAACCCCAGCCGCGCGTGGACCCATCCTCCCCATCTGCTGCGTGGTCCGCGGGGGACCGTGCGTCGGGCAGGCCTGGGGAACCCTGGGCAGCAGCAAGAGGAGGCTAATCCGTTCCCATTGGCTGCCCAGGCCCTGCTGGTGGGATTCATGGAGCTTGCTGTGCCCCTGGGACCCCCACACATATACCCCAAAGTCCTGGGAGGCATGGGAGGGTGGGGAGGGCAAGCTCCTTGTTCTGCTGAGCCTCTAAAGCCACCCATTGGCTTCGATCGAAGCAGACAGAAATGGTTCTGCGGTGCCCCCTGACCTCGGCCGCCTCCTGCTCTTCCCAGCACCGCCTCCCCCAGCCTGGCAGAAGGGTTGGGGGGGGGGAGAGTAAGTCCTGTGTCCACTCCCTGCCCCGTGCCGCTCCGAGCCACCTTTAGGCCTGTCACAGCCCTGGACACTCTGCACCGCCCCTGTGACTTGGGCACTGTCCCAGCCAGCGCACACCTTTGCACCCGCCTGTCTTCGATGTTTGCCTCGAGTCCTCCGCGGCATCCGGTGGCTGGTGCTACTGGGTCTTCACCCCCACCTTCCGCTCCTCATTTCCAGTCGGGGCAGCCGGGCTGGATGAAGCAGGCGCGTGTGTAGACAGGTGTTGGGAGGCAGCGGTCCGCGCAGGGGCTTCACCTTCTCTCTCCCCTGCAGGAGTCATCATCAAGAGGAAGAGCGGGGAGATCCCCTGCCCGCTGGCCGTGGAGGCGTTCGCCGCTCACCTGAGCTACATCTGCAGATACGATGACAAGTACAGCAAGTAAGTGACCACGGTCTTGCAGCCGCGCGGACACGGGATAGATAAGTTGGTGGGTTGGGTGGGCATTAGCTTCCCCAGTTTGAGAAGTCAAGGATGCAGACCCTGGGAGGCAGAATCCTGAGCCTTCCCGGCTCGGCGGGGGGTCCTGCCTCTCCCCTCCCCCTGCTCCAGGTTAATGTTCCCTTTGCCCAAAAGTGCCCTTCCCTCCGCTTACTGAAGTCTTGCCGTCGCAGCAGCCGGCGCAGACCCGAGCCCCCCACGCCCGAAACACACAAGCATCAGCCCGGGGTCTTACCCGGAGCCGTGTGCGTCCCAGCTCCGGCTCCTCAGTGTTCTCACATACGGATGCCGCCAGGGTCCGTGTATGGCCTCATGTTAAATACATGCATACATGCTAGTATGCGCATGTGCACACGTGTGGGATGTACGTGTACCCTCGATGCTGTCCCCTGGCTGAGTGTCACAACAGCCATGACAGGAACTCAGAAAATGAGGATGACTATTAAATCGCAAGGGTTGAGCCTCACAGCAGAGAACAGGGTCGGACTAACTCTCAGTCAGACACTGACTCAGCCCTCCTTGAGGCTGACCTACATTTCCTGGCCTTTTCCATGGTGGGGAAGGAAAAACGGGGGCCTGGTTCTCCTGAAACACTCGGCCTGCGCGTGCAGGGCGGCCCCGCTCCCTAGGGAGTCACGGACCAAGTCTCACCGAGCACCCACCCCGTCCCGGCACGTCTCGGGGTTCCGGGAGGGCGTCACAAAGACACCAGCACTGGGGTCACTGAACGCCTGTCACGTACCAGCCGCTTGCCAGTTCCAGGAGGCTGCGAAGAAAGTGACGTTTGTTCAGCAGATGTCCGTGGTGCCTGCCCTGCGCTGGGCATTTTGGTCGTATTGCGGCTGCCCGTCCTCAAACACTTCACAGTCAGGGTGCAGAGATGAGGACACAGGCAGAGAACACGGACAGCGAGTGGGTCCTAGGTGGCTTCTCCCGGGAGGAGCAGCGTCCTCAGGGTCCGAGCCAGCTTCCCTGAACGGGGACCTCCGTACCTTGATCTAAAGGGAAGGGACGGCAGGGGAGGTTTGCTCTGGGGCAAGGAAACGCAGTGCAGGGACCTGGAGCCCGGGAAGGACTTGACCTTGGGGAGGTGGGAGCAGTTCAGCGTGCACAGAGCACGGCCCGGGGCCTGCAAACCGCCCCGCGGAGCACGTGGCCCCCGGCGCCTCCTCCAGCATCCAGTCTGCCCTTCTGATGCTGGGGGAGGAGCTGTCTTCACTTCCGTGTCTCCAACACAGTTCACGGTGGCAAAGCCCCGAGCCCGAGCCCCCCACCCCGCCCCGCCTGCCCCGCCCTCTGCGCGAGGAGAGTCGGTGGCATCGCCGTGGCCCTGGCCCGGCGCCCGTGAGCCACCCGCAGCCCTGCCCGTCCGCTTGCCCGCAGGTATTTCATCTCTCACAAACCGAGCAAGACCTGGCAGCAGGTCTTCTGGTTCGCCGTCAGCATCGCCGTCAACAACGCCTACATCCTGTACAAGATGTCGGACGCCTACCACGTGACCAGGTACAGCCGGGCGCAGTTCGGAGAGAGACTGGTCAGGGAGCTGCTGGGCCTGGAGGACGCCTCGCCCGCCCACTGAGGCCGGGGGCGCCGGCCCAGGCCGAGGGAGGGGAGGAGGAGGAGGGCCGGCGATCGACCTGCCCCGTCAGAGACGCGGAGACACCTGGTGTGTGGGCCGCACCCAGGTCCCCAGCGCAGGGTCTCCTGTGCCCCCCGTGAGGCCTGCAGGGCAGCCTCGGCGCCTAGCACAGGTGACGGTGGCGGAGGCACCGCGGCAGGGTGAGCTGCAGCGTCCAGAGACAAACGGCTGCTTCCTGAGGATCTACGGGGACTGCACACGTTCAAGTTCAAGGTGCAGGAAGCAAGCGGGGACTGGCTGTGCTCGGTCAAGGTGGTTCCGGTGTGGGGGAGGCCACAGGGGCTTCCAGCAGCTTCTGGCGGGTCTCTCAGAGGAAACACAGCCCGGGGGCGCGGTGCTGAGATGCGGAACTGAGTGAGGCCTTCCTGTTCCTCTTCCTCTTGTGCGGCTGGTGGGTGGGGGGAAGGGAAACGCCAAAAGGATTATAGTGAAGGGTGATGCTATTTTTTATTTTTAAATATATCTTCAGGTTATTTTCTTACTGTTGCTTAAGATCTAATGTAAGAGGCAGATGTCCCCCCCTCCCACCCTCTCGGCCCCGGTCACGGCTCCTTGCATGATCGCACCTGTGCGTTCCGGCCTGCGGCAGGCGGGGAGGGCAGCTCGCCCCCAGAACAGCCCTGGCTGCGCTCCGTGGACGTTTGTCACAGGCGCTGTCATCCCTGGCAGAATTACTTGTTTTGAAAAACACGTAGCGTTGCTAAACAGGCAGACTCCGCGGGGACCGTGGGCACCGGCCCTGGCCGGGGCTTGCTCACCGCGTGACCAGCGGCCAGAAGCCAGGGCTCCGTCATCTGGAAACATCTGCGGCTCTTTGCCAACCAAGGTTTACGAGTCTCCGTGGGAAACCTCAGCACCAGCGTGGCCGACTGGTCTGGCTGTCCCTACAGACGAGAAACAAGTGGTTTCTGGAATTACCGGTTCTCCTTCCACCCCACTTTATGTAACCACCTCATTTTTACACACGCACATCTCCTCTACTCAGGCTTTGGGACTCTGTCGTCCACGCTGGTTGATGAAGTGTCGCTGTCCGCATGCTCCCCAGCCCGCCCTCCCGCCCACGGCCCTCCCCTCCCCCCGGGTTCCGTTTCCGTGCCGCGACTGTAGGCCAAATTTCGGAAAAGGTGTTTCCGGACACCTTTGCTGTGCCCTCTAAAATTGGATTGAAAGCACTTTTACCACATGGAGAAATATATTTTTAATTTGTGATGCTTTTCTACAAGGTTCACTATTTCTGAGTTTAATGTGTTTCCGACACTTTAGGGAGACTCTAATGAAAGCCGATGAATTTTCTTTTCTGTCCAAACAAGTAAAATAAAAATAAAAGTCTATTTAGATGTTGATTGATTGTTAATATGTGAATCTGTTTAAAAGGTCAGGGAACAAAAATACAGGCTATGGTTTTTAAGACTTAAGACTTGATTTGTTGTTATATAATCCGGTGTCTGTGCCCTTAACCGTGCTTGGTATGTGGAATCGCTGAGCAGATTATGAACGCAATCCGGCTGAGTGCTGGCTCCCCGCAGTCCATGCCGAGGCTGCGGTTGCACGAGTGCGGTTGGATCGAGGCACCTGTTTCCCTGACACGCTGCCAGCCCGCCTTCCAGCCTCTCTCCTTCTGGGGGTGTCATGTTGTTCCAGATTAGCACGAAGGGACACCGCTCCGACAGGGCATGGGTGACCTTGCATTCCCAAGTAATTAATCACACAATGTCAGTGCTCTATTCTAAAGTGGGGGCCACCTGTTTTCTGGTAAGTGCTAGAAAAAGCCATTCAGCTGCTCTAGGGGAGACCGTGTCAGGCTCACGGGCGTGTTGTTAGAAAAGAGTTTCTCTCCCCTCCCAGAACGGCACACACGCGTACTGATCGGGAACCCTCCAGGCCCGGAACCTTACCTTTCGGCTGTGATGTGGAGTCCCTTGAGGAACTGAAATGCATCTGGCTCCGGTATCTCTCCCTAGGTTTGACGGCTCTAGGGTTGGCACTGCTTGGCTTGTTCAGTAGCTGGCCGCCCCTGGGGACCCGAGAGGACCCAGCGTGTGGCT
The DNA here is from genome assembly GCF_041146395.1 of Eulemur rufifrons. Taxonomy (NCBI): domain Eukaryota; kingdom Metazoa; phylum Chordata; class Mammalia; order Primates; family Lemuridae; genus Eulemur; species Eulemur rufifrons. The sequence goes on from NC_090993.1 coordinate 13,183,542, forward strand.
CGCATGAGAGGGACCAACACGGCCCCGGCCAAGAGTATGAGGCCAGTGAGCACCTTTGCGTCCCACGGCTGGTGACGGCCTTTCCACTCAGGTCCCGCCACTGTGACAGACTAAGCCCCTGTGAGGACCTGGAAAAGAAAGACAGAACAATGAGCTTCCCAACCCTTATGCAAAACCAAACACCAGCAAAAGCTTCCAGGCTTCTCCGGAGAAAACCCCCGTTAGACCCCACCGCTGGGGACCGCACCTCGCTCAGCTTTGCGTGGTCTGTGAGCCCCGTGGCCGCAGCCGTGTGCTGGGTGGGGTGAGGGCGTTCGTAGCCGAACCTAGATGAGTGAACAACTCTTTCCTGCCGCCTTTGTCAGGGTCCGCCGGTGACTTGCATCGTCTCTTTCCCCACAATCTGTTCCCAAAAGAGCCTCAGTTGTGAACGCTGTCTTCCTGTGGCCAACGGAACACTAGGCTCAGGTCATCTTCCGAAACTCAGACGAGTCACATGGGGAGATCGTGGTGTCTGAGTCATTCTAAGCAAAGACGTTCAGTTTACCACGTAAATTAGACAAGGCCTGGCCACCACAATTGAATCAACTGTGCAGCATGCCAGAGGCAAGACGATCGCAGGCCCCCAGGACAGGGCCCGGAAGGTTCTGAGTCCTTCACGTGTGACCCACGCACCGCCATCCTCCCCGAGGACCCAGCCGTAGCGTCTGACCGCGAGGGGGCCCGAGCACCAGGCCGGGGCAGCCAGGCAGACCCACGGCGGACGTGGGGGCTGCAGCTCCTCCAGCCTCTGGCTCTCCCAGGCTGCATCCGTGGCGCAAAACGTTCCCCACAGCCCCAGAAACGGTGAGAACAAGCCAGTGACACGCTGATGGGGAGGGAGGAGGTGACTGCGGGTGCCGTACTCACCTCCCTGATGCGCGGCCTGCGCCCCTGCAGCTCTCTGGCCATAGCTGCCGAGTTTGAAAGGTGCGACAATCGATCGTGGCCGACAGGCTTCGACCTGGCTCAGAGCGGTCCCCCTGCACCCGCCCTTCCTCTGCACAGGGACCCCGACGAGGCAGGCGCTGTCCTTGCCCCCAGGCTACAGGTGGAGGGGTGGCCGTGGGGAGCGGTCCAGGGGCCGACCCGGTGAGCCAGCTAAGGGGGAGGGTCTCACGCCCAGGCCGCTGCTGGCTCTCCGGGTCCATCGGGGGATGGGATGATTCATCCCCCATTTACGCAGTGCCCTTGGAGGGGGTCTCCGTCTTTCCAGAGCCTTGTAGAAAGGAGCCCAAGCCTGTCTTGGGATCCAAATACTGCGAATGACCGTGAGCTCCAGGGTCTCGCTCTCCGCCCCAGTTCTTGCCTAGACCGGGGGCGGGGGGTGTATTTGGGGCCTTAGCAACTAGTGACGCCTGAGTGTACCTGGCAGGGAGCCGCAATCTCAGAGGACACCTGGACGGGGACAGTTCCTTTGCTGCGGTGGCCCTGAGTCGAACAGCCAAGCTTCCCTCCCCAGACAGCCCACGGCACCAGGGAGGGGGTCGGGAGGTCCAGCCGTGGCATCTCACCACGGCGCCCTGCGACCCGGCCAGAGTGGCTGCTCTCCAAAATGCCACGGTTCGATCCCTCAAGTCTCCACCCGCTCGCCAGCCTCCCGGTGCCGGTGCCGGCTCTCCCTCGGGCGAGGGCTGGTCAGGGTCTCGGGCGTCGGGAGCCGTGGCCTGTGTCGTCGGAGGACCAGAGGAAAGGACTGCCCAGTCACAATGTCGTCGTCACCAGGGAGCGTGCCCCAGCCCCCTCCGCACGGTGGCCGCTGCAGCTGCTTTGGAAAGGCTCTGTCTGAAGAAACGTCCCGTCAGGGCCCCGGGCCAACCGTGTGGCTTGGCTGTCTTCCCAACACCTGTCTTCATTAGGAATCTTCCTAAGACTTCTCACTTTTGACTCCATTATTTAGTCCTTTCTTTAGTGTGGCTTCTGTGTGTGTGTCATCTTTGAAAGTATTTCTAAAACTTCTAAGTCCGTCATTCTCTCCCGATAAGAAATAAGAGTATCAGGTACCAAAGTGGCACTTGGAGCTGTGGCCAGAAAACAGCAGACGGTGGGGACGCGTCAGTCGCCTGTGGGCCGGCAGCTGCCCACCGGTGTGTGCCCGTTGGCGGGGGTGTGTCCCTCCCCGTGTCCCTGCACACACTCCTGGCTCTCACCCCTGTCCGGTGGCGACCTGGAGCGTCCCTGGGTGCCGACTGGCGGGGCTGGCTCGGGCACCCGCTGTCTGTGAATCGTCCCTGCTGCTCCTCCACACCCCGCGGGCGTGACGCACGTTTGCCCGTCAGCGTAGCACCACGTCTGGGTCTCCTTGAAGAAGAGATGCCCATGAGATGTTGGGTCGTACGTTGTCATCTTCACTAGCTGCTCTACGAACAGAAAAAATTGAGGGGCCCGGGCCGCGTGGGGTGGAGGTGGCGGGGCCGGATGGAGCAGCGCCCACACCCTCTGGAAGGAGAACACTTCACCTTGGCCGCCTGCACGCCCCGGGCTCAGCTCCTCCTGAGAAAGCACGTCTGAGCCTCCGCAAGGGGCCGCCGCCAGACCACTGGGGACCAGGACCCGCCAACCTGACAGCTGGCCCCACTGGCCGGCCACATCCGTGTCCTGGAGAGGCACACCATGGACGTGGCAAGGAAAACGTGGTCCCTGCGCTCCCGCACCCAAGCTAGCGTGAAAAGTTTATCTCATACAACCTAACAGAAGTTACAAAATTTTACTCATTTCGCCAGTGGCTCGTACTTGGTTCTGTTTTTCCCCAGGGAAACAGGTCACCGACCTTCAGCCTGGCAGTCAGTGGGAGGGCTGCTCCCCGCTCCCAGGTAATGCTGCGTTTCCTTGTCCCCAGTCAACGTCTAGTGGTCCGCCTTCCTCCGCCAAGAAAGAGCCGCAGCTTTGGCAAAGGTAGTGGTAAAAGAGAAAAAAAAAAAAATAATTGGGCAGGTGAAATTTTCAGCTTTTTGATTGGTCCTTTCCCTGGACGTTGCTGTCTGGTTAAAGATTCATCTAACTTCCCCCTTGGGAGCGTCCTCCCGGGGAGCAGACCGCAGAAGGCACGAACAGGTGCCGGGAAGAAGGGGATGGGGGTCTCTTATTTCAGTAGGTTGGAAAGATGGACCCAGAACAATCGTATACATTTTTTTTTGCTATAAATTGAAGATCTGGAATTTCAGGATTTTTGTTTGAGGCATTTTTTTTGGTCACTTTGATCCATCTCAACATAGTGTCATAGTATAACGTGACTTTTTAAGTTCATCACCTTATCAGCATCAACAGAAATACAGCGTCCACTTAATTAAAAATATATACGTATACACACACACACACACACACACACAGTGCAGAGGGCAGAGTGCGACAAGACTCCGCTAGGTCCCCAGCGGTCTAGGGCGTGTGCAGTCCCGGCCCCGCCCTGCCGTGAAGCCCGCATGTGCAACAAGAGGTGTTGGCCAGTGGCCAGTTGGAGGGGCTGGGAGATCGAGGACGGGGTGATTCTCCCGGGGACGCACTGACTCCGGGGCACGCGGCCCGCCTGGCTCTCCTACCCCCACCCCCCCCCCCTGCAGTCAGACTTAGCCTGAGGGGCTCCCCGGCCCAGTGGGCAGTGCTGGGCGCGCCCCCCTGGGAGGCAGCCTCCGGCTCGGTGGGGAGAACAGTCCCAGCCCTTAGAGCTGCCCAGCGTCGGAAGGGGCGTCTCAGAAATGGGACACTCTGCCTTTGCCAACTGTCTCACCAGAGCCAGCTCGCCCCAGGGGAAGCTCCCAGAAGGTGCTGGTTCTCGGTGGGCAGGGGTGGCCCTACCTCCAGTGTGTGGGCCGGGGCAGGACCCCCGGCTGGCAACGCCTGTCGTAACTAACAGGAGGAACCAGCCAGGAGGCCAAGCCCCGGCTCCTGGGCAGGTGCCAGTTGGGGTGAAGGAACCAAAATCATGGACACAGGTGACTCTCTCCAGGGGGTGCCCTCCCCTCCCCTCCCCTCCCAGTTCTGCCGTGGATGGAGGGTCCCACTTGCTCTAGCTCCAGGGAGCCGCCAGCTGCAGCAGGGAACTCTGAGTCAAAGAATCTGGAAAGATCGCTCCTCAGTTTGAAAATCTTATTCCCACCATTGCATTGTTTTTCCTCGTCTTCCCTCCCAATTTCCATTTAAGAATCTTTCACAGAAAATTCCTAATCTTATCAAGAACTGCGTAAACGTCACACAACTACGTTCCCATCTGGTGACACAGAGCATATCTGATTTTACACCAAGACACACTCGCAATAAATTCCTACAAATTTTGTACACCACGAGCCGAGCTTGGGTTCTCAAATGTAAAGTGTGGCCAAAAAAAAAGATTTAAGTCAGGTATCTTAAGTGATTAATCCCGTCATGTGGTTTTTAGTTCTTCAACGAAGTTTGTTTACATCAGCAACTTTGAAATACAGTCAGGTACATTCCGCTGGCTTCTCCCTGGCAGCTTTTCTCTGGGGGGCTCCTGAGGGAGTTGGGGGGGCGTGGGCAAAGACGCGGTGGGCTCTGCTGCCCACTGAGAGCCTGGGAACCGCCCTGGTGCCCTCTGGAAGACGGACAGGGGATGACAGGTACAGGGGTCCCCCGTGCCCAGGCCTGTGCAGACACCTTCGCCGCCTTCCTGCCACGGGTGCTGGGAGAAGTCGGGGCTCCCGCGGGGTCCTCCCCCGTCTCCCCTTCCCCTCTACGTGCAGGCAGGCCTCTGCCATCCTCCTCCCCTCCTGAGAAGGTTCTGGAATCTGGGGTGAGCTGCTGTTGTCAGAAGCTGAAGAAACAGGAGGAAGCAACGTCTGAAAGCACAGGTGTCTGTAGTGTCAAAGATGCCACAAGAGCCTCCACTGCCCACTCGTGACCATGGGCGTCCCCGCTGCCCCCACCTCTGGGAGACAGCCCCGAGCAAGTGCCACCCCAGCAGGAGCCTTTCGTGATTGGGGATCAACGAGAAAAAGGCCGTGACTTTGGCTTTGATGGCCATGCCCTAATAGGTCATGACGTGGGAACGGTTTTCATTGACACTGAAAACCGTTACGTAAACCGAGACGGCTGACGCTGGCCCTGTGGCTGAGCTCTTTTTTTTTTTTTTTAAACACAGCATTTCAGGAGAATGAGATTTTGAGAAGCATGTGCTTTTCATCCTAAAATAGGAGTTCAAATCTTTTTACAGCACATTATAACAAGGCTTTACGTTTTGCTGTAAGCCAAAAATAATTTCCAAATATCCTTTTAAAATTTCAGTGACTTCAAATCTTTGTTCACCAGACCTGCTATTAGGACTAAATTTACCTTGTTTTATTCGTGACATCATAATTTTTAATAAAATCAGCGACTTCCCTCTGCCACTACCTTTTCTATCTCTTCCTTTCGTCTTCCTTTTTTCCTTTCCACAGCTGCCCCGACTCTTCACTGTGCAAATACCTGCTCCTTCCCTTCCAGCCTCGACCCCCCACCCTCCTCCTCCTCCTCCCTCGGTCCCTTCCTCCTGCCCTCCCCACCTTCCCTTGAGGAGCCCCGAATAATCAGTGTCCCAGCCTTTCCCCGTCTATTCGGGGGGCTGCTCTGTGTCCCCACCCTACTGTCTGGCGGGCAGGTCTCAGGCCTCAGGGTTCCCACAGTCCTCGGGGCCGTGGTTCGCTGACCCCAGGGGCCCAGCCTCTGTGCCACGTTTGTGGACTGTGATCACGCGTCCCGGTGCTGTGGGCCACTGTGGGGCCAGCCGGGGCACAGAGAAATCCACCAGCTGTGTGCCGGTCTGAGCGAGAGCAGGGGAGAGGGCGAGTGGACTGCAAGTCACTCGTGAAAAACCTGCTGAGCTCTGAATCCCTCGGCCCTATGCTAAACAGCGGGTGGAAGGACAGTCTCCGCCATCACGGACTGTCCAGCTGGAGAGACACACACAAACACCCCCTGTGGCCAGCGTAGTGACAGTATGTAAACAATAAGCAAGGAATGATGACCGTATTTTCTCAGCCACACACGGGGCGCGTGGGCCGAATGATGCCCTGATGCAGGGACAGAATATTCGCAAAGGACTTGCTATGGGGACCCGCAGGGGTTAGAGAGGGCGGGCTCGGATGCTGTTTCATGTTGGAGCAAACCAACACGACACTGGCTCATTTGGGGCCAAAGAGCCCCAGGATTTGCCACTGGGGGGATCTTGGGCCAACAGGTACCAGCCCGACAGTTCTGCCCCTGATGCTACAGGGCAAGAGGAGGCGGAGTCCGGACACATTAAAAATTTCTGATTAAAGCAGTAGTGACCAGTGTGGAGGGAGCAGGCTCTGAATCCTGCAGAAGCCGACGGTAACCAGACCAGGACTCCCTGTGCCAAGCTGCCAGGCAAGAGGCTGAGGTAGGCTGGTCTCTGCCTCGCTCCATCCCGCCCAGCCCCAGGGCCCAGAAACATCATGGTGAGGCTGTTCCCCGAGAGTCTGCCTCGCCGGCTGCCCAGCCTTCAGCAGGGCCCGACCTCCTGCGGCCTGAGCTAAGCCTGGTGGTAGCGGGGGCTCCTGGGTGGCAGTCACCACCCCACAAGGCAGAGAGTAGAGACCAGCACGGCGTCATCCACCCCCAAATTGAGATCTGTGGCCTGCAAGCCGAGGTGTATTCGTGGAGATAACAAAATGCCATATTTAACAATCCAGGATTCCCTGAAACTATGTACATCCATTATGTACCAATAAAAAACATTGTTTCATTAAAAAATTTTTTTCATGATAAAATAAAAATCCAGGATTGTCGCTGGCATGGATGAATTGAAGAAGGGCCTGGGAAAGTGGGGAGGTGTAGGCAGCTTTGTCTGATTTCAACAGTGTTAGAGCAAAAAGGAAATACTTAACCACCTGGTCTTACCTGGCTCTCCCAAACCAAATCCCCGCCCCCCCCCCCCCTTTTTCGGAATCTGTCCCGGTCCTCCGAGATGACGCTTGTCCCGGCAGAGGGCGGCAGAGCGCAGCTCATGAGCCTGCAGGCGCCGCCAGCCAGAGCACCCACCGCAGGTGCCCGCGGGCGGCCACTGGGCAGCGCTCCGGGCGCCGCAGACACGGCGGAAAGCGAGACACAGGGTCTCCCCTGGTCCAGAGGGAGGAGAGAGAACAACGGGCAAATCCTCAAGGCCGCAGCACTGTCCAGCGACGGGGGCAGGATGGGGAAAGGGACTTGCTGATTGTGACATATATTCATCCAGCCAGTACCCAACCAGGGCTTGTGAGGGGCCGGGCACTTCTGGGGACCCCTAATGACAGGGACGTTCCAGCAGGAGGCCGGCGTGCAGGATGAACACAGAGAGGGCCGTGTACTCTCTCCAAGGATATCAGGTGCTATGGAAAAAGGAAAATGCAGAGCAGATTTGGGGTGGGAGCAGCAGGATGGGGTGGTCAGGCTCCCCGCGAGGTCAGACTGGAGCACGCTCTAAGGAGAGGGACAGCCGTGCAACTCCACGGAGTCACTGGGCCACTGCGGCATGCCCGGGTCCCACCCCCAGGCCAAGGTCAAGGCCCTCTGCCCTAGAGCAAGGCCCCTGGGCAGCCCCACCTCTTGCTCCCCCCTACCCCGTTCTATAAGTGACAACAGTGATGCTCAAACAGGCCAACGGCTGCTAATTAAACACAGGTCAGGATTTGAACCCAGAGCCATTCAAACCCTGAGCTCACCAGTCACCCAGCATCACTGTGATGGTTCCTCCTGCCACTGCACGGCACAGACACTTGGATTGTTCCGTGTCCTTGGATAGCCTGCAGGGACACCATCAAGAGGGTAGCGGGGCCGTGCCTCCTGACACCCCGGGACAGCTCAGCCTCCTCCGCCCACAGGGTGCTGTGACAGGCAGCGGGGACAGCTGGGCATCACACAGGCCCCCAAGGCCTTCCCTGGACAGGCTGCTGCCCGCGTCGCACCTTCGTTGTCTCCAGCACACAAGAGGCCAGAGAGCTGAGAGGTCTCGGAAGACGAGCTCCAGAGGGGGACGGCCAGGCTGCTGCCGGCACAGTTGGCCTCAGCGAAAGGCAGCTTTCAATTGATTATTTGCTTTGAACTGCAACTCCAGCAGCTCAACCGAGGGACTCTAGTCTCATCTTCCAGACTCGCCTTAGCGACGTGGTGACGTGGGCAGGAGCCAGACCGGCCGCACCCACAGACTGGCGCGAGGCAGCGAGGAGCACAGCCTGGGCTCGCGGGACTGGGGGCCTTGCCTGGACCAGCGCCGGCCCCTGGGGATTCTGGCCACGTGCAGGAAGCCACGCAGGACCAGGAGCAGGTGGCCCGGGGCCTTGTCAAGCCAAGTGCTGGCTTGTCACTCAGCTGGCTGAGCCCCAAGGTGCCTTTTAATGGGAACACCAGTGCCTGGACGTTCAGCCCCTGATGTCTCACAGGACCCTGGGCAGGTGCTCTCCCCATTTTACAGGGGGGACCTGGACAGTCTGGGGACCCTAAAGAGGCTCGAGAGCTCGTGTGCGGTGAGGCTGAACCCGAACTCAGGGCCAAGATGCAGCCTCCAGCGCTTGCCACGTGCACGAGCAGGTCAGCCAAGGAACAGACACGCATGTCACACCCTTGGGCCACCGTGAGACCCAGGAGAGTAAGGGCTCTGCAGGCAGAGCTCTCACTCCCTCCTGTGTTGAAGGAACTGTCAGGTGGCACAGCGCTGGGACTCTGAGGTCACAGCGTTTTGGGTGCACGCTCAGCCAGGATCACAGTGGTTTCCCTCTGGGCGGTGCTCACCAGGTCACCCGAGGCTGCGCAGATCCCACCCGGGCCTGTGGGCACCGGGACAGGGTGCAGTCTGCAACGGGCCACCTTTTGGCATGAAAAACTAGACTTTCTAAAAGATTCCATCCCAAGGAGGTCTCTTCTGTGGTCTCTTTTCCTTCCAAGTCACCCTCCCGGCCCCGAGCAGCAGAACGCAGTGGCGCTGAAGGACAGACCACTCGGCCCAAGGCCTGGGCAACACAGCAAGAGCCCATCTCAGAAAACAAAACCAAACCCACTTTGCCTGAGCTCTTAGGTGGAGACGGCGTGGAGGAAAGGCAGGTGTGGACGTGGAAAGGCCAACCTGGGGCCACTGTCCAGGCCCGGGGAGGCCAGGGCTCCGTCTGGGTTAGCTGAGGAAGGGGGGGACCCCCGAACCCCGTGAATTGAGATCTGTTTTGGAGGAAAGAGTAAGAAAGGGCAATCTCCAGGCCCTGGGCAGTCTGTGCAGGCTGGGGCCAGCAGTGACGCTGAGCCTCCGTTTCCAGACTGGCAGGAGCCTGGCTGCGGCGCCTCGAGCACATCACTGAACTCCTAGTCAAGTCGCTCCATCTTGCCTTGTAGCTTGGGGCACCACTGAGGGCCCCTGGAAGACTTCCTAGTTGTCAAATATTTGAAATGCTGTCAGAGAAAAGAGGAATTGGACTAATTCGGTACAGGTCAGTGGTCAGAATTAGAGGCAGGTTTGGGCTCCACATAAGAGAATCTTTGCTAATAGTCTGAATTATCTGCAGTGGGTTGTACCACCCCAGCTGTTGTGAATCTGCTCCTGGTGAGCTATCAGCATGTTTGAGAGGAAGAAAGGGCAGACTGGATGGATGATGAGGTCTACTATGACCCCAGTCTCACCATCTGTAGAATGACAGTTGAGACTAGTTAATGTGGAAAGATACACAGGTGCTTTCGCATGGTGCTACAGCTTCCAGACCTGTTAATAACTACTGATTGAGTCCCCAGCACAGCTCTGAGTGCTTACAGAGAAGTTTAAGGATAGCAACAGCTGACATTGTTTTACTGCCACTGATTAAGAACCACATTGGCTTTAACACACATCAACTCTTCTTAATCCTAACAACCCTAATGAGGTAGGAGCTATTATCATCACCGATCTGCAGACGAAAACCCGAAGCACAGAGAGGTTAAGCAACTAGCTCGAAATCACACAGCTAGTAAGTAATCAGCAAGGGAACAAATGCAAGCAGCCTGACTCCACGGCCCACCCCCTTCATTATTACGCCGCATCACCAAGATGTGGCTTCAGGTAGATTTTAGCCAACTTGGAAAAACCTGATCTCATTCTATGAAACCATTTAGAAAATACACGACACAACATGAAATTTAGGGGTAGTTGTTGTGGCTTCTTCAAAGTGCAGTTTGAGTTGAGAGAACTCAAAGCTCAGAGCGCGGATCCGGGGTTGGCTTTCCTCACGAGGAGGGGAGAGGGAACCACTGTGTCGGGGCCGCCCACCCGGGAAGAAATTCCGTAAAGAAATGGGCAATTTGGAAGAGCCTTTGTGGGCCTCAAATCAGCTCACTGGAGTCCCAGGGAAGGGTCTGGAAGGAAAGAGTGCTGACATTTGCAGCATGCTGAAGTACTGCAGTGGGCACCCCCAGGCACTCTTTGGGGACATCTCCATTTTAGTGGGGGGGACCTTGTTTTATAGAGAGGGTTCTGTGACCTTCCCACCACCCCGCTGTGCCAGGCCCTCCTGCAACAAGGAACCAGCAATCCAAAGGCCACCCCTGTGGCAGGGCGGCCCTGCTCCCCGGGACACAGGGACAACCAGCTCCCCGCTCCCCAGCAGACTCCAGAGCTCGGGCGCGGGAGCCCACGGGGCGGCCTACCTGAGCCGAGGGTCCCCTGACCTCAGAGGGGAGCCGGCCTCCCCGCAGAACGGAGTTCTCGAGTCGTCCAGGGGGCCAGGCCCTGGGAGGCCACAGCCCTTGTTGGGGGCGTCCCGGGAGCCGTCGGTGGGTGACTAGAAGCGCTGCGACTCTTTGCTGCGCCCAGTCCCGCAGGTGCAGGCGGCTGCAGGCGCTGAGCACCGCCACCTCCTGGGAGAGAAACTTCACGTGCAGAAACCCCTTGCTGTTATATTTCTTTTCTTTTCCTTTTTTTCCAAATTAGGAAAATAAAGCCATTGTCTTTTTCGCCAGTGGAAGTTCAGAGTTCAAGGCCGGGGAGTTGGAGAGGGAAGTCCTTGGACCCCGGAGGCCGGAGACTGGGGCAGCAGGGCCTGGCTGCCCTCGGCTGCACCCACTGTGGGGGTTGCTCTCCCGCTCTGCCCTCTGGCTTTCTGGGCGCCTGCTCCCTCCTGCCCTGCTCTCTCCCCGTCGGTGACCTGGCAGTGAAGGGAACAGCCCCTGCTCAGCGGGTCCAATCGCCTTTTATGCCCCAGCCAGACGCACCCTTGCAGGGCGCTGAGTTCGCCGCGCGGCCACCATGGGACAGCCCGGAGCTGTCCGGGTGTCGTCCAGCAAGAAAGGCGGGCGGCCTCTGCGGGCCTTCCCAGGGCACCCGAGAGGGACGCGAGTCTGTGCCTGAAGCGGGCACAGCTGGGAGACAAGGCTTTTGTTCCCACCCAGCACGGCTGAGCGAGAACAGCTTCACCTGCCCCTGTCGGGGCGGGGCTTTCCTGAACAGGTGCCCCCGGACCCGCCCCTCTGCCCCAAGTTCA